>NC_054498.1:9503295-9822871 GCF_017639515.1 Carcharodon carcharias | reverse complement strand
CTCAAGCCTTCTCCGCCATTTGGCTGAGTTGATAGTAACCTCAAATCTGCATCCCATCTACCCCTGATAACTTCTCGCACCCTTGCTTACCAAGAATCTATCCACCTCTGTCTTAAAAATATTTAAAGACTCTGCTTCCACCAACTTTTCAAGAAGAGAACTCCAAAGACTTACAACCCTCTGAGACAAAAAATTTCATTTCATCTTTGTTTTAAATGGGTGATGCCTTATTTTTAAACAGTGACCCTTAATACTAGATTCTCCCACAAGAGGAAACATCCTCTCCACATTCACCATGTCGAGACCCCACAGGAAATAATAAGCGCTACTTCCATTTTTCTAGCACCCTTAAGTATAGAAAAATGCCCGAGGTGCTTCAGGAGCCATGGAGCTTAAGAAGGGGCTATTAGGAGAAGCTACCAAAATCTTGGTCAATGAAGTGGGTTTTAAGAGCAAGTGGTTCCCAAACTTTATTGGTCGTGTACTCCTATTCAGATTTACCAACTTTCTGTGTACCCCTACAGGCAGTTGTTCTTTTAACTACCCCTCTAATAACCATATGTTTTGTAAATCATTATAATTACACATTACTGGTAAACATATGTCTACAATAATAATTTTTTTACCTATCCCTCTAATAACCACATACTTTGTAAGTCTCCCCCATCTACTCCCCAACTCGGACAGTGTTTCAGTCAGCAGCTGCTACTCTCAGGCCACCACCATGCCAGTACTCAGGCTCCTGCACCACCACCCACCGCTGGTACTCAGACATAACTGCACCTCACTTGTGTGCTTATTAGCAGCCAGTGTGGTGGGAGAGACCCAACCTATAATTGGGGGAACAGCGGGAAGGTACGTGGCCTGAACACTGGAGACACAATTTTTAAAAATTCATTCATGGGATGTGGGTGTTGCTGGCTAGGCCAGCATTTATTGCCCATCCCTAATTGCCCTTGAGAAGGTGGTGGTGAGCTGCCTTCTTGAACCGCTGCAGTCCATGTAGTGTAGGTACACCCACAGTGCTGTTAGGAAGGGAGTTCCAGGATTTTGACCCAGCGACAGTGAAGGAACGGCGATATATTTCCAAGTCAGGATGGTGGGTGGCTTGGAGGGGAACTTCCAGGTGGTGGTGTTCCAATGTGTCTGCTTCCCTTGTCCTTCTAGATGGTAGTAGTCATGGATTTGGAAGGTGCTCTTGAAGGAGCCTTGGTGAATGCCTGCAGTGCATCTTGTAGATGGTACACACCATTGCTGCTGTACATCAGTGGTGGAGGGAATGAATGTTTGTGGATGTGGTGCCAATCAAGCAAGCTGCTTCGTCTTGGAGGGTGTCAAGCTTCTTGAGTGTTGTGGGAGCTGCACTCATCCAGGCAAATGGGAAGTATTCCATCACATTCCTGACTTGTGCCTTGTAGATAGTGGACAGGGTTTGAATAGTCAGGAGATGAGTTACTTGCTGCAGGATTCCTAGCCTCTGACCTGCTTATGTAGCCATAAGTGTTTATATGGCTAGTCCCGTTCAGTTTCTTGTCAATGGTAACCCCCAGGATATTGATAGTGGGGAATTCAGCGAAGGTAATGTCATTGAGCAATGGTTAAATTCTCTCTTGTTGGAGATGGTCATTGCCTGACACTTAAGTGGTGCAAATTTTACTTGCCACTTGTCAGCCCAAGCCTGCGTATTGTCCAGGTCCTGCTATATTTGGACATGGACTTCTTCAGTATCTGAGGAATTGTGAATGGTACTAAACATTGTGCAATCATCAGCGAACATCCCCACCTCTGAAAAGGAAGGGCATTGATGAAGCAACTGAAGATGGCTGGGCTTAGGGCACTATCCTGAGGAACTCCTGCAGTGAGGTCCTGGAGCTGAGATGACTGACCTCCAACAACCACAACCATCTTCCTTTGTGCTGGGTATGACTCCAACCAGCAGAGTTTTCCCCCTGATGCCCATTGACTCCAGTTTTGCTAGGGGTCCTTGATGCCACACTCGATTCAATGCTGTTTTGATGTCAAGGGCAGTCACTGTCACCTCACCTCTGGAGTTCAGCTCTTTTGTCTCTGTTTGAACCAAGGATTGCATTTGGGAACCCCTGAACTACGGAGAAGAGGTTGGAAAAAAATTCTCATCTCTGAAAATCCACAGTTAAGTGAAAAATACCCCCTATCCATACCTGTCAACCCCAGGAGTACACGTACCCCACTTTGAGAACTACTGTCTTTGAGGCAGGGGGAGAGGCTTAGAGGCATACTGATTTGGAGTTGGGCCTAGGTGGTTGAAGGCAAGGCTGCTAATGATAAAGCAAAGGAGATAAGAAATACTGCCTGATATTGCCATTTCCCGAGATCACATTTAGAAATAAATTTGAATTCTCTGCACCCAAAAAGAAAAGAATAGGCCATTGTTCAATGTGTTCATACAAGATTCCTTTCCTTGTTCAATTAACATTGACCTGATTTCATGATGTTTTTCAGATGATAGATGGCCTCATTGTGACTGTATAGGGATCATAGGTAGCAGCACTACTCAGTGCTCAAATATTGAGTTTCTATTGCCAGTCAAGAGCGTTCCTGCCCTGTGGACTAACCTGGACATTATATAAGAGCATAAAAATAAGGGTTGGAATAGGGTGTGCAACCATAGAGCCAGATCTACCATTCAATAAGATCATGGCTGAATATCTACCTCAGCTCCGCTGTCCTGTGCTATTCCCATATCACTTCAATCCCTTAGTTCCCAAAATCCATCCAATCCCCATCTCAAGTTTGGTCAGTAACTGAGCATCCACAGCCCTATGGAGTAGAGAATTCCAAAGGTTCATAACTCTTTATTCCAGAGGTCCCATTATTCCTCCCTAGTTGGGACTTCTCAATGTAAGGAGATAGTTAACCCTTCCTTGCTTTCTCTTACAGGTTTCCCATGTTACACGGGGCCGCCACAATGCTGGTTGATCACCTGGTATCAACCGTCATCTTTGGATTTGGCGGGTGGTTTTACAGCTGGAGGCCCTTCCTAGATGCCAAACCTCCCCATTTCTCTGGGCTGGGGGCCCAGCGCCGACATTCACGGCCTTGCCTGCACCAGGGGCTGGGCTCTTTCGTGGGCAACAAGCCCTGGCCAGGATTTTACGGCCCCGCCGCAGTGTGTCCCGCCCCGCCGCAGCGAGCCATTTCAACCTCCATTCAGTTTGGCGGGACTGTAATATCCCGCCGGGCGGGAGGGACCATAAAATCCTGGCCTTGGAGAAGGACTTGAACCCAGGAGCTTCGGGATCAGAGGCATGTCAGCTCCCCCGTTGCCAAGAAATGATAATATGACGGCAATTTCCCCTGTTATGCTCAATGTAAGGAAATTTTAAAACTCCTAACGGCTAGAAAATCTGATCCTTTGCTGTTTTGATATCATACTAACAGATGACGTCTTTGAAATATCTTACTACCTTTCCCGAACACATTATTAACTTTATAATAATGTATCAAAAATGACTTGATTCTCTACTCATCCAAGCAGCTATTAAACAGAATGTCCTTTACAGCCATAATTGAAGGGTAATTATGATGGAGTGAACAGTTTTCTAAAAATGTGACAGAAGAGACAGGAGGAGAAACGGGTAAATAAAATTGGTGCAGCTGCGAGCTCTCCTTCAAACCTACCTTTAAATATAGATCATTTCCATAATCATCAGCAAAACTTTGGTTCATTATTCCTTTGCCCATTTCATCATCATCGTCACCCTCTCCGTCCAGCATGAAAAATATTCTCAGTTTCTCGGGGACGCAGTGATCCATAACGATAACAATTACTCCAAGAACGAAGCACAACAAGGCTGGATTAAAGAGGGAAATAATCTGTTATTTCGTGCGGCTGTTGGTGGTCAGGGTTGAGATTGTAGAGGCCCCAGTTTTCACCATCCTCATCCAACACCATTCCCTGCCCTCCACCTTCCCCCCCACCTCACCCCACTGCCGTGCCCGGTGGGAATGATACATGGGAGAAAACCATTTAAAATTCCACACCCCAGCTCCGAGCTGCCACCTCTGGAACCAATGAACCCACTTCCATTGAGCCACCCCCACCAGGTGAGGTGTCCTACTCCCACCTACTAGACAGTCAGTCAATCTGGCCAAGTGTCAGCGTGGGAGATCTGCAGACTTTTATTCCATTGAGGTAGGGCTTCCACACACCTGACCTCACACTGCTGGGGTCCCAAGGTCCCCTCTGTCAATATCAAAGCCAATGTTCAAGAAATCTCCAATCTCAAGACACATCTTAGTAGGTTAGGGCACTGAGAACACTTTGCTCCATCCATGCAATAACCCAAAGTTCTCAATCCTACTTTTTGTGTAAAGAAAGTTGCTAGAGTCCAACCATTCACAAACTAAGAGACATGGAAGGGAAAGTTACTCCCTACTGGAAGTCAGTTTCGAGTGTCACCAGGAGTTGGTCAGTACAGGTGTATCTTACTCAACCAAGGGAAAATATGTTGATTTAAAGTCACTTCGAAAAGAACCAGAGGCAACTTGTCAAAGCATTTTTCTTTCTCTCTGCACGCGGTGAGCTGTTAGTCTGGAATGTGCTGCCTGAAAGGGCGGTGGATGCAGATTCAACAGGAACTTTCAGAAGGGAATTGGACAAATACTTGAAAATGAACCACTAGAGGGACTATGGGGAAAGAATGGGGAGGAGAAACTAAATGGCTCTTTGAAAGAGCTGGTCAGGCACAATGGACCACATGGTGTGTTGATCCTATTCTGCAATTCTGGATAGGGGATTAGGATCTAAAATATCCAAAACAATTGGAAAATTGGGAATACATTTCTCATGGGGTGGCTTTGCTTCTAGCTTTCCTTAGCCTGTTTCTGCTCTTTTGTAATTGTTTGGATTTTTCATTCATTCAAAAGTGAACCTAGCAGCTCCTTTAACACTAAGATAAAAGCAAAAAACTGCGGATGCTGGAAATCCAAAACAAAAATAAAAATACCTGGAAAAACTCAGCAGGTCTGACAGCATCTGCAGAGAGGAAGACAGTTAACATTTTGAGTCTGCTCTTAGTTTCTTTAAATCCGTTCATTCGGTGTTTTCTGTATTCTACAACATGCAGTCCCTTGTACTTACCAGTTGCTAATGTCAGCCAGAAAGAAGCACCGAAGTCCGTCTTCAGTGTCGTTGGACCAAACTGAATAATGCATTGAGGTACGTTCTGTGTAGTGGAAAATGCGATGACTCCAAAGATCATGAAAGCAGATGTGACCAAAGCCATGTACCCTCCGTACACAACTATTGGCATGCAGAAGAGAACATTAGTGACGATCCAGGCACAAAACGCCACCCTAATCCAGAAAGAACAAAAACACAGATTTAGATCTACAGTAAAGGTCTTCTGTACTTTAAACATTCATTCCACTTCAATTAACGTCACCTCCCCTTCTTCAATAAAATACAAATGTAGCAAACTAGAATTCAGCTCTACTAGAGCCTAAATCTCCCTTGTCACCCTGCTCCTCTCGCATCCTGAAACCAGTGTTTCCACTGCTCAGGTATCTCTCAGGCTTTCATTTAGGATGCTTCAGAGTTGTCCACTCTGCAAGGAGATGGTTAAGGCAAGTGATCTTTCGTAGTGAAACATCGCGTGACATGTGCGCCAAATTTTATACGTTGATTCTGAATTATGTAATTTTTCATCCAAGCATTATAATTTAACAGAAATTGGATGCACATTTTTTCTAAGTGGGATCTGAATAATAACAAATCCTGGTCTAGTTATTGCCAATTCTGCAACTCAAATGGTTTCAGCATAAAACTATTCCTTAGGTTTCGCTCTTAATTAGGATCATAGAATGGTAGAAAATTTAAACCAAAGAAAGCCATTCATTTCATTGTGTCTGCTCCAGATTTTAGCCACTCAATCCCATCTTGTTGGTTTATGCTTTGTACCGATTAACCTGTTATATCCAAGCATTTACTCGACTCCCTCTTAAATGCTGCAATTGATTCAGCCTCATTGCCCACTAACATTGGTGCATTCCATAGCCTAATAAGCCTTTGCTTGGGGGGGAAAAAATTGTCAAATCTCTACTTTATGTTTCTAGTGCTAACCTTACATTCATACCCTCCATTTACCAGTGGAAATAATATCCCACTATTTAGCCTTTCAAACACTTTTTGAAGGTTCATCTTGAGACCCCCTTAGCCTTTTCTGCTCCAGTACATTCAGTCCTCAAGTTTTAGTTGAATTTTCAATGTAAAATCCTTTCCTCCTTTTCCTTCATTTTGGATTGGAGCCAAATGCCTTTATAGATCCACTGTAATTATATCCCTTCTTGTTTTTAAAGCTGGTATCACATACTGCTTACACTTTTGTTTAATGTCAATAAATGTTCATTTTTAGCCTCACTTCATAGCTCAATGATGTTGTTCCCTTTCTCTGGATCCTTTACACAGCTCTTTACAAACTTACATTGCAGTGATCACAGCTGTCCATGATACTGCCTGTGTGGAAACTGCAATATCTTGATTTTAACTTGATGGGGTGAAAGCACATCACTACAATTTTGCAGTTTATGATATTTTCATAGTGATTCCTGGGCTGTGGTTATTGCTGTCATCTATTACCCATCCCTAATTCGCTGAGAAAGAGGTGTTGATACTTAAACCGGAATTTAAGGACCAGACTGGAAGGCCATGCCTATTGCTTGCCCACCTTCGCTGGTATTTTACCAGTAGTAGGGTGGATGTTGGGTGGCCCACCCATCCTTGGGTCAATTGAGGCTCTATTCAATGGTCTCGTCCCACTGCCATTGGTGTTTTACAAGGCGAGCTATACCCTGGCAGCCTGGTTGTGGGCACTGAGGAGGGGGTCCTTCTTTGATTGGGCACCCTGTGCCCCACGGAGGACCCCAAGCAGAAAGGGCTGCTCATGTTGACTAACCACCCCCACCTACCCAGCCCCTCACAATTGCAACTACTCACCTGAGCCAAACAAAATTGTGTCGTGGCTTTCCACATTTACTAACTGTCCATTATATAACTGAAGCTGCTTTGTAGGGCAAAAATAGGTAACCATGTAATCTGGACCTGACTGGGTAGTGGTCTTGGTTCCCCCTCCTTAAAGGACATTGATGAAAGAGTTTATAATGGCAATCTGGGCTCTTACATGGACATTTTCTAGTGCTAGTCCACAAAGGACCAGATATATAGATTCAGTTCACATTTTGTTATGGTTTTATTTGAGCTCATATCTAGGTGCTAGTTTGGCTCCATAGTCAGGGTAGGCAGTGACGTAATGGTATGATAGTGGTATTGTCACTGGACCTAATAATCCAGAGACCCAGGGTAATGCTCTGGGGACCTGGGTTCGAATCCCACCACAGCAGATGGTGAAATTTGAATTCAATAAAAATCTGGAATTAAAAGTCTAATGATGACCATAAAATGATTATTGTAAAAACCCATCTGGTTCACTAATATCCTTAGTGAAGGAAATCTGCCACTCTTACCTAGTCTGGTCTATGTGTGACTCCACACCCACAGCAATGTGGTTGATTCTGAAATGGCCTAGCAAGCCACTCAGTTCTCAAGGGCAGTTAGGGATGGGCAATAAATGCTGGCCTAGCCAGCGATGGCTCCAATGCCATGAATGAATTTTTAAAAATCACTGCACAGTTGTACTCTTAGCAGGTGGCCAGTGACCTAGATGCTGAGCCAAAGCATTGGATGGTTGATCTTGAATTAACAAAAAGCCCCTAATCTTCAAATACCATTGCATATCCTATTTAAAATACATTAATGCATTTTGCTTACCACATCATAGCTGTTGCATAGTGTCCAGAAAACCTGTACTGGCCATAAACAAGACAGGGGCTCCTACTATGAAACTTCTCTGCAACATATAATATTGGATGTGGAAGCCCTCGGTCAAGTCCCAAGGAATATTGCTCATCATAATTCATTGTAAATCTCCACAGAAAGTTCTCATTATAGTCAATGGTTTCATTCAGCTGGTTCACAGGGAGTCCTGCAAGCACAAGACATGAAGTATCCTCCATCAATTCAGTCGGCAAAAGCAATAATTATTAAGAAATCCCCAGGCTAGAAAATAATGCATCATTTTAGGTGGAAATCCAATCACAGAATTTTAATGGAATGGAAGGAAACCATTCAGCCCATCGTGTCTGCGCTGCTTGGCTCTCCAAATGAGCATTATGGCTTAGTGCCATTGCCCTGCCTTTTCCACGTACCCCTGCACATTGTTTCTATTCAAATAATATCCATTGACCTTTACTTCCTGCTTCCTATTTTCAGCCAATTTTGTATCCATGATGCTACTGTCCCTTTTATTCCTTGAACCATAACTTTACATTAAGAATGTATCTTACATTAGGAATACTGGTGAATCATTGTCAGATGCATTAGCTGCATCTGTGAACCATCTGTTGAACCATTCATTCTTTGTTTTGCCAACTTCAGTGGGATATGATGTGTGCCAACAGCATTGTAAATGCTTTTGGGGGGGATCTCCTGTGCTTGGCAGTGAAATTGTGACCATGTTCTTTCACAGAGCATTTGTCACTGCTGCTTCTGTCAAATGGAATTGAGCACCCAGATTGGTAACAGAAGAAATTTCACAAACATGACAGAGTTACCTGCACTCTTGTCAATGAGTGATGGATGATGGAACCCAAAATTAATTTTCTAATTAGCTTCATTTTGTTATTTACCAGTGTATTCCCTATTGAAAATTACATTGTGCAATCAACTGATGTTTATCCGCTGGCTTATAGTAACCATTTCCAACTGTAATTCAAAGTTATGGATTGTTTAATCCATGGGAACAGGACTGGCTAAATTGCTCTTGCAGAGAGCTGGCATGGACCAGATGGGCTGAATGGTCTTTTCTGTGGGCCTGTGATAACTTCCCTTTCCACTAGCAAATTGATGGTGTCTTAAATGGAGTTTAATCCAGACAAATGTGAGGTTATGCACTTTGGAAGGTCTAATACAGGCAGGAATTATGCAGTAAATGGCAGAACCTTTAAATGCATCAACGGGCAGAGGGATCTGGGTGTACAGGTACACAGGTCACTCAAAGTGGCAACGCAGGTGGATAAGGTAGTCAGGAAAGCATATGGCATGCTTGCCTTCATCGGCAGGGGTATTGAGTATAAAAGCTGGGAAGTCATGCTGCAGCTGTATGGAACCTTGGTTAGGCCACACTTGGAATATTGCGTGCAATTCTGGTCACCACATTACCAGAAAGATGTGGAGGCATTGGAGAGGGTGCAGAGGAGGTTTACCAGGATGCTGCCTGGTCTGGAGATTATTAGCTATGAGGAGAGGTTGGAGAAACTCGGATTGTTCTCACTAGAATGACGGAGATTGAGGGGCAACTTGATAGAAGTTTACAAAATTATCAGTGGCATGGACAGAGTAAATAAGTAGAAGCTTTTTCCCAGGGTAGAAGAGTCAATTACTAGGGGACATAGATTTAAGGTGAGAGGAGAAAACTATAGAGGAGATGTGCGGGGCAAGTTTTTTACGCAGAGGGTAGTGAGTGTCTGGAATTTGCTGCCAGAGGAGGTGGTAGAAGCAGCTACGATAGTGGTGTTTAAGAGGCAGCTTGACAAATATATGAATAGGATGGGAATAGAGGGATACGGACCCCGGAAGTGCAAAATGTTTTAGTTGACGGGCAATATGATCGGCGCAGGCTTGGAGGGCCGAAGGGCCTGTTCCTGTGCTGTAATTTTACTTTGTTCTTTTTGTTCTTTTCTTTTGTAAACGAAGCAGCAACCAAAGGATATATTCCTGCTTTTTTCTGATAATGCAGTGTTTTTAATAGGTAATAACTATACAACGCTTAACACTAAATGCATTCCAGTCCTTAAGCAGTGAAGAACTGTTGCCAATTTGTAATGAATAAAAGACAATGCAACAAGAATTTGCCCTACCTTTCAGAGTCACATTGATTCCTGCCAGTCCAATGTGGAGCCCCACTCTCGCAGTGATTGTCTCATTACTGAAAGCCTTGTAAGATGTGTTCACTGTGGCAAGTCCAGCTCCCCAGTCACCAGTAAAGTTGACCACTACAGAATGCATAAAGGTCCATAGTTATCTCTGGTGCTGCCATTGCCAAGTGTCTGATTTCCTTAAGTAAGTATTAAAAGTCTTCTCTTGTTTTGGAAGTCACAACAAACACATTGGACTAAACTTGTGCTTTGGCAAATAATTTCTAGAGCTTCAGAATTAACCCATAACATTACAAACATTGAATCTAGAACCAAGGATTAGCATAGCTTTTAAATTTAATGTTTGAGAAATTAGTGGTAATGTGGGTCATTAAAGTGAGTAATTGGATCTCTGCAGAAAGCTCCTGATTCCAATCCACCCTAAGCAAATGCTATTGCCTTTAATGTTCTTATGAGACTTATTTGATTCCCTATCACTGACAAAGTGATATTTCGTACAATGTAGAATAAAAACAGAAGATACTGGAAATACTCAGCAGTTCAGGAAACATCAGTGGTGAGAGAAAGCAGAGTTAATGTTTCAGGCCTGGTGTTCTGATGAAAGACTGTTGACTCTCTGCATCGTGGAAGCCTTCCCACTCTTTATGCTATCAACCCCAGGCTGCTATGAGATACTGGTCATCTATAATGGTGTATTTACAGTCCTGTATAATCTACGCTTCAAAAATGTAAACTCAGGGCAGAGGCTTTGCCTGGTCAAGTAAAATGAGATTAAAACTCAGCTCAGGCAGTTATAAATCATATTATTTGGATTCTATTTGCATTGTGCCTGAATACCATTGGATTGGTGAACGTGACTCTTTACCTCCACAACTGCTCAAAAATTGGTCTGATCTAGGCATGTTACCTGTGTATTTATTGGAATCATAGAATGATTACAGCATTGAAGGAGGCCATTCATCCGATTGAATCTGTGCCATCTCTATGTATTGCATAGGTTGTTTGAAATGAGATGTTCATCTCTCTCTGCCATAACAATTCCTTAACCCTGAGGTTTATCACCTTGCTAGATTTCGTGAATATTAAGAAGCCTTCCTGCTATGTTTGGGATGTTGGCAAATCATGGAAATGTTCCCCTGCATTTATGTGTGGCTAATACAACAACCATACATTTATCTAGCACCTTTAACATGGCCAGTCTTAATGTCCTGTCAATCGTATTGTTAAGGTTTGTTAATGTCATTGTTAAGGTTAAGAGAAACATGTGATGGGTATTAACTGAGTACATATAAATAGGAGATAACTGGGACATTGGGTTGAGTGGGCAGAGAGATGTGTTACTGAACAAGTCAATAAATCCTTCTTCTTAAAGATAAGCTCTGTGTTGTGTTCAGCTTTACTGACTGGCTTGGATCCTGTTAACAATTGAAATTACTCAGGACACTTCACAAGAAAGTAAATCAGACAAAAATGGAGACTAATTAGAATTTTTCCTCCCAAGTGTACTATGCAACGGTGTTTTTATCTTTATGACGGCGAGCTTCTGGGAATAGTAGCTTTTTTTATTCTTTAATGATATGTGGCCATTGCTGGGAATAGTAGCTTTTGCTGGCAAGGTCATCCCTAATTGCACTTGAACTGACCTTGCTGATTTCAGCCATTTCAGAGGGCAATTAAGAGTCAGCCACATTGCCATAGATCTGGAGTCACATACAGCACAGACAAGGTAAAGATGGTAGATTTTTTTCCCTGGACAGGCTCACTGCCTCTCTGTAAGCCTGCTTCTCTGTAAACCTCACTGCCTCACTCATCTTTTTCAAATGCTCCTTAAAACCCAACTGTTTGACTGAGTTTTTGGCCACTCATCCTCTTTGATGGGTGGGGTGGGGGGGAGAGAGTGGCATAGTGGTAATGTTACTGGACTAGTCACCCAGGCTAATGCTCTAGGAACATAGGTTCAAATCTCACCATGCCAACTGGCAGAATTTGAACTCCATTAATCAATTAATCCATCATGGTGGTTTTCACCATTACTGAGACTAGCTTTACATTCCAGATTGATTAATGGAGTTCTAATTCCACCATTTGACATATGAACAATGAGCAGGAGTAGGCCATTCATTCAACCCCTCAGGCCTGCTCCACCATTTAAGATCATGGCTGATCTGATAGTAACTTCAAATCTGCATCCTGCCTGCCCCCAACAACCTATCAACCCCCTTGCTTACCAAGAATCAATCCACCTCTGCCTTTAAAATATTCAAAGGCTCTTCCTGAAAAGGTGGTTGGAGCAGAGAGCTCATAGGTAGTTTTCCTAATGTTAGTAAGTTGTGTGGCTAACAGAAAATTAAATGAATCAACTGGCCATTGAAAACATTCCAACTGTTTTATGCAGCCTTGATTTAGATTGTTTTCTCTCAATTTGTCCATCCACCTAAGTAACAACTTGTATTTATATAGCACCTTTAACATAGCAAAACATTCCAACGTGCTTAACAGGAGGATTACCACACAAATTTTACATCAAGCCGTATAAGGAGGTATTTGTGAGGATGATCAAAAGCTGAGGAAAGATGGAGCTTTAAAGGGTAGTCTTAAAAAGAGAGCGACAACGGGTCAGACATTAAGCTTTAGGGAGGGAATTCCAGTGATTAGGGTCAAGAACGCTGAAGGCACAGCCACCCAAGGCGGGGTAAAGGAAAATCAGGAATGGTCAAGAGGCCAGAATCAGAGGAACACAGAATTCCCAGAGGGTGGTCAGGCTAGAGGAGCGCAATTCCATAGGAGGAGGAGCTGAATACAAGGGTGATCATTTTAAATTTGAAGTATTGCTGAACCAGGAGCCAGTATTAGGTTAGCGAGCACAGGGGTGATGGTGACTTGTTGGGAGATAGGGTGTAATTCATGGATGAGCACGTGTGTAAATGGATAGGAACACTGACAGGGAGGGCACTGAAATAGTTGAGCCTGGAGATAAGAAAGACATGGATGAGGGTTTCAGCACCATGGGCTGAGGCAGGAGAGGAAGTAGGCAGTCTTGGTGACGTAGAGGGTCTGGCTACAGGGGATCAGCTCGAGTGCACATTAGTCACCCTCTTGGAACCCTTTCAGGTTCAGTCTCAAACAATGGCCAGGGACAGGGATTGGAATAGGTGATTAGGGGATGGTGTTTACGAAGGGGAGCCAAGAAAATGGCTTTGGCCTTCCTAATATTGAATTAGAGGAAATTTCTGCTCATAGAATGCTTTATGTTCGACAAGCAGCATAACAAAATTAAAGGCAGTGAGAGGTTCGAGTGGTGGTGAGGTAACCAGGAGTTAGCTTCAATGACACATTCAACAAGTAATTTCTTTTTATGATGACTAACCTAACAAACCAGCTTGGGGACTTTGAATTCCACATCCTTCAGCCTTGAGAATTTCAACAGCAGGTTCAATGTTCTCAGCAGTATCACCTCTGAGAAATTAAGTCTGCTTCATTGTATTGAAAAATTGCATAGAAGTTCTCACACATCAAATTACTTTGGGGTATTAGTACTGCTGGCATACCAAAGACTACATGATAAAGATCAGAATGTTTTATAATGGCAGTTAATCTTTTTGATGTGTTTACAACTCCACATGACTTGCTGGCCTAATTTTAAAAAAGTGCACTGTGGTCTCCTTACTTGAAGAATACACTTGCATTGGAAGCAGTGAAGAGAAATCTCATTAGGCTAATTCCTGGAATGAAGGGGTTGTCTTATGAAGGAAGGTTGAACAAGTTGGGCCTATGCTCTTTGGAGACTTGAGGAATGAGGGGTGATCTTATTGAAACGTAAAGTTTCTGAGAGGGCTTGACAGAGTAGAAGCTGAGATAATGTTGCCTCTCGTTGGGGAATCTAGAACTAGGGGTCACAATTTAAAGATAATGGGTCTCCCATGTAGATGGACATAAGGAGGAGGTTCTTCCCTCAGAGGGTCATTAGTATTCTCTACCACAGATAGCAATGGAGGCTAAAGCCACAATTAGATCAACCATGATTTTATTGAATCATGGAGCAGGCTTAATGAGCTGAATGGCCTACTCCTATTACTTATGATCTTATGTTCTTATCTTAGTTGAGTATAGTAGCTTTTACTTAGGGCCCAAAAATGAATTCCTTCCATCCTCTGGATGAGACATTACACTAACTAAAGTCCCACCTGCCCACTTGGGTGGATGGAAGAAATCCCATACTGCTATCCAAAGAACAATTTTCTTCCTGGTATCCTGACCAATATTTATCCCTCAACCAATGCCACCAAAATTAGATTATAGTATTCGCTTATCAGCACACTGCTGATTGATGGATCTTGCTGTGTGCAAAATGGCTACTGCACTTCTTACATGACAACAGTCAATACATTTCAAAAAGTACATCAATGCTGTAAAGAGCTTTGGGAAGTCCTGAGGTCATGGAAGGTGCTATGTAGATGACAGTTTCCCTTTCAACATCAAACACAAGACCAGCAGAGGCAACTCTCAGTAAGGGGAAAGTGTTTAAAGCTTAAAGCCATGTCTGGATATCTGAGATAGGTGAGATGCCTTCAAAAGACTAGAAATTATCTGCTCTCAGCATTCAGTTTTCTTTCCTTCTGAAGAAGCAAAGTTCACCAGGACATCACATCATAAAATTGAAAATATCAGCAAAGGCAATGATTCCTAGACTAGGGATCAATAATTGAAAAATATCTTGCAGACTTTGAAATTACATATTTCTAGGTCAGCATCTAGAAAAACATTTATCCAAGGTAGTTTTGAAACATTAAGGCTTTCCCCTTTAACTAAAATTCCATGAAAGAACCAAGCAAGTTGACTAGCAAACATGAATAAAGTTATTAACTGGAAGTAAACAATTTCAGGATTTTTAAATTGAATTTTAATTCTAAGATAACTCAACACTTGTGCTTGGGATTTTAATAATCGATGACTGAGATTGCTATATTCATATCAAACTATTATTGGTATTGGAATGGACAGCACTGCACAACAATCTACCTCAAAATGCGTTCTGACCATGCATCACTATCGTGGTTATTATTAAGCCATTAGAGAGAGGGAGGGTTAACTGCAGGGGATGTGCAACACGTGAGCTTAGGAACCTATACAAATATCTCAGACAATGGCAGTTTGTAGCCACTTTATCCAGAAACACCTCTCTCCTCCAAAACATTCCTTTTTCGAAGCTTTTGACTATCTGTCCTAACATCTCCTAAGAACAGGGAGACCTCCACTTAGCCCCTCAAACTTGCTCTGTCATTCAATGACGTGATGGCTGATCTATGACAAAACTCCATATATGCCTCTGTCCTTAATAACTTTGGTTAACAAAAATCTATCAATCTCAGGTTTACGATTAAAAGTGGAGCAGCATAAAGTTTGTGCAAGAGTGTTTCAAAACTTTTGCCATTTTTTGTGTGCAAATATATTTCTTAACTTCACTCCTGAAAGGCCAACATATCATTCCTAACAGCTCCCAGAACTGGTTGCAACACTCCAGGTGTGGTCTAACCTGAGCTTTGCTACCAATGGCATGACTTCTACCCCCATGCATTCTAGTCCTCCAGATATAAAGACCAACATTCTTTGAGCCTTTTTGGTTGCTTTCTGTGCCAGCCCATGACATTTTAATTATTTTTTACACGGATTCCCAACTCTCTTTGGGCTTGCACTGTTTCTAGCTATCGCCAGTTGGAAAGTACCCTGTTTTATCCTTTGAAGGCCCAAACTGGATGACCTCACATTTGTCTACATTTAAATCTATTTGCCACACTTTTGTCTATGTGCTTAATATTTCTTTGTAACTTCATATGGCTTTGTCAATTTTTTGTTTGAAAATGCTTCCCTGAAGTGCCTTGGGAGGTTGTACTAAAGGTGCTATATAAATGCAAGTTGTTCTGTAGTTACACTGAAAATATGACAACCTTACTGCCAGAACCCAAGCAAGTCTCATTAGTGAGTTCCCTGGCACAGTAACAACCAACTGTTTATTGCTCTAAATATTTAAATAATACAAGTAAGGTTTTAATAGAATAGAGGAAGGTGAACAACTCATCTATAGTTGACACTGTGCTCATTAAAGTGCACCAGGCCCAATACATCACAGTCAATATTCTACATGGTCAGGTCACAACAATGCGACAGGATGTTATTATTTGTCCATGGACAGAATGAAACTTTTCCATAACTTGTAGCAGAGCAGTTTCACTGTTACTGCTAACTTGGTCAGTTTGACTCTGTTGGTAATGTACCCAGGAGCACACAGTTGAAGTTTCAAAGCCACTTCAGGACGCACGTACAATCTAGGCAGTACCCAGGAAGTCCTGCATTGGTGGGATCACCGTTCGAGTTGTGGGATTAACCAGAGATCCATGTGCCTGTTTTAACTGCTGGTACCAAGCCAATATTTCTTCCTCAACCAATACCAGTAGAAATGGCTCAACAAGTCATTCATCTCATGGCTGGTAGTGGAATCTTCTAGCCAAAATATCTGCTGCATTTTCTTACATAACAGCTACATGTGGAGATTCATTGTGTCTCAGGATATTCACATCTAATGTCACTTTATGAAACTTGTTTTTTACTGGCTCCACAGTGGTTTAACTCTTGTCGAACAACATTGGTAACCTCTACCTCCATTTGCAACAAACAGATCATCACTCAGCCTGCAGGAGGTAGCAGGAAGAGTGAACCATTTTGGGAAAAGCAGCAAAAATAGGAGCAAGAAAGTAGCAAAATGAAGTACTCAGAAAGTGGCCACCACTATTCCACTTCCTTTGAGATCTTAGCAGCAACCCACAGACAGCAAAAAATCTTTGGTTTGGATTTTAAAGAAATTGCTAATATTGTACAACTTGAACAGCAACAGCTTGAAATTAAAAATAAATATTTGATTTAAATTTCTATTTGTACTAAATACTGAAACTGGTGACATTTATGGAATGGTATTGGTGACATTCGTGGAATGGTTATATACAATTACTTGCCATTGATCAACCTTCCGTAGAGAAGGCTTGTGTCTATTAATCGTTTGAGAAAAAAAACGCTTTAAAAAATATAATTGTCATTAGTTTTGGACTTCAGGGGCAAAATGACCATGGAGCATCCTTGTGTTTGCTGCTTTGTGATTCATACAGATGAGGACTTGACAAGATCCTTTTAGTTGGGTTTATCAAAGGGAACCCACATTTCAGTGTTAAAGACAAACCTTTTATTGCGTGACTCATACTGTTCTCCAATTAGCTTCTGTGACTTTCTCCACAGTTCAGTCTGCACTCAGTTCCTAGAGCATTAGCCTGAGTCCAGTTACCACTAAGCCCGAGACAGTGAGGTTTAGAGAGACAGTGAGGTTTAGAGAGGCTATAGTTTTTTGACTATAGTGTCAACAAGGGGTTTGTAAAATTCGCACAATCGGAGGGCAGTCCCAGTCCCACATAAAGCGGGAACCTTGAGTCCAAATCACTGGCTGCAGCGATTGATGGGCACGGGGTGATAGTAGATTGAGTCTGAGATCAGTTAATCTGTTCATAGCCAATCCTCACTCCTGGGTTACAGGGAAGCGTCAATCCAAAAATCAGCGTTCTTTGGACTGACTTCGGACTGGATTTTTAAGCTTAAATCTTTCGACACACCTCGAAAACCACAGAGAGAGAGAGCAGGATAACATATTTGTAGTGTCCCTAGCTCCGTTATGAACTTGGCCATACATCCGATACAATATCATTTTTAAAACAAAAGGCTACACATACCTACAATGATGGCTCCAACAAAAAGGCTTAAAACAATTCTGCAGAACGAATAGAGTCTCTGCAAGAAAAAGCACATTTTAAACTAACGAAAGCACATTTTATTTACTTAATGATCGAACTATTGGGTCTTTTAATATTCTCAATGCTCAGCGATAAGCCAGCTAAAAGTTCACAAATTTGCCAACGTTAATGGAATTAATTTTATTTAGCACCGTAGAGTTTACATTAAAAGGGCGACCCCCCTCTTTCTGAGTTTGAGCGGAAAGTCGGTGCGACTGTGACACAGAATTTCACAGCACAAGCTCCCTCCCACTCACTCTCTCTCTCGCTCTTCATATTCTCCTCTCTCGGCATATTCTGCGGGTCACCATCGATCAAGGGTGTCTGAAATGTCACCATTCCACAAGGAGAATGAGCCCCAAGGAAACTTCCAAGTGCAGCAGCCGTTGTGCTGCGGGTTTTAGGTGGCGATCTCTTAAGGGAAAACGGTTACCCTTCGCTTACCCCTCTCCCTCGGATTCCGGGTAGAATGGCGACAAGCGATACGGTGAAGACCAGAAACACCAGGATAACCACGAGCAGCGTGATGGCGAAAATGGCCGAGGTTCTGTCGTGGCTATAGAATGGTCTGATTCCATTGAAGAGCGTCATGGTTGGTGATTTTCAACTGCAGAGAGAGAGAGAGACACACACACACACACAGAAAGACCAAGTTATTGGACAAGGAGGGAAACCTGTACAGATGCAAACCCTCTAGGACAGTTGTCAAAAAAAAATACAGAACAAAAGCATCTCAAATCAACACCACCTAAATTCGATCGAATAATCAATGCTGCTTTAAAAAAAAGGACATTCGAACAATATCATATGATTTCTATAATTAAATTACAGCGCAGAAAGGGGGCATTCGGCCCATCATTCCCATGCTAGCTCTCTGGAAGAACTACCGAATGAATTGCCACACCCCCCCCCCCCCCCTCCCCTCTGCCTCACAGCCCCTGCCAATTCCTCGTGCTGCTCAAATTTAAAATGTATTTTTCCACGAGGGGGTCTCATTTTCACGGGCAGAATATCTTCGATTTACCCTTCAAAAGGTTAAAAGCGTGATCCTCCCATTTTTGCGAAAAGACGAGCAGATTAACCAGCAATATTCGATTCTCTCCGCGCCCCCAGCACTCCAGCATTGATGTGTGATGCTTAAAAAACTTCCAATGCTTGACTTACTTTTAAGGCTGATTTAATTTGGAGGGGGTTGCAAGATTCTCCCTTTCTGAACCCAACCAATTCGCCCCCTTTAAACGGAATATGACCAATTTGTTGATTGCCCTGTCCTCTCAATCCATCCTATTTATACTCTTGCTTTTTTATTGCAATTAGGCTCGGGTCCAGTTGTTTGCGTCAGGTGAAACGACAGAGGAGGGGATTTTTTTTAAAATATATAAGCTGCATCACTTTCTTCCTGATACCGATGCAAATTTGCTCACACCCTTTTTTCCCGACCCCTCCCTTGCACCACCCCCAGGAAGGGATTCCCTCCCTCGGTGAATTGATGCAGCAGATCCTTGTTCAGATCTTCCCGCCACGGATCGTCGACATTTCGCAGGTGAGGCTGTGAATCAATTCCTCAAGACTTTCTTGAAACACCTGACCAGTTTATATGTTGATATATATATCTATTTTAAGTTGGGAGCCGAGATCCCAAAACAGTTCTCAGTCAACATGTCTTTGTATGTGAGATATGTAATTTACAGTTTCATGTTTCAGTATATTCGATGCTTGTAGGTTCCTCTCTCTCTCTCTCTCTCCGGGCTTGTTAATTTGCCAAAAACACAGTCACAGCTCCACAGATGAAGCAAAACGCTGTTGATGCTGGAAACCTGCAATGGTAACAGAAAGTGCTGGCAAAACTCAACAGGTGTGACCAGCACCTGTGGAGAGAGAAAAACAGAGTTAACGTTTCAGAGCTCTGAAGAAGCGTCTGAGTCTAGCTCCATCCATGCCGCCAGTATAGGAGAGTGATGGGCAGGCGGAGAATCCGCCAGGGAATGGTTGAACCTCGCCATCGTCGAGCCGTGTGTTTGCTGATTCCTAACTTTTACCATATCGCGGCTGGTTGCACTGAGGGTGTCCCTATTCCAGCTGGCCGTGGGAGAGAATTGTGAAACGGCTTTGTGCTGTACCGTAGAGTCATTTCATTGCAGCCCCACTGACGCTCAGGGGGCCAATTATTAAAGGGTTAGGGTAAACTAATGTTTCTTCTTGAATTCCCCTTCTGCCCTGGAATGTGGGGTTTGAACTTTAAATCTATTGTCTAAATGCATTTTGTGTGTTTGTGTGTGTGTTTGAAGTGACCTGTTGCTAGATGACAAGCATCGTAGCTCCTCAGTCTGGGGCGCTATTCTCCAGCGCAGGGCGGGCGTAGCGGAGGAAAATCTCTGCGCAAACTCCCGGGCGTCGGGTATAATCCACCCAACGCATTGGTTTTCAGCACAATAGTTGGAGGGTGTGGCGGACGAGTGCTCAGCAATCCCAGCTTGGAGCACCGAGGGACCAGCTAAATGCATGTTTATGGTGCGCTGTAATCCCGTGACACCATCCTCATTACGAAAGAAATCATACGGACTCGAAACGGTAACTTTGGCTTCTCTTTGCACAGATGCTGCCAGACCTGCTGAGTTTTTTCCAGCAATTTTTATTCTTGCATCTTATTACGAAAGAACTGCAATGCAGGGGTGCAGACTGGTTAATATTGCATGGGGACAATGTTAGAAAACTTGCCAGGCCACAGTTTGCAACTGAACAGATATAAAGGGTAATTTTCAAAGACTATTGTTTGAGAAGGTGTGATTCAATCACTGGTGAGCGGAAGGTTTAATATTTTGAAGTCAGTTGTCAGTTCATAGTCCAGAGACTCTTTAAGTGATGTTACTGTAAACACATCGAATTTAACCGACTAATATTTTACTCAATTGTCTTGGGAGAAGGAAGTGAACTTTATTAGTATCTTAGAACCATAGAACACTACAGCACAGAAAACAGGCCATTCGGCCCCTCTGGTCTGTGCCGAAATATTATTCCGCTAGTCCCATTGACCTGCATCCAGTCCATAACCCAGCAGACCTCTCCCATCCATGTATCTTTCCAATTTATTCTTAAAACTTAAGAGTGAACCCGCAATTTACTCTGTGTTTACCTTAAACAGATGGGAGTCAAATTAATTATTTTCAAATTCTTCCTTGGTTCTGTTCCTGATCTGAATTCTTGCTGCCGCTGCCGAGTTCAGGTACAACAGACAAGAGTCCTGGCTTAACCCAGGGTGACGGCAGCATCTCAACACAGCCGGCCCCTTCCTCCGCCCGATGAGGGCGGGCGCAGGTCCATCCTCTGGGTCTGGGGTACTCCCTCCCCCTCCTGTTCTTCTGTCTGGTACTGGACCACATTTTGATTGGAGGAAGCTGTGATGTGCGTTCAACAGGTCACTCGATATCCCGGAACCTCGGCTCTGCTGTGGGTCCCCCCGAATCATATGGAGGGTGTGTGTGTGTGTGTGTGTGTGTGTGTGGTGGGGGGGTACCCCAGACTCAGAGGATAGCCGGGGTGGAGGGGACCTCAGACTGAACGACTTGGCCAGAAGGAACCAAAAGCAAAAAATACCTGGAAAAGCTCAGCAGGTCTGGCAGCATCTGCGGAGAGGAATACAGTTAACGTTTCGTTATGTTAACTCTGTTCCTTTCCACCGATGCTGCCAGACCTGCTGAGCTTTTCCAGGTATTTTTGTTTTTGTTTTCGATTTCCAGCATCCGCAGTTGTTTGATTTTACTTTGGCCAGAGGGAACACCGACGGATGGAGAGGCGAGGGCTCAATATATCCCACAGCCCGCCAATAACTTTAAAAAAAAAATGTGAATCGGTTAAACATACACATTATGTACATACATTATATAGCATCATACACATTATGAATTTTGAAGCAAGAGTTCATTGTATTTGCGTCTCTTGACCTTTCTGACCTTAGCAGCGATCATTTCTAATGTACCTGTCAGGCTGTGACCGGGAGAAATCACTGCCCCTGAGGACAGGTGAATCTGGTCCATTTTCCTTTGGAAACTGGCGTTAAATCGGTACCTTCAGCGATTAATTCCCAATGAGTTTATTCGGCATCAAATACTGGGTGGAAATGAATAGCCAGGCGGTGACACGTAAATTTCGAAATGTTTGTCCCTGCCCCCTTTTATTTTAAACTATTTGGCGTTTCCTCCTCAGGTTACTTTCGGGTCTTAGAGCGCTTTGAAGTCGGAGCTGAGCGATTTGCAGTAACATCTGGGGGGGGGGCCGGTGACGCTCCAGAGGTGACGGATTTTACTCAAGGATGACACAAACGAACCTCTGGAAACTGCTGATCATTGGCTGGATTCAACTCTCCCAACTAACACTCAGCTGTAAGTAATACCACCCCCCCCCCCACCCTTTCTCCAAGGCGGAGGTTGTGGGCTTAGTAGCAGAAAGATACAGCGCACAGAAGGAGGCTTATTCGCCCCAAAGTGCCTCTGCTAGCTCTTTGGAGCTATCGAGGTAGTTCACACCACCTGCTTCTTCCTCATAATCCTACGATCTTTACTCCTTCAAGTTTAATTGTATGGCAAATAAATTCAATTTTTAAAGTGTAGTTATGCGCTCAATCACATTAAGTTATTCTTTAAGGAATTATAAATCATTTTCTCACATGCATTTCAAAAAAAAAAATTCCTTATTAATCAGATCTTGCTTTCATGAGTAATCATTTCATGAGTTTCATTTGTCAGCGTTTATTCTTTTCATGTCACATGTGTTTTATTTAAATGATTAATCGAAGGGTTTTCTTTTGATTAATTGGGTGCCTTTCCTCCCCAAAGATGCTCAGAATAATATCAACTGGGAGACACAGAGATATGATGGATGGTATAACAACCTTGCCTATCATAACCGAGGGGCAGCTGGTAAGAAGCTTCAACAGTTTCTCATTTTCAATTCACAAACAAAGTATATAATGGTGCTGCAAATTTTCAACTTAAAATAGTTCAAATATTTCGAATGGATGTTAAAACCAGTGACATCCAATCTGATATCAGCAGAGCTTGAGTTTGATCTTAAGTGGGATATGTTATTAGCCTTCATCAGCAAGCACTCCCCAATATCTCGGGTCTTTATACTATGAGTTGTACTCTAAAATCTTGGTTCATGAATTTACATCAGTTATTTGTGAATCTGTTATTTGAGAACATTACAGGATCAGTGCGGCAGGACTGCTTTCTCAACCTATCATTATCAGAGTGGCCAATTATTGGCCACTTAAGGGCTTTCTTCTGCCCAGCCTCAATTTTCAGGTTGGGGGGAGGAGTTCATCGGCAAGGCAGGAGCCTGAAAATTAAGCCTGCTCAGACCTCGAGTGGGAAGGGGTGGGGTTTCCTGGGGGTGGGGCAGCGGTGGGCCTGACTCCTATAAAACCTGGCCCCCATCCCAGAACCAAAATCGAACTTCCGGGGCAATTTTTCAGGAATTGGGTTCCTGGAGTCAGGAATTCTTCCTGCTCTGCGCGTCCAACGTGAAAGCAAAAATTCATGCCCAGCTTTTAAATCCAGATTTTAATAATCAAATTTAAATTCCATCAGCCTGCCATGGTGGGATTTGAATCCACATCCCCAGAGGCGTGGGGGACGTGAGGGTTACTAGGTCTGGTGATATTACTGCCACATCACCATCTCCCCTCGGTTGCATTTGTAAAACTGCTTCCCTTAAACCATCTACAAATCTGCCAGTGAAAGAACTGTTTTTTGCAATGTGAAGTTGGAGCTGCTGCTTTGCTTTCAGTCTCTGGTAGTGCCAGCTGAACGACTGGCAAATATTAACCCCTTCACGGGAGCAAGAGGTGCCTACTGCTGCTCTTCAGCTTGGGGTGAGACATAGTAGAAAAGAAAGGTGAGCAGGAGTGTGGTAACGCTGAGATCAAATGATGAAAGTGGTTCTTTGTGGTACCTGTCTCAATCCAGCCTAAGGTAAGGTCCATGCCCTGCGCTGGCAGTCAGCTGCATACCTGAGATTAAACCAACTTGTTTGCAGCCAACCCCCACTCTCAGAAGCTGGTAGTCCCTGTTGAGATGGTAGTTTGTTGGCAATGGGCTATTTGCTGAAACATGTACCTAGTTAGTTTTAGGGAAACAGATTATGCACAGATGTCAATATTATAGTGCATGTTTAGTCAAAATGTCCTTCCTGCGATCACTATCTGAAGATACCTGTTTTCTCTGCAGGATCTCCTTATATTCGCCTGATGCCTGCTAGATATGCTGATGGGGTTTACCAGGCCTTGAGCGAGCCAGAAGTACCAAACGCACGAATCATCAGTAACATAATATCAAATGGATCATCAGGACTTCCATCTGATAACAATAGCACTGTGCTGAGTGTTTTCTTTGGTAAGGATTCTGGGCTGTGAGAATACGCACAACTCCATCGTTTCAGGAACAAGGGAAGGAGATTGCCTCTGGTTGCTATCTGTATCTACTTGTGCTTATGATCTATACAAAAAGCCTTCACAAGCATAATTATTACACATGGTGACCGGAGGAAATCTTTCCCCATATCCTCAATTCATTCCTTCTTACCTGTTTCCCTGATCTGTTAGCTTGTCTGTCTTAATGACCCATTTTCTACCTGAGTGGTGGTGTGAAGACACTGTGCAGTGGAAGCAAGGTTAATGATTGGAACATTTTAGGAACTCTGCTTTTTTAAGACATCCATAGGTGAAGGAATGACTTGGTTTCTATATACAGTGATATTGTAAATGCATTTATAAGCAGGACATGGTTATGCACAATGAAGTGAGAAATTAATTCCTCTATGATAGAAGTACTAGTAATCTGCCAAGTTTAGCTCCATATTTTTTTATCTGTCTATCTGTATATCAGTCTATCTATTCTTTTGATTTTCTGTTTGCTTAATCTATGACTGTAGTTCATCTATGCAGTTTACTAGAAGTATCATAAATTAACTTTTTTTTGTGCTGAAAATTACGAGCAGGGGAAATTAATTCTAAAAGGGAATATATGCACCTTGGATATTGATAAGGAGCTAAGTTATGAGGGGGATGCTACAAATGATCAGATATAGGAACTAGGCAGGGAAAAGGAAGGTTTAGAGGAGATGGATGATTAGGACCCTGACATCACTTCAAACTGGCAAGTTATTTGTTTGCCGGCTTAATAGAACTGGAAAATGATCACTTTCATGCTTGCGAGTGAGTGAAAATTATTGAAGCTGTATAATTGGGATTAATCTCATGGTGAGCCTTTCAGCCTCTTCACTGCTGTATCGCAAACGGAAGCAATCTTGAGACGTGGCCCTCAGCTTGGAGAGAAGTTCTTTAAACAAGCATTACCAATTTACAGTTTAGTTTTAAATGAGAGATTATGTGATAAGTAACCATTTAGTTTCCCTCTTTCATACTTCTGCAGGGTACCATGTAATGTCTGAGATTCTGGATACAAGGCACCCTGCCTGCCCCCCTGAGTTCTTCGATGTTCCAATTCCGCGTGGTGACTCAGTATTTGACCCCAATGGGACAGAAAATGTGAGGCTACTGTTCCAACGAAGTGGATGGGACAGCCGCTCAGGGCACAGCCCCAATAACCCAAGGATACAGGTAATAGGGGTGTGTAGAGAAGGAGGGAAAGAAATATTTGTGGGCCTCCTCCAACACAAGTGTAATGGAGATGGGATCATGCCCATCTAAAACTGAGGACACAATCCTTTAAAGTATTATTTTATTTTTTTGTTCATGGGATGTGGGCATTAACAAACGCACGTTGATTATGAACATACACTTTCCATATAGCAAGGGCATAGAAAATATCTGCTTATTAAGTGCTGAGGCCCTAAGTTCTTTCTTTTCTGTGCACTTTTGCATCCATAACAAGTCACTGCATATGAAAGTAAGTAATTCCATATGAAGGTATTGAAATATTATTGAGAACTGTAAAATGTGCCATGGAAATGCAAAGCTCCTTTCTTCCTTTCTTGGGATGTTGCATTAGATATGCAAGCTTTGTTGCAAATGATTTATTTCAATTATTTCATTATTAGCTCAATCTTTATTTTATTTTGCATTAACACGAAGTTTCTTCCATTTTTAGCAATGAAAATATTGGCCTGGTTATATGACATCCATTTCTTGTGCAGAGGCAGAAGGACTGAGAATTTAGTACATTAATTTGAAGTTAGCAGAACAATAGTACCTCAATCAGTGTCCACATAACCCATTATCGCCATTATTGGTACATTATAAAGGCTAGAATGGAGAAGCAAGGTGAAAGGATGACTAGCAAACATAGCTCATAATAGGACAACAAAGAAGGAAAGGAACAGGTTTTATCAGGGATAGATAGATGAATGAAGAGATGAACAATGCAGAGAGAGAACACAAGATTAGGTGGACCTTGCAACATTTTTCATTGTAATTATTTTAATCTATTCCCATTGATTTCCAACAGGTCAATGAAGTTACTGCATGGATTGATGGAAGTTCCATTTATGGATCTTCTCATTCTTGGTGTGATGAATTACGGAGCTTCTCTGGTGGCCAACTTGCTTCTGGCTTGGACCGACTACTTCCAAAACCGAGCACCGGAAAGTTGCCTATGTGGAATCCTCCTGATCCATCTACAGGCCAGACTGGACTCCAAGGATTTTACGGTGAATATGCAACATTTTGAGCTTGTACTAATTTACAATGACTAAACTCTCGCAACATAACCAAACTGGTTAGCTTTTTTATTGAGAAGCAATAAGTAAACTGGAAAATTTGGTGGTTCAACAGTGCAGCAAGTTGAGATGTCATTTGGCACTTTTTTTGCAAAAAGACATGGGTACTATTTTACTTACTGCTGAACTCTTGATCTCAGCCCATCATTGTTAGACAAGGCAAAACATGGGGGCCAAGTACTTTACTCCATTGGAAGATAAAATTAGCAGGAGAGGCATTTCTATTGTGTTTATATCCATTATAGGATGATTGGTGGAGGCTTAGGAAAAGCACACTCACTTGCCATCCTACCTACCACAGTAGTTCCATAGTTTCAGTGGAAGATCATGAGCAAGAGGAGAATACAATTTCCTGCACCACAGATCTGGTTAAATACTTGTAGCAATGAAGCCCATAGCATATGAGACTTCCCTGAGCAACCCAAAGACCCATTTAGTAGCTTCGATGTATTGCAAGGCCAACTATATCCTACAATCTTTATCTAGTTCTAAGCGTAGCAAAATCCATAGTCTTTAGTTAAGGTTCAGGATATGGCCATAAAATCCAAGATCACTCAATTTTCTATGGCACCCCCAGTTTTGTGGCTCTTTACCCCTTGGTCAATCCCACAACACTCTAATTGGATTCACAATGTTCAGATTTTGTCTTTTGGGGGATGAAGAGGGAAAGGAAGAGAAGTCATGGAACTGGTTGGCTTTATTTAACTAGCTACACTGAAAGAGATTAATTGATGAGGGTAAGATTGTATTCTGGTCCACGTTCTCTGCAAGGCTGTACACTCCAGCGAGCCCCTGGCAAGCACCAGTTGTTTAACAACAATAAAATTCTGTTCTAGATTTTGGAAATGCAGTAGCCAATGAAAGCCCATTCACCATGGCAGAGAGTGTCATCTGGTTCCGATATCACAATTCCCTGGCTTCTGAACTTGCTGCCCAGAACCCCTCGTGGTCCGATGAGGATTTATTCCAGCATGCCAGAAAGTGGGTGATTGCCTCATTTCAGGTAATTTGTCAAAAAGGAAAATAGGAAATTTAAAGCAGGTGTTTGTGTTCACACGTGGGCCGGGATTTTCCAGCCCTGGGAGCTTCGGTGGCCCAGCCAAAAGTCCATTGACCTTCAGCAGGACTGGACGATCCTGGTGGTGGGCGGGGCTGAAAAGTCCTGCCCCAAAGCTATGTGGTGTTGAACAAGAAGAAAATCAATTATAAAAACATTATTATGCACTCAGTTTAGTAAAACTTTATAAAAACAAAAAAACTGCGGATGCTGGAAATCCAAAACAAAAACAGAATTACCTGGAAAAACTCAGCAGGTCTGGCAGCATCGGCGGAGAAGAAAAGAGTTGACGTTTCGAGTCCTCATGACCCTTCGACAGAACTTGCGTTCGAGTCCAAGAAAGAGTTGAAATATAAGCTGGTTTAAGGTGTGTGTGTGGGGGGCGGAGAGATAGAGAGACAAAGAGGTGGGGGGGGGGGGTGTGGTTGTAGGGACAAACAAGCAGTGATAGAAGCAGATCATCAAAAGATGTCAACGACAATAGTACAATAGAACACATAGGTGTTAAAATTAAAGTTGGTGATATTATCTAAACGAATGTGCTAATTAAGAATGGATGGTAGGGCACTCAAGGTATAGCTCTAGTGGGGGTTTTTTTTTATTTATATAATGGAAATAGGTGGGAAAAGGAAAATCTTTATAATTTATTGGAAAAAAAAGGAAAGGGGGAAACAGAAAGGGGGTGGGGATGGGGGAGGGAGCTTACGACCTAAAGTTGTTGAATTCAATATTCAGTCCGGAAGGCTGTAAAGTCCCTAGTCGGAAGATGAGGTGTTGTTCCTCCAGTTTGCGTTGGGCTTCACTGGAACAATGCAGCAAGCCAAGGACAGACATGTGGGCAAGAGAGCAGGGTGGAGTGTTGAAATGGCAAGCGACAGGGAGGTTTGGGTCATTCTTGCGGACAGACCGCAGGTGTTCTGCAAAGCGGTCACCCAGTTTACGTTTGGTCTCTCCAATGTAGAGGAGACCACATTGGGAGCAACGAATGCAGTAGACTAAGTTGGGGGAAATGCAAGTGAAATGCTGCTTCACTTGAAAGGAGTGTTTGGGTCCTTGGACGGTGAGGAGAGAGGAAGTGAAGGGGCAGGTGTTGCATCTTTTGCGTGGGCATGGGGTGGTGCCATAGGAGGGGGTTGAGGAGTAGGGGGTGATGGAGGAGTGGACCAGGGTGTCCCGGAGGGAGCGATCCCTACGGAATGCCGATAAGGGGGGTGAAGGGAAGATGTGTTTGGTGGTGGCATCATGCTGGAGTTGGCGGAAATGGCGGAGGATGATCCTTTGCATGCGGAGGCTGGTGGGGTGATAAGTGAGGACAAGGGGGACCCTATCATGTTTCTGGGAGGGAGGAGAAGGCGTGAGGGCGGATGCGCGGGAGATGTCCTCACTTATCACCCCACCAGCCTCCGCATTCAAAGGATCATGCTCCGCCATTTCCGCCAACTCCAGCATGATGCCACCACCAAACACATCTTCCCTTCACCCCCCTTATCGGCATTCCGTAGGGATCGCTCCCTCCGGGACACCCTGGTCCACTCCTCCATCACCCCCTACTCCTCAACCCCCTCCTATGGCACCACCCCATGCCCACGCAAAAGATGCAACACCTGCCCCTTCACTTCCTCTCTCCTCACCGTCCAAGGACCCAAACACTCCTTTCAAGTGAAGCAGCATTTCACTTGCATTTCCCCCAACTTAGTCTACTGCATTCGTTGCTCCCAATGTGGTCTCCTCTACATTGGAGAGACCAAACGTAAACTGGGTGACCGCTTTGCAGAACACCTGCGGTCTGTCCGCAAGAATGACCCAAACCTCCCTGTCGCTTGCCATTTCAACACTCCACCCTGCTCTCTTGCCCACATGTCTGTCCTTGGCTTGCTGCATTGTTCCAGTGAAGCCCAACGCAAACTGGAGGAACAACACCTCATCTTCCGACTAGGGACTTTACAGCCTTCCGGACTGAATATTGAATTCAACAACTTTAGGTCGTAAGCTCCCTCCCCCATCCCCACCCCCTTTCTGTTTCCCCCTTCCCTTTTTTTTCCAATAAATTATAAAGATTTTCCTTTTCCCACCTATTTCCATTATATAAATAAAAAAAAACCCCACTAGAGCTATACCTTGAGTGCCCTACCATCCATTCTTAATTAGCACATTCGTTTAGATAATATCACCAACTTTAATTTTAACACCTATGTGTTCTATTGTACTATTGTCGTTGACATCTTTTGATGATCTGCTTCTATCACTGCTTGTTTGTCCCTACAACCACACCCCGCCCCCCACCTCTTTGTCTCTCTATCTCTCCGCCCCCCACACACACACCTTAAACCAGCTTATATTTCAACTCTTTCTTGGACTCGAACGCAAGTTCTGTCGAAGGGTCATGAGGACTCGAAACGTCAACTCTTTTCTTCTCCGCCGATGCTGCCAGACCTGCTGAGTTTTTCCAGGTAATTCTGTTTTTGTTTTAGTAAAACTTTACACTGATGTCCTTTGCAGCGTATTGGACCCAATTACCCCTGACAATAATATTAATGGTGTTACTGGTGTGAGGCTAAAGCAAGCTGTTGCATTCATTGCAACTAACTGCTAGATTCAGTGAAATAACTTGATTGGCAGCAGAGCGTTCATTAATCTGCATCTAAATGGATTATGAACTGTTATTAAGAAACTGTTCCCGCTTGTAAACAGATCAAGGACTAGAGGGCACAGTTTTAAAATGTTTTGCAAAAGAAGCAAATGCGAGGTGAGAAAAAACTTTTCCACACAGCGAGTGGTTAGGGTTTGGAATGCACTACCTGGAAGTGTGGTGGAGGCAGGTTCAACTGAGGCACTCAAGAGAGCACTGGATGATTATTTAAATAGAAACAATGTGCAGTTTACAGGGAAAGGGCAGGAGATTGGCACTAAGTTAAAATGCTGAGAGCCGGTGCAGACATGATGGGCTGAATGGCTTCCTTCTACATCGTAACAATTCTGTGATTCTGAAAACACAAATATCACCTCCATTTCAAAAGTGGTCTTTGCTTAATGATCTGCTTAGTAGTTTGAAAATGGAGATTGTCTTTTAGAAAAACAGACTACAAGATGATATGTGTAGACACAATGTTAAATGTTAGGGTATCTTCCCAATGTATTTGATTCCTGGAATTGTCAGTGCCTCAAATACCATGTTGATAGGTGCTAAATGGAAATTTACTCCAGCTTGAATTCTTCCTCTACAATCTTTGCATCATGTCAATTTTCTTCAAATCATGGACTAGCACAGGATAGAGGTCCTTTGCTCCATCAAATTGTGGGTCTTTTTTCAAATTGTTTCATGGGATCTGGGTTTCATTGGCCATCCCTAATTACCCTTGAGAAGGTAGCGGTGAGCTGCCTTCTTGAATCGCTGCAGTCCTTGTGGTGTAGGTACATCCACAGTGATGTTAGGGAGGGAGTTCCAGGATTTTGACCTAGTGACAGTGAAGGAACGGCCGATATATTTCCAAGTCAGGATGGTGAGTGGCTTGTGGGGGGAACTTGCAGGTGGTGGTGTTCCCACGTGTCTGCTGCTCTTGTCCTTCTAAATGCTAGAGGTCGCACGTTTAGAAGGTGCTGTCGAAGGAGCTGTGGTGAGTTGCTGCAGTGCATCTTAAAGATGGTACACACTGCTGCCACTGTGTCAGTGCTGGAGAGAGTGAATGTTGAAGGTGTTGGATGGGGTGCCAGTCAACTGGGCTCCTTTGCCCTGGAAGGTGTCCTGCAATCCAGTTTGTCCCAGCCTTCACTCTTTCCCCATATCTCTGTAATTTTCTCCTTCATGTATTCATTCAATTCTCCTTTGAAATCCACTCTTGAATCTACAACAACAACTTGCATTTATATAGTGCCTTTAACGTAGTGAAACGTCCCTATCAGGCAGCTCATTCCAAATCCTAACCATGCAGCGCATAAGAAAGTTCTTCCTCATGTCAACCTCTGGTTCGTTTGCTAATCACCTTAAATCTGTGCCTTCTGGTCACCAATCCTTCAGCCATTGCAAAAAGTTTCTCTTTATTTTATCTGAACCCATCTTGATTTCAAACACCTCTATCAAATCTCTTCTTAGCCTTCATCGCACTGAGCACAACGCCAGTTTCTCTGGTCTCTCCAAGGAACTGAAGTCCCTCAGTGCTGGAACCATTCTATTAAATCTCTCTTGTAATCTCTCCAAAGCCTTACACATGCTTCCTGAGGTGTGGCACCCAGAATTGAGCATAATTCTCCAAGTGGGGCTGAAGTAATGTTTTACATAAGTTTAACATGACTTCCTGGATTCTGTCCTCTATGCCTCCATTTACAAAGCCCAAGATCCCATGAGCTTCAGTAATTCCCTTTGCTCTCCCTGACCTTTAAAGATCTACAAACACTCTCAGGTGTTTCTATTATTGCACCCATTTAAAATGTTTTACTTGAAACGCCAAAGCCCATTCATGGGGAACTATAAGCAAATCTTTCTAGTGGCCACATTTTGCCAATGTTTAGCTTCTTTAGGTTACAGCTATTCTGGGGGGTTGGTTAGCTCAGTCACCTAGATGGCTACATTGTGGTGCAGAACGATGCCAGCAGTGTGGGTTTAATCCCTGTGCCAGCTGTGGTGGTTCACAGAAGCCTGCCTCCTTGCCTTTCCCCATGCTTGATATGGAATGGTGCCTCTTGAGCTTTTTAACCAATCGGGCCCTCTCTCTCTAATGGGCAGAGATGACTACAGTCCTTCATGGACCATGGCTGCTTGCCTACCTACCAATTACATCCAAGTAAGATCTTATGCCATATTCCAAACTTGTGTCTGACACATACCTAAGTTTTTTTATGTTGATTCAACAGACTACGTATTTCATCACCTACTGATCTAATAGGGGAGATAGATTGACCTGTTCTCAATCCTCCATCAGCCCTGTGCTTGCTGCCTTACATTTGATCCCATTCTGGAAAAACCTTATTTTAAATTTTAAAATCCTTATCCTTGTTTCCAAATCTCATTATGGCCTTAAGCCTCCATTTCCCTGTAAACCTTGTTCGAGGTCTCTGTGCTCCTCTGGACTTGGCCTCCTGCACATTCCTGATTTTAATCACTTCCACACTGGCTTTCGGACCTTCAGCTGCCCAGGCTTCCCTTCCTAAATCTCTCCATCTCTCTCTCCTTTTAATGTACTCCTTAATACCTATTTCTTTGATCAAAAGCATCAATCATAACATCTCCTTATGTGCCAACTATTGCTTGATAATATTTCCTGTCAAACACGCTAGGTTGTTTGAAAGGCATTAATTAAATGCAAGCTTTTGTTGTTCATGTCTAGTTTTAAATGGCTTCCATCCCAAGCGTCACTCAAGCCTCTACCTCTCCACTAACCATTACTTTTAACTTTGCAGAGCATTGCACTTTATGATTGGTTACCAAAATACCTGGAGAAAAGATTACCTGACTATACGGGTAAGACACAGAGAGTGCGATTATCTCAAAAGTTTTAAAAAAAATCTTGCCTGTTGTTTCGGTTTCTCTTATCAGATCTGTAAATTATTTCCTTGGTTTCACAGGGTACAAGAAGTTTGTTGATCCTGGCATTTCACCTGAATTTCAGACGGCTGCCATTAGGTTTGGTGCCAGCATGATACCCCCAGGAGTTTACATGAGGTAATAAGGGAACTATATGTTATTGGCTAAATGTTATCGGCTTTCTTTATCTTCCAATGGGGCATTGATTGGCTCTGAATGCCTTGAAATCCTGATTGAATTGTTAACCCTTCAGAAACGAGCCCAAACATGGTTCAGTGGTTAGCTCTGTCAGGCTGTGGATTGGCAGACTTGAGCATGTCTTGATCCAGGCTAACACTCCAATGCACTGCTGAGGGAGCGCAGCACTGTTGGAGGTACCGTCTTGTGAATGAGGCATTAAACCGAGGACCTCATTAACGGTTCAGATGGATGAAAAACATCATTGCTATTATTCTTCAAAGAAGTCTGCCCCAGTTCTGGCCAACGTTAACCTCTCAACCAAAATGACAAAAGCAGATTATTTGGCCATTTACCACATTGCTGTTTGTGGGACCTTGCTGTGCACATTTTTGGCTGCGCTACATTACAATAGTAACTGCATTTCAAATGTACGTAATTGGTTTTCAAACATGCTTAGGATGCCCTGCCATGAAAAGTGTTATATAAATGTAAGTTCTTTCTTCTGAAATGCTTAGAGTCTTATTTAATCAACTCTTCTTAATATGTTGAGGATGCTATGCTTGAAGATTATCATAAAGGCTTCAAAAGTTGAAAGGGAAAGCCTTCCTTTGATCTGATTGTGTCAGATTCCCACCGCACAGAGTTTGGTTAAAATTTCCTTGGCGGGGAATAAGTCATCACTTTGCTAACATCTGAAATTTTGCTTTTCTTTTTGGTTCACTTCAGAAACAGAGAATGCGTGTTCCGCAATGTCACCACTATCAACAACATGGAGTCTCCAGCGCTTCGGGTGTGCAACAACTTCTGGAGCAGAGAGGTAAAGAATTCAAAATGGGCAAGCTCCCAAAATTACTTATAGCTAGGGATGGTGGAGCGAGTTGCAATTCTCTGCAGCAGTTCTGTGCCCATTCCAATTCTCTTTGTTGACAAAAGACGCAAGGCAGTTATGGTGAACCTTTATGAAACACCAGTTTGGTCTCAACTGGAATATTGGCTGGGAGTTCCAGCCCTGTCACACTGCGGGAGAGGCCAGAAGTCCATTGATTTGTGGCAGGACCAGAAGATCCTGCCCATTGTGTCCAATTCTGGGCACCACACCTTAGGAAGGGTGTGATGGCACTGGAGAGGGTGCAGAAAAGATGCACAAAAATGGTTCCAGGGATGAGGGACTTCAGTTATGAGGATAAATTGGAGAAGCTGGGCTTGTTCCCCTTGGAGAAAAGAAGGTTGAGGGAAGCTTTGAGAGAGGTGTTCAAAATCACGAGGGGTCTGGACAGGATAGATAAGGAGAAACTGTTCCCATTGGTGGAGAATCAGAGGGCACAGACTTAAAGTGATTGGGAAAAGAATGAGAGGTGACATGTGGAGAAAACTGCTTCCCACAGTGAGTGGTTAGAATCTCGAACGCTCTGCCTAAGAGGGAGGTGGAGGCAGATTTAATTGCGACTTTCAAAAGGAAATTGGATCATTACCTGAAGAGAGAGAACGGGGAAAAGGGAGGGAAGCGGGATTAGTTGAGTTGCTCTCACAGAGAGCCAGCATGGACGTGGTGGGCTGCATGGCCTCCTTCTGTTGTGTAACCATTCCATGATTCTATGATAGTGTAGTTCATGATGAACAATTATCCCAACGCTTTCTTTGCTGATCTGCATAGCCCCCACTTCATCAGGGGCAGAACTTAGACCCTGTTGGGCGGGCTTGGTGGGGGTGGGCGGGGTTGGTCAGGAAGCTGACCGCCGCCCACGATCGGGGCCAGACCGCGATTTCACGCTGGCCAATTAAGGCCCACCTGGCTTGAATCACGTGCTTCAGCATTTGGCGCCGCCTGTGTGGTGGTGGTGGGAGGGTGTGGGGTAGGGCGAGCATCAACTCCGTGGGTGCGCGCTTGAAAATCTCCCAGAGGCACAGAGCCGCCTCAGGGAGATGAACAGTTTTCAAAACAAAAAAATAAAGATGTTAAAAATGTTATAAAACGTGTCCCCTCATGTGACGCTGTGACTTGAGCAGGGACATGTTATTGATTAAATTTAAAAATTTTAATTTTATTCCTATTTGTTGCTGTTGGAAGCCTCATTCCCACTGCTTGGCCTTTTCACCTGCCCGCCAACCGTAAGGTTGGACAGTTGGCGAAAAATTTCTTTTAATTACCTTTCTAATGAGCTAAAAATGCAGCCCCAAGAGGTTGTGTTGCCCATAAGTAGGTCAGTGATGTAGCTAGTTGCACCTTGTCTGCATTGTGGTGGCTGTAATGGTTTTTTGGATTGTTGGGAATTCATTGGTCTTTTACGGGCAACATCTTCAAATTGAAACTTGATAAAGACTTATGAACTGTCACCAGTGAGCTGTGCTCTGTCAATTGGATTCAAGCCCAAGACTCAAACAGAAGAAGATGTCTTCCTCCTATTAAAAGTCAGAAAACTCTTGCCAACAGGTCTTCATAATTTATAAGAACTTGTTTAAGCAGGAAAATTGCTCTTTAAACTAGTCTGGTTCGAAAACATTTGTTAAAAATAATTCAATAATACAAATTTTAATCCTGGAAGATGGTGTATACTTTTTTGACATGGCATTTTTATAAATCAGCTTTGTCAAAGTTCCGAAGATAACAGAGGATTGATTACTGGAATCTTTTTTTCAGAAGCCAAATCTCCCGACAGGAGACCATGTCGAGGAGCTTATTTTTGGGATGGCATCTCAAATCGCCGAGAAAGAAGATAACATTATTGTGGAGGATTTGAGAGGTAATCTGTTCAGTTTATTGACTGTCTGTTTTCACCAAGTGGCTGGACGCTGGGTCAGTCGGGCTCCGGCCTCGTATGGTAAGGCTGCAGCTCTACCAATGATGAAAGGTCAGTAACTATGGTGTGGGAAGCAAAGCTGCAAATGCTTCAGCGGACTACACCTAGCTCAGCGCCAGCAAATAGATCAGTCTTAATGAAGCAATGACCTTCACCTGTGTATTTTCACAATATAATTAAGATACCATTAATATCCAGGACTTGGTGGCAAGGAAGGTGCCTTCATAATGTGACCAAACAGGTTATATCAACCAACAAATCCTTCCAACATATCTCAATGGCAGGTGGTAAGAGTGGGAGAGATTTCTAGTCAGCCACGTGATGGAAAGAGCATTGGAGCCTCTACCATCACTATCCATGGCTCCGGATGAATACATGCATGTGAAAGTGCATGGTGCCACAGCAACTGGGGCTTTCTGAGAAACAGTAACACACCAGCACCACTGGAATGGTGCCATGATGCTCAAGGGCAATAGTTAAGAGCTAATTATAAAATTATTGGGAGATCCATTTAGTTGAACCACCACAATTGAATTCACTGTATGTGTTGAATTTTCCATGTTTCTATCCAACGGGGGTTTCAGAAAGTGATATAAGCTAAGGAGGAGCGGAACTGATTCAAGACATGCTGTTGCTCATTATAGCTCCTTTGTAACACTTCCTTGTCTACTCTAGTCCTTGTACAAGTTTGTTCTCAGTTACTTTTGGCTTTCCCTCTCTCTCTCTTAGTATATTTTTTATTAAATGGTTTCACGACCACTACCATCTAGAAGGACAAGGGCAGCAGAAAGATGGGAACACCATCACCTGGAAGTTCCCATCCAAGTCACTCACCATCCTGACTTGGAATTATATCACTGTTCCTTCACTGTTGCTGGGGTCAAAATCCTGGAGCTCCCTCCCTAACAGCACTGTGGGTGTACATACACCACATGGACTGCAGCGGTTCAAGAAGGCAGCTCACCACCTCCTTCTCAAGGGCAACAAGGGATGCGCAATAAATGCTGGCCCAGCCAGCGAAGCCCACATCCCGTGAATGAATTAAAAAAAAGAGAAAAGTTAAGAGAAAGTGCAACTGGAAGGAGCAGTGGGTACCTTACCTTGCCCGGTTGGAGTTCCGTTCAACCTTGGTTGAGGGAATAAGAGGGCATAAGAGGCTATAAAGATGCCATGTGTCAGTTGTGGGTCAATTGTTGGTACTCTTAATGCTGAGTCAGAAGTTAGTGGGTTCAAACTCCACTCCAGGTACTTGAGCACAGATACTAGGCTGTAGCTGGGGTGGAGCCACGGGAGCTTTAGCAAAGGCCAAACCTGCACTAATCAAAAAAGCTTGAAGTTGATGACAAGGGCCCAAGGTGGGAAGGTATCCATTTCTCATTCCTCATGTGATGGGCGTCGCAAGACATGCTCAAAAATATAACATGAAGCAATTACAGAAACAATGGCTTATTAACAAATTGTTCCACTACATTCAGACTACATGTATGGACCGCTGAAGTTCTCTCGATCGGATCTGATGGCTCTCACCATCCATCGCAGCCGGGATCACGGTCTTCCAACATTTAATACTGCAAGACAGGCCTTTCAGCTTCCACCAATTAGCAGCTGGAGTGAAATTAAACTCAACTTCGTGAACGAGAAACGGGAGGTTAGTTATTCTTATAGCACTTTCTTCAAACTAATGGTAGGCTTTCACAAATGCAAAATATTGCAAGTGCTGGCGACCTGAAATAAAAATGAAAAGTGCTGGAAGTTCTCTTTCACTCAGGAAGCACCTGTTGAGAGAGAAATAGAGATAACGTTCCAGGTCTTGTCCTTCTGTCAGAAATTTTAGCTGTGCAATTCCACACTACACCTTTGCGTTTGGTTTTCTGCCCTAATGTCTCCTTATGAGACTTGTGTCAGATTTTGTTTGATAATACTCCGGTGAAGCACTCTGGGATGTCTTACAGTGTTAAAGACACTATATAGATGTAGGTTTCTGTGTATGGTGAGTATAGTTTAAGGAAGAATTAAGCAAATGGAACTTATGCTCAGCAACATTTTCATTGTTAAGTGTGTTGTTACAAAAATTGCTGAAATGCTGGGATTGCTTTATGGAATATTGATGGTTTGAATCACTTCACTTTTCATTGCATCACAGCTCTTTGATAAGTTGGCTGAGCAATATGACGACATAGCTGAACTCGAGCTGTGGCCTGGAGGACTCTTGGAAAGCAATGGTACGCCGGGAGATCTCTTCACTGAGATCATGATTGAACAGTTCCAACGGATACGAGATGGAGACAGATACTGGTTTGAAAATCAGCAGAATGGGTATGAGTTCTCCATTGGCATAAGCATTTAGTTTACTAGCTGTAAAAGTCAGCAGATGACAAGAAGCTTTGCTATGCAAATTTGTGCAGGGAGAGAAAGTCCCTGCAGTTTAAAAGGCCCAAAGTCTGTCTCTCTTGTGAGTTGATCTTCAAGAATCAAGGGTAGGATCTTGCTTTCTGCTGTAAAGCTGCACAGCAGACCACAAAGTCTTTCTAAAGCAGGCTCTTGAAGGAAAGGCAAACAAAGCATGGAGGTTAGATAGACATCTTTGCATAGTGACCATTAAAAGTGCATTAAAGATCAGGCTAAACACTTTAAAATACTTTTTGGCAACTTGACAGACATCGTAAGGGCCACTTGAGAGAGACAAGAGAGGAGGATCTGGAAAGTATCCAGTTTACAACTGAAGGGAGGATTGGTTATCCTTAACTCTCTGTGAGATGTCGATTGACCGCATTTGATCCTTGAGCAGTTTTGTTCTGTTTAACCCATTAGAGACTGATCTTCACCATCACTGTGCTTTCAATTCATTCATTCATTGCCTGTCACTTCAAAACTATGGCCTTGTGTTCTCATGCAGACTTTGATTATGGTCTTGGTTGATGTGCGGATGAAGCTGAACATGGGCAGTGGCACAAATACAGACAGAATTATATTTGTTACAGGCAAGGGGTCGGGGGAGGGGGGGGTGGTGGAATAAGTTAAACAGCACTAATTTCTCCTCTCACTGCCCATCCATAAACAGAAAGGTATTTTTGATTTGCTTCCCCCTTTATAAGCAGTAGCACATTTCTCAACCCCTCAGTTTTGGGGTGATCCAATTTTCTATTAATAGTCTCACAGCAAACTCAAGGTAGGATGACCTCAAAGGGTTAGTTTATTTGCACGCATTCAAAACATGGGAGGAGGGTTGCAACATTGTCTCCTTTGCATTCATATAGTAAAAGAGGGATGGAAAAAAGAAAGATTTACAGTGCAGAGACCACAGAGAAAATAAATATTGTTTCATGTGGGTTCCAGAGTCCAGAATCAAAGTCCAATAAGGTATTCTTCACGGAGGTCGGTGAGCTGAAAACCAATGCTAGGTAATTGACTTTTCCGGTGGTGTTGACTTCACGGTGGGATAGGCATGCAGAGATGATTCAGTCTTGTAGGTGATGGTACAGAATTTCCAGCAGAAGCAGTGTAGATGGGGCCAATTTGGGCCAGAGCTCCTTGTACATGAGGCTGTTAGTCAGATGGTAAAAAGGCAGACTGACTTTTGCAGTTCAGAAAGGCCATATTACTAGTTCCACAAGCCAGAGACCTATGTCACATGACTCCCACCTCTCCACACTGTCCCTGACAAAGGATGTGTATTCCTCATCTGGGTCCCCAAGATTGTTAAATGCCTCAACCATTAAGAATTGAAAGGAATGTTGTGGGGCTCTTTGTCTTAGCAGATGAGCAGATTCCTGTTGGCCAACCTGGGTTAAAAATGCAGAAGGCCTTTGTATAGCTGTCTTTGAATTTGATTGGTGCAGCCTACAGGGGGTTATTAATGGCTGTTCAGGGATAACAATGTGTGAGTTTCCCCGATACTTCCAGGTAGCTTCTTTTATTTGGGGTGATGGACAGACATAGATTTTAGGCCTTTATCCAATTTGAAATTTTTAGAGATATCAATGAACATCTCTATTATAAAAAAAGATACAGGGTGAGGTATTAGTTCTTCACACATTGATCATCCATTGTACACCACAGATGATATTCAGCTCCATTAGCTACAATACAACTAAATGCTGGATCTGTCACTAATTGGCAGAAAATATGATTTCCCTTGTTTTGCATCTCTGCACATTTCACCCCTGTGATCTCTCCTGTTGTTAGTTGCAATGGGTGATTAACAGGATTCACATTGTGAATCCTATCTGATTTGATCCCTGATGAAATTTTTCCACTAGAATGTACGTCCTACATTACAACAGTGACTACTCTATAAAAGTACTTCATTGGCCGTAAACCGCTTTGGGACATTGGTCTGTGAGGTAGTGAAAGGTGCTAAACAAATGCAAGTCTTTCTTTTTCTATTTGCCTGCTTCACTTTAGATTTAAAAATTTTTTACGCCATCATTGCTTTGGATCTTAATAACATGAATGAAATATGATCCGTAATGTTAATATAAAGCTAGGATCCAGCATCATACCAGGCAGGGCGAGCATCAGGATTTACTTCCCACTTAGAAGGTGACAAGGCTGTGTCACCGAGACATGGCTACCTCAGCTATGACAAATGCAGCGGAATATAACAAGACTCCTGGAGTATTCGTCTTGTAACATAACCACTATGCTACCGTGCCCAACAACAGTTCACATTAGAAAATATTTTAAATTGTGTTGCTGTGGGATATTTCCAGGTTAGTTAAGAGATGATTTTGGTAAAATCACCGACAATACTTACTGGATTTGTTCTTGATTTAGATTATTCACACCGGAGGAAATCATTAACATTCGAAAAATGACTTTTTTTGATGTCCTTGTGAAAGCCCTGACCACAAACACAAGGGAAATTCAGAAGGATGTGTTCACCTGGAAAGCTGGTGAGCTGGTTTGCCACAGTTGAAGAAAAGTGGGACAGGATTGATTGTGGATTTGCCTGGTGAGGCACACCATGAGATGTATTATATCCTGGATTTTCCCAATTGTCTTAGGGAGGGGAAAGAAAAATTTCTCAGAGATTTTCCTACAATTATCTACCTGAAATTACCTACAACTGTTTCCTATTTACCCCCTCCCTAGGTGTTATTGCTCCTAGTGGCCAACTCACCCATTGTTCCTGTGCTTTCTAATCTCCATTGGCTGCAGGTCCACTAATGCTTCTATTAAATTTCTCATCCTCCATGTTTAAATCTCTCCATGGCCTCGTTGCTCCTTAGCTCTGTAACTTCTTCCAGCCCCAGAGAACCCTATGAAACTCCAACTTTATACATACCCCTGCTTCATTCGTTCCATCATCGATGGCCATACCCTCAGCTGTCTAGGCACCATGTGCTGGAATTCTTGACCAAAAGCTGATTACCTCTCTCTCCTCCTTTAAAACGTACCTTATAACCTACCTCTTCGACAATGCTTTTGGTCGCCTGTCCTTATATCTCCTTACATGGCTCGGTGTCATGTTTTGCTGTGTTAAAGGATCTATATAATTGCAAGTTGTTGTTGAAACCATGTTCTGGGCATTAACCCGCAAACATTCACATGAATTTCTTTGTCAATGGTGGTGTTAACTCATGAAGTAAACAGTTTAATGCTTCTGTTACAAGAATGCACAAAAGCATTTGACACAATCATGTGTAAGAAAATTATTTAATTTAATATTTTAGCTTACAATTGGTAATTTAGATATCAATACCCCGAGTGACACAGCCCTGGGAAAAATTAGTCTATCCTCAGGCTGTAGAGTAAATGTTGAAAGACCTTACATCCTTGTTGGGGCCTCATACTCAAACCTTCTGGATTACAAAATGACTGCTGAACATTGCTGCCCTTTCCATCGAGTGATTTCTCTGCAGTACAACAATAACTACACTCCTAGCTGCAGAGTTTTGAGCACAAAACCTAGGCTGACACTCCATTGCAATACTGAGGGAGTGCTGCATTGTCGATGGTGCCATCTTTGAGATCTGCTTTATCTCAAGTTGGCGCAAAAAGATCCTACGACACTACTTCAAAGAAGGGCAGGGGAGATCTCCCTGGTGTCTTGCCCAATATTTATCCTTCAAGCAACATCATTTAAAAAATTTTTTTTTTTTTCATTTATCTGATTACTGTTTGTAGGAGCTTGCAGTGTGCAAATTGGCTGCTGCATTTCTTACACAACTAAAGTGACTATACTTCAAAATGTAATTAATTGTGTGTAAAGTGCTTTGGATTGCCCTAAGGGTATGAAAGACAGTCTTTTTCATTTTAATAGGCAGGAAATTGGTGGCGGGTGATGAATCGGGAGAAAAGTATGCAATGCCACTGTGATTCTGCCATTTCTTAGTGATCTCTGTGTGACACTGCGGCTGACTCAAAATTTCTCCCTACACACCATTCCTTATCTTGCGATTTAGGAAAATCTTCTCTATCCATTATGTTAACTTTGTTTAATTGTTTGTGTATTGTTCTGTGACAGGTGATCCGTGTCCCCAGCCTAAACAGTTGACCGTCGATGACTTGGAGCCTTGTACTGGTCCGACCAATTTAAACTATTTTGAGGGAAGCGGCGCTGGCTTTGGGATCATTATCGTTATCCTCTGCTGTTTACCACTAAGTTGGTGAAAATCAATCAACTCCACAGAAAAAATGTCTGCTTTGTTTTAGCTCTTAGATTGGTTGATCATAGAATCATAGAATGGTCACAGCACAGAAGGAGGCCAGTTGGCTTGTCAAGCCCATGTCGGCATTCTGTGAGAACAATTTAGCGAGTCCTGCTCCCCTGCCCCTGAACCTGCAATTTTATCCCCCTTTCGATGCTTAGCCAAATCCCTTTGGAAAGCCATGATTGAATCTGCCTGCGCCACACTGTCAGGCAATGCAGTGCATTCCAGATCTTATCCGCTCACTGCGTAAAAAAGGATTTTCCTCATGTTGCCTTTGTTTTTTATGCCAATCACCTTTAATCAATGTCCTCTGGTTCTGAATCCTACCACCAATGGGAACAATTTCTCCTTGTTGCCTGTGTTCAGACCCCTCATGACACTGAACACCTCAAAATTAATTGATTTTGTTAATTCTGCATAAAAAAGTCCTTAAGCCATTAAAGAACATTTAGATGGTAAGTTTAGCTTTTAATTCTGTTGTGGCAGTACAGAGATAATGGGCCTTTGCTAGAAACTTGGAGATTGTGGGTTCAAATTCCACCAAGGCAAATTGTGGATATTGGTGATCTTTGCAGATACCCCTCAAAAACTGGGCATACAAACATACAAATTAGGAGTAGGAGTAGGCCACTCAGGCCTTTGAGACTGTTCCGCTGATCTGATTGTAACCTCAGCTCCACATTCCTGCCTACCCCCTTCCCCAATAAGCTTTCACCCCCTTGCTTATCAAAAATCTATCTAAGAACATACGATTGCTGTGAAAACCCAGCTGTTTCACTACTGTCACTCGGATGTAACTCCAATCCCACATTTTGTGGCTGTCGAGTGCCTTATTGACAAATAGCCAAAGCCATTGGTTTTCTGGTCTTGTAAAATAAGACAATGCATGAAATTTGGGAATACAATCCCCACCGCACTGGTGAGCTCCCAGAATTAAATGTAATTAAAAACAGAGCTTGGTTTATTGAGTATATCAATGATCCCACGTAACAAGTGCCTCTCTGGTAGTTAGCAAAGGAAGAAGGCTGTGTTAAGTATATAACGTTTGCTTTTAATACTGGGTGGGGGAACTCTTAAAGCTGGTAAATGACATATATTCAGATATTTAAGTTTGTTGGCCTTTGTCTAGAGATGATCAAAGGCCTTCCTGAACTAGCACTGATAATCTTGTTTGCCAGTGAACAATGCAGAACCATTAAAGAATGATGCAGAAATGCATCATCATGTCACGACACCAGTGATGCATAACTCTCCTCACTCCTCAGCTTGCAAAATGTCTTTGAACATTGTAAACAGAGAGGCACCATTGCCTATGGTGTTTAAACTAAGCAGAATGAAGTTACCAAAAATTTAAACGTCACTTGTCCGATAACCATATGAATTAGCCACTGTCATGTCATTTTCTCATAAAATGAGGCAGAGCAACCAAATACACTAACGCATTCGCATAGGTGTGAAATGATGTGTTTTGGAAGGAAAAATGAGGAGAGGCCACATTGTCTACTAACTGAGGAAGTGTTGCACTTTTGGATGAGGCATTAAACTGGGAACCTCTTCTTCTTATCATGTCCATGGACAGTCTATACATGGCCCAGCCAGAACTGGACACATTTTGCGCCTTGTTGAATTCGGCAAGATCTGCAACAGTGCAGGGTTACTCCACCGATAGGCATTGCAGGAGATGTTGCATAGTCTGTGGCTCAGTTCCACATTCACAAGTTGTCGGGCAGGTTGTATATCCCCATTTGCTTAGTGACACCCTTGAACGACCTACACCAGTCTTAAGTCTGTTAAGGCACTTCCAGGTTGCCCAGGTGCAATTAGCTCCTGGGGGAAGGCTTTCATCTGGTAGAATTTCCATCACTGGGGGTTGTTTGAGACTGGCGAGCTGGTCTTTCCACAAGGCGATGCGGGCTTCAGATGAGGTTGATCATAATGGAACAACACTGTTCATGAAGCTCTTCCTTGACTTTAGGCGGCTGGGTGTAGTTGTATGACCATGTAGAGGGTGCCTCTCATCTGATATTTGACAGAGTCGCTCCTTCTTCCTGGCTACCATTCTTCCTATATCAGGGGGAGCGATACCCGCCAGGATATATAGGCTGTTGATATTTGTTGGTTTTAAACAACCTGTGATAAGTCGGCAGCTTGCATTCAGAACCGCATCCATCTTCTTAGCATGAGTAGATCTTTCCCATGCAGGGCAGGCGTATTCGGCAGTGGAATAGCAAAGAGCAAGTGCACTGATTTGCCAAGGTAGAAGCATTCACATTGCGGCCCTGTTTCAACCAATTCTACCACCACCACACACAGCAAGTAGTGTATACAACTGGGAACCAATTTCGCTGTAAAAGGTCATTCAGAGAGGAAAGTTGAGGGAGGAATGTTGGTCAATACACCGGGAGAACTTCCTGCTCCTCTCTGAATAATCTTTTACAGAGAGTTTGGTTCCCAGTTTAGAAAGGTGGGACTTTGAACAGTGCAACAATTCCTCAGTTAGTAAACAACATGACCTCTCCTCATTCCTTCCAAAATGTATCACTTCACAATTGTGCGAATGGGTTAGATAATTTGGGCAGTGCTGCATGTCGGATCTTGCTGTGCATTGAACAGCTGTCATGTTTGTCCACATTGCAACAGTGACTTCACTTCAAAAGCAATTCATCGGCTGTAAGAAAAGGTGTCAGGGGATACATAAGGTGCTATATAATTTCAAGTTCTCTCTTTCCTTTCTTAGTCAATGACTCAACATAGTTAACAATCCTTCACTCCGAACTCTTGCTGAGTATAAAGAATTGTAGATCATACTGTTTGGTTACTAAGGAAGATTTGACTGATTTTGATGAAGGTACAAAAAAACTTGTTTCTTTTCCCAGTCTGTGTGATTCCTGCGTATGCTGTAGCTTCTTACAGTAAAGCACAGTTTAAGAAGCTCCAAAGAAGAAATAGGCGAGAGTCTGTAACAAGGAAACCCGAACTGAGAGCGGGAATGAAAGGTAATGCGGGGCTCACTTTTGACCGAGAACAAATATAAACCTGCTTTGATTTCTAAACACCTAGAATAAAGGAGCTGTATCCTTCCACCTTCATGATCTCCTTGTCCAGTTAAAGTTAGGCAAAATCAATTGGGGTTCAGCCAGTCCTGTGCCCTTTCTACCCTTTTCAAAGCAGAATTTTTCATGAATAGCAAACCATGAAAACTTTTAAATCTCTGACAGGCAAAGCAAAAATGAAGAGAGCTTTGAAATAATTGCAAAAGTTCCTTTCGGACAATTGTGCCTATTACTACGTTACCAACTTCATTATGCAAACCTTTGAGAAAGGAGATACAGGAACTAATTAAGGGGCAGCAAGTCTAGCAAGGCTATGGGTCTTTAGATTTAATTAGGAAATGGGAGACTGTTGAACAATATGTACATTATTCATCATCATATCTCCTGAGATAGTGGGAAGTGTTGTTTTCTGAGCTAATGGAGCATCTATTCCAATGTGGAAACTACACGTGAAGACAATATGGATTACAGCGTAGGAGTGTGAAGTGATATAACCCTATGTCAAAACTGTGCTACCTTCAAGAGTAGTTATCTGCTGAGAGTGCAGGGTCAGTGAAGTTACCCTACTGTTCTTTTATTTCTTTGCAGTTTTGGTCTCCTTACCTAAGGCAGCATATACTTGTCCTAGAGGGAATGCAGTGAAAGTTCATTAGACTGGTTCCTGATATGATGGGATTATCCCATGAGGAGAGGTTGAGGACATTATAATGCCTGGAGTTTAGAAGAACAAAGGGTGATCCCATTAAAACAAAATTCTTAAGAGGTTTAACAGGGTAGGTGCTAAGCAAATGTTTCCCCCCCAGCTGAAGAATCTATAACAGGGGTCACAGTCTCAGAATGAAGGGTCAGCCATTTAGGACTGAGATGGAAGAGAAATTTCTTCACTTTGGAATTCTCTAAACCAAAGGCTTGTGGATGCTCAATCATTGAATATATTCAAGACAAAAATCAAGAGATTTTTGGGGGTAGGAAACGAAGGGATATGGGGATAGCGCAGGAAGGTGAGGTTGAGATAGAAAATCAGCCATGATCCTACTGAATGGTGAACCAGGCGCAAGGGGGGCCGAAGGGCCTACCCCTGTCCTAATTTTTCTAATCTAATTCAATCTCACCTACACAGGATGATATTCTTTTCTCCTATTCTGCATCGGTTTGTGGCTTTTATTCTGTTGATTTATATATAGATTGAGCTCAAAACAAACTGACTTTTAATTAAGTTGGCAGTGCCACCTCTTCTAATGAAATGGAGCCTAAGAATGATCCACAAATCCTTTTGGATGTGTGATAACTTTTAGCAAATTCCACTTTCTTAAAGTTGAGTTCTAAAATGATGTCACAGGCACTTATCCTGTCTTCCATTTCTATCCCAAGCCTCTGAATGGCAAGGACCCAATGAGCCGCTCCGACCAGTCAATCTTTGCCTCGATGCCAAAACGTGCATCAAGGTCCTGGATGGTAAACGGTCACCTGTCCGCATCATTAATCTCACTAAGGACATGGATGTTATCAAATCAAACAATGATCAGGGGGTCTTGCTGCTTAAGGTTCCCAAGGAGTATGATCTGGTAAGTGGATGCACTGCTACCTCATGATGTCGAGTTGCAGCAATTCAACATCTTTTATCCACAATTTATTTACATAGAACAAATAGCACAGAAAGAGGCCATTCAGCCCATCTGATCCATGCCATTGTTTATACTCCACAGGAGCCTCTTCCCATCTTAATTCATCTTACCTTATCAGCATATCCTTCTATTCCTTTCTCTCATGTACTTGCCTGGCTTCTGCATAAAAGCATTTACACTATTCACTTCAACTACCAATGTGGTCACAAGTTCCACATTCTCTGGGAAAAGAAGGTTCTCCTGAATTACTTATTGGATTTATTAATGACCATCTTATATTTATGGCCTCTAGTTTTAGTCTCGATACCAATGGAAACATCTTCTCCATATCTAGTCTATCAAACCCCTTCAGAATTAAAAAACCTCTATTAGGTTGCCCCCCAGCCTTCTCTTTCCAATGGGAAGGAACTCTAGCCTGCACAGCCATTGTTTCCGATATCAGTTTGATATGTGACAAATAATATTCACACCACACAAATGCCAGGTTGGGCCATCTCCAACAAGAGAGAATCTAACCATGGCCCCTTGATATTCCATGGCATTACCATCGCTGAATCCTCCACTATCAGCATCCTGGGGGGTTACTATTGATCAGAAACTGAACTGGACTGGCCATATAAATACTGTGGCTACAAGGGCAGGTCAGAGACTGGGAATTCTGAGACGAGTAACTCACCTCCTTACTCCACAATGCCTGTCCACCATCTCAAGTTAGGAATTTGATGGAATACTCTCCACTTGCCTGGATGAGTGCAGCTCCAACAACACTTAAGAAGCTTGACACCATCCAGGGAAAAGCCATCTGCTTGATTGGCACAAAATCCACAAACAGTCACACTGTCCATCTCCGATGTGCAACGACAGCAGTGAGCGTACCACATGGACTGCAGCCATTCAAGGAGATGGCTCACCACCAACTTCTCAAAGGCAGTTAGGAGTGAGCAACAAATGTTCACCTTGCCAGTGATGCCCACATCCCTTGAAAGAATAAAAAAAGACTGTGCTTAACAATCTTGACTGTACTTTTTCAATGGCTCTTGTACACCTACAACAGGTACCCAGAACTGCATACCCCACAGACATTGCCTGAACACTGATTAGGGCATTCATAACATTGTTTCCTTGCTTTTATATTCAATGTGCCCAGATGTAAATTCCTACTCCATGCTCATGATGGTTGGAACTTATGACTAAACTCCTCCCTTTCCATTATAATTATAGAGGTACACCCCCAATCTTTCATGCATTTATGGTAATCCATCACAGCACAGGCCAATGATACAAGGCAGTCAATGTCCAGCACGACAATGCTATTGATTTATTTTTTGCCTTCTGTTAGGTATTGTTCTTTGATACAGAAGAGGATCGCCATGATTTCATTGAACAGCTGAGAGTGCACCTAGAGGGCAATGGGACACGATTGTGCCTGACGGAAATGAATCAGAAAACAATCTTAAAAGAAGCAGTTACTAAACAGCAACGAAGCAAGATCTTGGATACCTTTTTCCGACGAGTGTTTGCACAGGTACGAAGGAAATTGCGGAATATGAAATGCGCCTTGTCATTTTAGGTTCCTTCCATTATGAAGACATACTCATTCTGCAGAAGGCTTCAGCAGGAGCCCTCTAGTCCCCATATCCAAATGTCCATTGATCACTGTTTCCTTGCCCTAGACAGCAAGGGTGTGAGAGTATCGTGAGTGAGTTTGTTTACCTTCACAATGTCCACACACATGAACTTTAAAGGACAGGGTCTCAACAGACAAGGACCAGCAGTGAGGCTCTGGCTGACTTCCCCCAGCAACTGCCTCCACCACCATCCTCTCCCCCTTCACCCTGCCAGACTGTACCACCTTGTCTCTTAACTCCGGAGACTGGAGCCTACAATTCCGGTTTGCACTCCCATTACTGTATAGAGGAGGTGACTTGGCACTGTTTTGAAGAAGAGCAGGGGAGCTCTCCCTGGTGTCCTAGACCAGTACCAACATCACTGAAGCAGATTCTCTGGTCATTATCACATTGCTGTTTGTGGGAGCTTAGAATCATAGAATAATACAGCAAAGAAGGAGGCCATTCAGCCCATCAAGTCTGTGCCAGCTCTTTTGATGAGCAATCCAAATAGTCCCACTCCCCTGGTCTTAATATCCCTGCAATTTTTCTCCTTCAAATATTTATCCAATTCCCTTTTGAAAGTTCCTATTGAATCTGTATCCATCTGCACTCCATATCATAGTCACTCGTTGCATAAATGTTTTTTCTCATATCACCTCTGGTTCTTTTGCCAATCACCTTAAATTGGTGCACACTGGTTATCAACCCTTCAACCACTGGAATCAGTTTCTCTTTCCTTCATCTAAACCCTTCAGGATTTTAAACACCCGAATCAAATCTCCCCTTAGCCTTCTCTGCTGTAAAGAGAACATCCCCAGCTTCTCTGGCCTTTCCTCATAACTGAAGTCCCTAGAACAATTCTAGTAAATCTCTTCTGTACCCTCCCAAAAGCGTTCACGTCCTTCCTGAATTGTGTGCTGTGCACAAAGTGGCTACCGCATTTCCTATAAGAGTGGCTACAATTTAAAAAGTACCTCGTTGGCTGTGAAGCATTTTGCAATGTCCTGAGTTCATAAAAGGTGCTATATCAATTTTTTTTGTGAATCTACTCCTAGGTTCTGGAAATTGACAGATCTGATGCTGGGGATTTCAACACAGAAATTTCACGGAAGACAAAAGAGTCCCTGAATTGTGAGCTGACCCGTGTGGAATTTGCTGATGCACTGGGATTAAAGTATGATTCCATGTTTGTGGAGCAGATGTTTTTGCTGGCAGACAAGGATGGGAATGGTTACTTGTCCTTCCGAGAATTCCTTGATATTATAATCATATTCATGAAAGGTGAATGGGAAATCTCACTTTTAAAAATTTATTGCATCCCATGGAGATTTGCCACAATGAAATTGTCAAACATACGCTAACAAACCACTGCTTCCTGCTAAATATGCATTACATTATATTCTAAATTAACTTTCCAAAAATGAATTTGCAGATTGCCAAATAATTACTGTTCTACCACACTATGCACTGCATCAAATATAGAACAGATTGCCAGAAAATGTAATTAATTCAGAGTCAGTTGATAGCTTTAAATAAGAATTAGATCATTACCTGTTGCTAAAGAGGATTGAGGGTTCTAGATATTAATCAGTTTTATTCACATGAAGTTGGGAAGGGAGTACTGAAATCTTGGGTTGGGGAAGCATTCATGGGGGCTGTATAAGGTTTGCACTTCAGAATCACAGAATTATTAAAACACAGAAGGGGGCCATTCTGCCGGTCATGTCTGCAGCAGTTCTCCGAATGAGCAATGCACCTCGTGCCATCTTCCCCAACTTTTTCCTGCATATTCTTCCTTTTCAGGTAATAATACAATTCCCTCTTGCGTGCTTCAGTTGAAACTGCCTCCATCACACTCTCAGGCAGTACATTCCAGATCCTAACCATTAGCTGTGTGAAAAAAAATCTCCTCATGCTTCCATTGCCTCCCTTGCCAATTACCTTAAATCTGTTCTCTCTCATTCTTGATCCTCCCAACAGTGGGAACAGTTTATCGACTCTGTCCAGGGCCCTCATGATTTTGAATACCTCTATCAAATCTCCTCTCAACTTTCTCTTCTCCAAGGAAAACAGTCCCAACTTCTCCAATCTATCTATGTAACTGAAGTTCTTCATCCCTGGAACCATACTTGTGAATCTTTTCTGCACCGTCTCTAATGCCGTCACATCTTTCCTAAATTGTGGTGCCCAGAACTGGATTTGATGGGCTAAATGGTCTGTTCTTTTTCCAAGCTCTCTTATGTTCTTGTGTTCTATCACAGGGTTACCAATACATGATTAGATTGTCTGATATAGAATCAGACTGAAAATGGGTGGGGTAAGATCTTGGGGAGCAGTGCTCAACATGTTATATTCTGTCAATGGCTCAGGTTCCCTCCAGTTTTCAAACAGGATATGTAAACTTGTAGAAAAATACATTTAAATGTCCCTCAATTTATCAGCGTTGAAAAAAAACATTTGCATTTTGTTATTTAGCCTTAATGTTGCTCAATAAAAGTATGAAACACCTGAGGAGTACTATTATATTCAAAGGGAAGATGATTGGAAATTCAACTCTTAATTGAAGAGGAAATTTACACATCCATGTGGTATAAACTCATAAAATACAAACAAGCAGGACCATGAGGGAAAACCTGAATATGGTTCTGAGTGCAATCCCCTTTACTTTGCTTAATTAAAAAATAATTTGTGGATACTTAGTTTCTGCAATGACTTGGAGGATTCTGCCCCAAATATCCTGCTTTTGCTCAGTGTCAAATTTCCTTTGATAACACTCTTGTGACGTTTTACGGTGTCAAAGGTGCTAGAGAAAACCAGGCTGTTGTCCTTTATTAATGTTTCATAAAAATAACCAATTATAATCACGTTGCCTGCAGGATCGTCTGAAGAGAAGTCAAAGCTCATGTTCCAGATGTATGATGTGGATGGAAATGGATTTCTGTCGAAAGAGGAATTCTCTATATTGTTAAGGTAAATGGGCATTTTTCAGACAACCTGAGGATCATCTTAGCTTGGTAAAGTGGATTGTTCTAAAACTCACACAAACAATGGCTGAATATTATTTCTGAGGTTCAAGAAAGGACTTTAAGACTTGCAAGTGTTGCCCTTCCTTTGCATCAAATAAAATGGCAGCCAGTGGATCATTCAAATTCCTCTTCATTTAACCTTCTAGTTGTCTTCCTTCTTTATATTTTCAGTCGTACTTCTTAAGGGTTGTATTTTCTTCTGAAATGAGGCCAACATGAAGAGTCTTTTAAATGCCTCTCATTCACATGTGGAGATTCATTGTGAGAATTCCAGCATTAAAAATAAAATGATCCGCTGATGACTTGAGTGTAGAAAATGCTGAATGCCAAAGTTCCAGGGTACCCCGTTGGAAGAAATGCAGATATGAATTGGCAAGTCATGTTGGGTGATACCAATCTTCACTGTTAAAAGCTGGTGGAGGGTAGGGGGGTGGAAGACTAAAGGAGTGAAGAGATCTACAGTTCCAAGATTCAGGGAAAGAGTAATTTGGAGTAGAAGATAATTATTATAATGAAACTTGATAGCAGCAAAGTGAGGTCTGAGTAACCTGCATGTAAAACAGCAGATTAGGAAGGTGCAAGGAATAAGAGAGTAAAGTTCAGACAAGTAATTATAATATTAATAAAGATCCAGAAATGGTGCATCTGGTGGTGAATTGGACTTTTTAACTTCACCTGTCAGATGGCACTATATCTTCAGGAAAGTCTCAGCCAAAATTTTCCCTCATGGTCCTGGGCTAGGATTTTGTCGGTTCAATGGGGATCTTACCCATTGTTCGGAGGTCCACAGTGGAGCTGGCCCAATGGAATCAAGTGCCCTTCAGGCACTTAAGTGATCATCATCGGGCCCTCCCACAACTAAGGTCACTGGCCATGGAAATCCCACTCATCAGGAGCAGAGGCCAGCAGCTCTTCATGATGCCAGTGCCAGCGGGACTGGTGGCTGCTGGCGGCAATGCACCCAACAGAGGCCCAGGATCGCCAAGGGACCCCAGGCTAAAGGTGAGAAATTGGGGTCATGGGGTGGAGGTCAAGGCAGGGAGTGGGTGGGAGATTGTCTTTCAGTGGCCGCCCCCGCTGTCTGATGTCAGGTTGCTTGGTCTGGCACACAGTGAACCTGAAGGACCCACACAGCTCCACTTGGAGGTGGCTGGCAAACGTGACAGGGTTTGCTGGATGGTCTTCTGAGGGTGTGGGAAAACTTTAAGGCTTCCATTTAATCCCTGAGCCACCACTGAATTGCAGTGGGCCCAGAGACAACACTTAAATGAATCTCCAGTTAATATCTACCATAACCAACCCCTAATTGGTGGACAATTAACAATTTTCTGTTTAAAAAATTATCCCCACGTTTTCACATTTACATTTTTTATTTTTGCTAATGGTATCTTGATAGTAAACCGGATTTTACTCTAGTTGACACAAGCATCATTCACTTTTTATTCCTGTAGGTCCTTTATTGAGATCTCCAATAATTGCTTATCAAAGGCGCAGGCAGAAGAGGTCATGGATTCACTCTTCAAGGAGGCAGGATTCCAGGACAAGGAAGACTTAACCTGGGAGAATTTTCATTACTTATTCCGAGATCATGGCAATGACTTGGAGCTTGCTCAGCTCAATGTGAAAGGTCAGTGGCTCTGTTTGAAAGGAGCCGATGATAAATGAGCAATCTAGACACCAAGCACAGATTGCTTCTGAGTTCCTGATCTCGGTCTTGCTGCACGGATTGTTGACGAAGCATATGCCCGGTGTCTCCTTGATGAACGTTTGCTTGCTGGCCTGTTCTGTTGCGGCTTTTGGAACAAGTCACCCATTTGCCTTCTCAGTCACTGCTCATGTATGAGGCAGCAAGCTTAGCAATTAAAAGATATCATTCTGCCTCTTCTGCAACCCTGATTTCCATCACTCCTCCACTGGTGGCTGAATCTTCAGCTGCCCAAGCCCTAAACTCTGCAATTCTCTCCTTAAACCTCTCCACTTCTCCACCTCTCTCCTCCTTTATGTTGCTCCGTAAAACCTACCTTTGACTAAGCTTCTGATCACCGTCCCTAATAGCTCCTTTTGTGGCTCAAAATAATAAAGATTCCTAGCCTCTTCACTTGAGCGATATCAGACAAAATTTGACAATGTTAAAAGTGCTATATAAATGGAAGTTGTTATATACGATCTTATCGTATAATGAAGGGCAAAAATGCTAACCTTGTTACCAAAGTTCCCTCTAAACTGCTTGGCCATGCACAAGAGAGAAAAAGTAGAAAATGCTGGAAAAACTTAGCAGATCTGACAGCATCTGTGGAGAGAAAAACAGAGTTTACCCTTCAAGTCCGTACGACCCTTCTTCAGAGCTACTGAAGAAGGGTCATAGCTCTGAAGAAGGGACTCGAAACATCAGCTCTGTTTCTCTCCCCACAGATGCTGTCAGACCTGCTGAGTCTTTCCAGCATTTTCTGTTTATCTTTCAGATTTCCAGCATTCGCAGTATTTCGCTTTTATTATGGCCATGCACAAGTTGGCTCCCTTAAGTTAACACAGGTGCATGGCCACGCAAAAAAATGTGAAGGATTGCGCACTTAAATAAATTGGCCTCACACCCACCAAAGAACATTATAAGATAAATTAATTGCTAAGCAGAATTAGATAGAACACACAGCACGGAAGCAAGCCATTTAGTACAACCGATCTACATTGGCATCTATGATTCACATGAGCCCCACGCCTCCCTCCACTCCTCACCTAACACTCTCTTCATATTCTTCTATCCTTTTCTTTTCCATGTGCTTATCTAGTTTCTAGTTAAATGTAATTGGCGTCAACCAGGAGATAGCAATTTTCACATTCTCACTGTTTTTTAGTTGAAAGAACTTTCTCCTAAATTGCCAATAGGATTTATTAGTGAATATTGTTGAAAAGAGAGATATGTTGCTGAAGCTTTTCATCTTGCACTCATCAGGACAAATGCAAGAATACCAAATTTCAAAACAATCATTTACATTTGTCCTGATGAGTGCAAGTTGAAAAGCTTTAGCATCATGTCTCTTTTTTCAGCAATATTCAAGTTATGTTCTACTGACCAACTATTAGTGACTATCTTTATATTTATGGCTATATGTTGGTCATTCATTGTGTGAAGAAGAATTGCCCAATATCAGTCCAAAAGTTTCTCCTTGCTAGTTTGTAACCCCTGTCCTTGAATCATTAACTAAATTGAGGTAGTGTTTCAGACTTATTTCTTCTATACTGTTTTCTGTTTCATTTATCATTAATGAGATCCTTATAGTTGTTTACTTTTAGGTCATAAAGCCCAATTCTCTTTCATTTCCTTGTATACAAGGCATTATATCCAGATGTCTATCTGATATTGTCTTCTGCTCTTTCAGGCATGGATATCCCAGAGAAATCAAACAAGCAGCACAGAGTCTCTTTCCTCAAAGCAAACCCATACAAGTGAGTAAATATTTCAAGTTTACTACATCGTCACTTCATTCCCTGCAGCCATTCGAGAGGCAAAAAAAAAACAGAGAAAAGTACCAGGGCCCATAGTGGAAAAAATGCTCAGGAAAATTCATCTCTGACCACCAAATAATATATCCTTTGAAGTGGTAACATTTTTTGAGATTGTCATGGGTGGGGTTGGGTGGTGGACTTTCTTTCCATTTTGGTCATTCAATGCCTTCTTCAAACACTCCCAGGCTGTGCAGCGTGGTCAGATTACAAAGGTCAAAATGGCCTCTTATCTGCCAGAATTGTGGATGCAACATGCTTTCCCGGACCATCTTCTCTATTTCTCACGTCTGCCCGGCTCACGAACTTACTGCCTGAGGTCGCCAACCCAGTGCCAATTTCAACCAAGCTGACCCTGCAGTGGCCAAGGCTCACTAAGAATTAAGTTGGAGCAAAAACAGAAAATGCTGGAAAAACTCAGCAGGTCTGGCGGAATTTGTGGAGAGAGAAACAGAGTTAATGTTTTGAGTCCGTATGACTTCTTCAGAGCTGTGAAGAAGTGTCATATGGACTCGAAAAATTAACTCTGTTTCTCTCTCCACAAATGCCACCAGACCCGCTCAGTTTTTCCAGCATTTCGGATTTCCGGCATCAGCAGTATTTTGCTTTTGTCTAAGAATTAGGTTGGCTCTTTTCTAAATATTAATACATTTTTAAATATTCCTAGTTGGCCTGAGAAAAGGTGGTGACCAGCCTTCTTTTTGACCTGCCTCAGTCTGTGTGGTTCCCACAATGGAAGATAGGAACAGCAATCAGCCATTCAGCCTCATGAGCTCGTTCCTCCATTTAATTAAATCATGGCTGATCTGTATCTTAACTCCATCTATACAACTTAGCTCCACAAAGATCTATCAATGAGGTTAGGTCAGGGATTCCAGAATATTGATTTTGCATTGTAGTAGTCTGAGACAGATCGAAACCTTAGGTGTTGGTGAGCCAGTTAAATATTAACATATTCTGACACAGGCAACGAGATCTCTTCTGCCGGCTGGAGAGCTAGCAAAAACCCCATGTTTCCTCCTTTGGGGAACGCTGAATTCCGTGTCCATCAGACATTAATTGCCCACGTTAAAGCCTCAGTTGTTGGTGGGACAGGAAGGCTGTCCATGAGCCTTCAGCCCAGACTTAAGCCAGGCAGAGGCACCAAGGCAGCAGGCCCCTGCTCACAATTCCGCCCCTCCCCCCAACCTGATTAAATGAGACCCGCCTCCAAATTCGTCTTGGTGGCGGGAGGTGAGGGCTGTTTAATGAACAGAAAAACAGGCGCATTGTGTTAGGAAATACTCAGACAATTGATCTGCTTAATCCGTAAGCTCGTGGTTCACCTAGTCCTCCGAGCTCAGCTTAGAATTTTCGACACTTGCCCCCCTCTCTGGACGGTGATGGTACTCTGGCATTTCGCTTCTGGATGAAACAGACTCTCTTGAGCCTCATGAATAATATTCTTGTTCCCTACTTATACCCAAAAGGACCATGCATGAATCTGCTGTGGAACAAGTTGGACAAGAGTTTCGATATCGAGACAGACTGAATAAGAAGTAAGACCTCATGTTATGTGCTGTTTAATTTTGTGTGCGGTCTGTCTGAGTACAGTGGGAGTGAAGAGTTTTTGGCAGATGTATAGCGCTATTTCTGGCCCCAAAAGTGCACCCCAATGTAAAATACGACTGAGGTTTAATATTCTACCTCCTGTGCTATTTTAGCTGGTTACGATATGTGGTGAGTATTTGAGATAACTGAATTCAATGAATCTAATCTTTTTGTGGGTGGGCATCAGAAAAATGATCATTGTCAGCTCAACTGGTTCACGTGTGTCCACTGGAGAATGGAACATGTCGCTCCTACATGTTCCAGTCTACCTGTGAGTTCCATGATTGGTTAACAAGGCATTCAGTTACACAAACCAAAATAGTGATGGATGGCAGAGCAAACAGCCTAGGTAATACCTCATCCTCGGAGCAGATTTAGAAAAAAAAAATGCATCTTAACTGGACATTGTTTCCTCACTAAGATCATGTTCTTTTGCCATGTATCAATGATAGGATTTAATGTAATTCCAGTGACTGTAAGTTCGACTTTTCTATTGGGCTTGATGTACCTGAACAACACACCTAAAAATTCAAGGTTTTCCCTTAATGACTGTCTACTTGTAAAGTACCAGGGCACAAGCTGATTCATGCCTGGGCAGAGGTAGTTATTTCTCTATTGGCCACGTTCACAAGGCTGAGTTTTGAGCGAGGTGGCAGATTTAGAAAAAGGAAGATGTCAACTTGCAATCAGCGGTATCCCTCACTTGCTCCAGTCACAAATGGTTTCATGAAGGTCCAAGTTTTTGCATGTCTCCACCTCTCCAGCTGTTTCCCAATTTCAGCCTAACAGTGAAACTCCCTGAGGAAGGTGACAACAGATCTTGAAGTGTTATTAATGGTGTTAATGTTGTACCTTTCTTGTTTTGCATTTTGGGGAGTCATGTGTCATTGCCACTTTCTTGTCTATGGTCACCAGAGTGAAATTGTCCTCAAGGCCAAACCCTGTGCTCACAGGGCTAAGGAACACAATATCAGCAAAGTAGTATAGTGACATTGTCACTAGGATAGTGTTCCAGAGACCCAGTTTGAATCCTACCACGGCAGATGGCGAAATTTAAATTCAATAAAAATCTGAAATTAAAAGTCTGATGATGACCATGAAACCATTGCCTATTGTTGTAAAAACCCATTAGTTTCACTAGCTAGAGAAGGAAATCTGCTGTCCTTACCTGGTATGGCCTACATATGATTCCAGATCCACAGCAATGTGGGACTCTTAAATGTTCCCTGAGCAAAGCAATTAGGGATGGGCAATAATAATAATAGTAACAATCGTCTAGTCAGCAATGCCCACACCCCATGAATGAATAAATAAAAGAGCTAGCCTAGAACTCAAGAGATGGGAGAGATGTTCCTTCTGATAAAGCCTCATAAAATGAGAATTAGGTAGTTCCTGGAAAAAAGAGAGTTCCTCTTAATTGGATGCCAGACTGTTGCCCGAGGGTAAGTTTCCTTTTAACATACAAAATGGTGACAGAGAGTCTTCAGAAAGTCACTCCCCAGGGTCACTTCATGGTGTGAGCCTGCACATGCAATGTGACAGGGACACATGAAAATCGAAAGGGTTCACGCAGCAGTTAGCAATATTGAGACATAACCATGTCCAAAATTTGTGGCAACAGAAATTATGGACAATAAATGGAAAACTGATTTTTGATGGATTACAGATTGGAATTGTATATAACTATTAAATGCCTGAAGGTTCTGGGACCATAGTTAGTGGAGAGAGTGGACGCATTTCCCACCAGCAGCTTGTGAAATCGGTCAGTACCCCATTTTTGCTTTAAATTCTGACACGCTGATCTGCCTACTTTTGCTGTCAAGAGAATGTGTCTGGAAGGGTTCTCTGGCTACATTGCTAACTCCATCTATTAACCCTCTCTGAGGTTTTAGTGGAACTGTTGCTTTCAGAAAGACCTCAAAAGTGACACTCAGATCGCCCACATTTTGCTGTTTCCCTTTGGCTCTTTGTGAGCCTTCAATTCACTTCGCAATCCTCAAGACGGCTGTCTCTGATCTGCCCTTGCAGTGGCCAAGCAGAACTTGCTAAATTTTAGACCCTAAATATTCCCTTGTCGAACTGTTCTGGAACACAGCAGTAAGGAACTACGTTACCCTCAGTCTACCCGTGGGGTATAGTGAGGGAAAATCAGCCAAGCTTCCTTCTCCAATTGTTATCCAGTTATGTCTGCTACAAATGCATGGGCGGTTACATCAGGTGAGAAAGGAATCAAGCACAGTCCACCCAGAGTTGAATAGCCCAGTGACGTTCACCGCCTAGGCTTAGTCATGGGGGAATAGTCCATCTGGGGAAATGCAGCCAGCAATCATGGAACTATATCCATCTATGAGTGAGAGCTTGAGGAGATGGGGGAAAAAGTGAGGTGGTGGGGTGGGGGGGTGGGGGGGGTGCTGCGGGTGTCCATGAAGGAGAGAAGCAATGCAAATCAATACGTGTTAATAAAATGGTATTTTGCAACTCCTTGTAGATCTCCTCACCACCGCCCTAGACCCTACACAGAAGCAAAACGGGAGAAGTATAACCGGAGCAAAGTGCACCAGAAAGTTCAACAGTTCAAACGCTTCATTGAGAACTATCGGCGGCACATAGTTTGTGTTATGATCTGTTATGGTATAGCAGCCGGTGTGTTTGTGGAACGAGCCTATCGTAAGTACCATGAAAGTCTCTCCCTATGTCTTGTTAGGACGACTTGGAGTTTGCTACTCCATGCAGTGGTTGAGGCAAATAGCAAAGATGCATCGAAGGAGAAGCTAAGTAACTAAATGAGGAAGAAAGGGCATGTTGATGGGGTTACATAAAGTAGGGTGACAGGAGGCTTGTCTGGAGCATAAACACCAATATAGACCAATGGGACCAAATGGCCTGTTGCTGTGCTGTAAAATTTTATGGAATATTTGATTCCTGATCACAGTTTCTCCATTTTCTCTGTCCGTTCTTGTATTGGGGATAGATAGCTGATCTCCTATAGGAGTTCACGGATTGTCTGGGGAGTCTGTAGCGCAATTGTGATGTTCGGATGCTCTGTTTAACATGGCCTGACCCTTTAAGGTCAATAACACAAGTAATCACCATGGGCTTGTGGGGGAGGAGAGATGGTGGTCTAAGTGTATATGTCCAGAGGTCAACCTGAGGGAAATTTCTAATGATTGGCATCCTCCTGAATTCCGCCCTTCAGAGAGTCTGAGCTGTTGAAATTAGAAAAGAAAACAGAAGAGGATTGCTGTCCTTTTTACGACTTTGACACTATTCTGATCCCCATTGAGACCAATAACTTTTAAAAAGAAACTTAAACTTCCAAGTAATAGCTGAAAGGATAACATGACAGGATTTCACATTTTAAGACATTTGCTGTAGCAAACAGGCTAGAAGCACTATTGACTAAATCCTATCTTTGTAGACAATTTTCACTTTAAACCACAAAATTGTACATTCCCCTTTTTCTCTCAGCACAACTTCGCAGACATCTTTACACTATTCTTTAAGTAGACATTGAATTCTCCCGGGGCCAGTCCAAGGTGATTCTTAGCTCCCGAGGGTTTACTTCTGTTCTTTTCCTTTCTCAATCCGGGAACTTTTAATCTCAGAATTGTCTTTCACAGTGAAGATATTTTCCCCTGGAGATTCTTCCTCCAGCATCAGCTAAGTGAATCTTCCAGCCTCATTTTAGCTCTCCATGAATTTAGTCATTTCAAGCCGAGTATGAGCTCCCACCCGCTTTCCTGCACGGTGAACCACAAAGACTTTTGGCCTCTGGCTGCCCAACTCTCCAAGACCCTCTGTCTATGAGTTTTCAGGGATATCTTAGAAACCCTTCCCCTCTCCAAGTCCATCTCCATGGCAATGTGAATAACCTGGTTCTTATATCCAGGTAGAAATGCTGAGTAACTATCCTTGAGACCCCAACCCTCTTATATCTTGGAAGTAAATGGACAGTTTAAAGCACAACTATTTACAACCTGACATTCTCAACACTTTGCTGGGGCTTTGGAGACTTTAAGTCTATCCACTGTTAGCAAACAGGCTGCTGCCATTGTCTCCAAGTATGAATTTTCTTCCCAGTAAAAATCCAGGCTTCCTTTAATCTCTAACAATCAAACCACCCAGAAATACTGCAAAATAAGTCATATGACCCTCTTCATTTTACTATAAAGACACAGTCCCAAAATATAGCAATCTTATAATTGTAAGAAGTCTGATATTGGAATGTGACAAACGTGCTACTAATAGTGTTTAAGGTTGAGTCAATGCATGTTGTGTAAGTCTAATAAACAGTGTAACATGTGAAACCAAAGGCATTATTTTCCTGCTATAATATTGATGTGTGTTCCCTTAAAACTACAATATCTGTGTGTGTGCGTATGAGTGTGTGTGTATGTGTGTGTGTGTGTTACAGTTCACTCAGGGAGTCTGTGTTGCTGTGGCAACAAGCACTTTTTTTTACATGCATGTTGCAGTCTGGAACGATGGATAGGGATGGTAGAGGCTCTAACATTCTTTCCATTCTACAATGTCTAATTGATGTTAAATCAACGAAGATTGGTGGTGAGCTTGCAGACATTGTGGATCCAGTTTTTTTTCTGTTCTGGGAGTTTTCTGTAGATTGCTCATGGCAGCTGATGTTCCTTGATGGTTTTTTTTTAAATGCCGTTGATATTTGAATTAGGCAGTGTGAGATGTCTGAAGGATGATGGGACAGAAAGTGTATGTATGTATTAAATCCTGCATTTCATTATTCTTCAATGTATCTTTGTATGATGAGCAAGTAGCTCCTACTGCAGTGGAATTCGAAATTGTGATGCCTGGTCCTCTCTAGCCGATTTATTTGAAGCTAGCAATCTACTCAAATGCAGTCTGTATCCTTAATCATCTTCATGAGGTTTGCTTTTCTCTTTTGTCCAGACTATGCAATTGGCGCAGAGACCACTGGAATCCCACAAAATACGTATGTCGGCATTATCGTATCCCGTGGATCAGCAGCCACTATCTCCTTCATGTATGCCTACATCCTCCTTACGATGTGTCGCAATCTCATCACGTTCCTGCGTGAAACCTTCCTCAACCGTTACATTCCTTTCGACGCTGCTGTGGACTTCCATCGTTGGGTTGCAATGTCAGCTGCCGTACTTTCAAGTTAGTTCACTTCCATTGTGCTACTGCTAGGATCGTCTTACGTTTGTACCGAGAGTCCATCATGGTGTGTTAGCTACAAGAACGTTATATTCCCGTAATTCATGGATTGAAAGAGGGCTTTGAAAGGAGCAGTGGTGATCAATTGTATTTAAGGGGAAGCTGCATAAGAAAGCTAAAGAATATTGCTGAAAAGAGAGACATGCTCTCTGAAATGACATACTGCCAACCACACAATTAAGAAAAGTCGTGTCTAAATTTCATTGCTGGTGTGATGCCAGGTCTGTAGGCTGTATGTTCCAATGATTGGCTTATCATATCAAACACATTCCTTCAGTTGTTCATAACAGACAGAGTACAGGCCGTCCCCACCCAGCCTGCGCTTGCAAAACCCAAAACAAAATGTCTACTGTTAGATGTGATTCCACAATTGGGCAGCACTTGATAATCAGTTGAGCTCATAATATAGTTAATTTACACTTGCTAGAAGCAACATGCTTTCATACACAGGGACCCACTCACTGCAAATAAAAGGAATATGTTCAAGCCTTGTACCTTTCTTGAATTGCTGGGAGGTTGGGGAACCCATAGTTCCCCATTGCTTTCTCTATGACAACAGCCCAGCCAACCAGAATTGACTTGCCAACCAATCAGTACCCTTTTCTCCTGTAGTATGAATTGCTGTGATTGTTTGAAATTTGGTATTCTTGCATTTGTCCTGATCAGTGCAAAATGAAAAGCTTCAGCAGTATATTTCTCTTTTCAGTATTATTCAAGTTCTGTACTACTAAGCAAAAGAGAAAAGAATACAAGGATATATAGATAGGGTGAGATGAGGAGGCTCGTGGAGAGGACAAACACCAGCATAGACCAATTGGGCCAAATGCCTGTCTCTGTGTTGCACACGCTGTCTAATTATTCTGTTCCTTTAAGGCTGCAATATTGAAGTGTTGTAGAACCCTGTAGCCAATTACAGACTACTTGTTGTACTGAGGGAAAATTAGAGATTAGTAAATGTTTTTTAACCACTTCAAAAGGAAGTGGCAAATGTGAATTTCCTATAGCTGGGATCGGAAGCCCAGTGGAGCTGGGTTAAATCTTGTCTCTAGTTGGGGTTTCCTAATTAGATCCACCTTATTTAGATGAAATCAAGGCTGTGGGGAGATTTCAGAATGATTCACTGTAATGAGAGATTTAGGGAAGACATTGAAATGGTGTGAATTAAAAGATCTGTTGTAGGGAGCAATGCCACCACCCGCCCCCTCCCCCATCCCCCACCCTCCTTCCCACCACTCCACCACCACCCCCCACCCCCACTGCTACACCCTACATAGCATTTACTGCTCAGAAATAGGTCAAATCCAGGGTTTATGATCCACACAAGTCCCTGCCCACCCTACTTCAACTAACACTATCAACATATCCTTTTATAAAAACAAAAAAACTGCGGATGCTGGAAATCCAAAACAAAAACAGAATTACCTGGAAAAACTCAGCAGGTCTGGCAGCATCGGCGGAGAAGAGAAGAGTTGACGTTTCGAGTCCTCATGACCCTTCGACAGAACTCCTTTTATGCTGTTTGTGCCTTGACTGATACCTATGATGAAGATACTCATTTAGCCTAGCTATGCTGAAAATATGACAGCATATTACAGGGATATAGCATTACATTATATGTTATATTATTTATTATACTGTGAGAATGTTGTAAATTAAATGATCTGTAACTGTAGCGATATTTCTCTTGATTTCCCCAGTTTTTCACAGTGCTGGACATGGAGTGAATGTCTACTCGTTCTGTGTCAGTTCCCTCAGCAGCCTTGCCTGCCTATTCCCCAGTGTGTTCATCGATGATGGGTAAGTTCCAGACTACATCTCCCCGTTGCCAGGGAGGCACGCACTTTGACCTTTGGAGAGCATTCGTTCAACTGACTTGGGTTTCAATGAATAGTCGAGTATTTATAACTGGCCAAGCAAGTGAGGAAGACAAACAGATAAAGGAGAGACACAGCATGCACAGTATGGGGCGGCATCAGTGTGCAGACGCATGGGACAAAGCTGTTATTGTAGAAAGATGGATTTGAGATCAAAGGAAGCCTTATAGTCCAGGCCCTCTCGCTGACTGGGCCCCTATTGGCAGCGCCATCTACTCGTTCAGTATTACTGATCTATACACGTCACTTAAATCTGGGGCATTCTCAGTCTAAGTCCTTATAATTAACAAGGAAATTATTCTTGGTTTTCTTTTTCACAGACATCAACATACTTGATCTGCATGAGCTGTGAATGACAATTGAATGTCTCTTTGCAGAAAATCTGGTTTCAGCAGAGCAAACCAGACTGGGTTACAATTCATATCAGTCACTGACGCTATCTAAAATATTGCTTAAAAAAGAGATATGTCTAAGCTTTTCGTCTTGCACTCATGAGGACACTCATAAGAATACTAATATAAGGGGAAGACAACAACTTATACTGTATGTAAAGTAAATGCAGAAATGCATGGCTCAGACGATTATGTGACAATGCATTATACAAGAGGCACATTCCTAGCGATAGGTACCTCTGATGTCTCAAGTTGGATGCAGAGGTCCCAGATACAAATTGACATCTCTTCCTCCTTTTGTCTTGTAGATCAGAACTTCCTCAGAAATATTACTGGTGGTTTTTTGAGACCATTCCAGGTAACTAATATCATTGTCTATTCTAGGTGATTAGGACATCAACATAAAAACAGATCATTTCATATCACGATCTTATGAGGCCCAATATATAGATAGTTTAAACCATTCAAACTCAGCAATTAATACAGAGTTTACAATCGCAATAGCACCCTGTAATTCTCCAACCATTAAAGGTGACTTATACCTTTAGATCCCAAGGCTCTAAGCTTCAGAATTCCCTCTCTCAACTGCTCTTCCTCGCTACTTCATTTGAGGTACTCCTTAAAAGTTCTTTGACCAAGCTTTAGGATACCTGCCCTAAGATCTCCTTCGTGGCTCAGTGTCAAATTTTGTTTTAAAGTGTTCCTGTGAAGCAACTTGGGATGGTTTACCACATTAAAGGCGCTATATAAATGAAAGTTCTTAAAAATAATTAGAGGTATTTAACCTTAGTAACGTAAATGGGTTAATACTTCAACTGAAATAATATGGAGTGGAATCTCAGGAAAACACATTAAGGATTGGGGAGGGCTAATATCCTGCCACATAATTTTGGAGCCTTTCTTTTTATGGAATGAATATTGACACCACTGCCAGCGTTGGTGGTGGAGGCAGAGCAGGACTCATGGTTTTAATTTACTGTCTCCAAACTCATGGTGGAGTAAAATCTCCTGAGTGCAGCGAAGTACAATGAGTGGAGGATACTTACCACAAATTGTGTGCGTAGATTCAATCATTTATAGTAGTGAATGGTGTGATAGAAACCCAATCGTCTCCATTCTGGTTGAGATTGGTGTTGTCACTACATGCAATCTTCTTTTAAGTCACATTTAAGAGAAATGACACAGGGAATGCACATCATTGAACAAGAAAGTAATCATTGTAGGGCTTTGTTTAGGAACTGACGGTGTAGGGGAAGAGGAGGTAACATTGTGCTAAATGTTTTCAACTCTAGGGATGAGCGGAATTCTACTTCTTGTCGTCATAGCAATTATGTACGTCTTTGCGTCCCGCAAGTTCCGTCGCATGAGCTTCCGAGCCTTCTGGGTGACTCACCACCTTTATGTTGTCCTGTACATTCTGGTAATTATGCTTATACTTCAACTCGCTTTGGCTCTACTGAGATGATTCTGCCTCCCGCCATCACAATTACCGTTTTTATTTCAGCCTTATGATATGGACTTACTGTCCAACGTCACCAGTTTATCTTGAGAAGGTGAGGGTTGGGCCACCTTCTTGAGTTACTGCAGTCCGTGTGGTCTTAAATTGAGCCTGAGACTTTAACTTAATATTTAATCTTTATATCTTTTCATTGAATATATTCACGGCTGAATGAGACATATTTTTGATCTACAATGGGGTCTAGGTTTATGGGGGGAGTTGGGGGGGCGTTGTGGTGGAGGGGCAAGCAGGACTTAAAGGCACAATCAGATCAACCATGATCTTAATGAGTGGTAGAACAGGCTCGAGGGGCCCAATGGCCTACTCCTGCTCCTATTTCTTACATTGAACTGGATTACTGAGAAAAGAGCAGCCCACACTGTCTAGAAGGACAAGGGCAGCAGATGCATGAGAATATCGCCAGCTCCAATTTCCCCTCCAAGTGCACACCATCCCAAATTAGACATTTCTTTGACCCAGAAGCAGTACAGTAAGAAAAAAATTGAATTTCTTTAAAATGTCTATGGAACTTGTAAAGGGTTTTAAGAATGTTTGAAAATAACTTTTAAGAGTTTGCATCAATTGTAAAGGGTCCCACTGTAATTTTCATGAAGAGTAAGAAATATTGGCCCATTTGAACTGGTGACCCTTGACCTGGAAGAAGAACCAAATGAAGGAAGTTAACATATGAAAGCTGTATGGCTGGCAGACAGCGAAGCGACTGCTGTGAAGACCAAAGGAGAGCTGCAGCAGAGGGGAGAACATAGAAGTCACATTTACAAGGAACTGCGTGTGTATAATACAGTTAAACAGGACAGAAAGCTGAAGAAAGGGTTAGAGCAGAGATTGTGAATTGGACATTTTTATGGCTATGCTTCAGTTTTGCCAAAGCTGACCAAACCATTTAATGAGTTTTATTAATGGGCTCAGATATGAGAGTCTCTGGAGAATCTGTATCATCAAGACTGTCAGGAGCCTACCCAAGGAGGTTCTGCAGCTGTGTGTAATTTGAGTCATGACTGTCTCTGGGGTCTCAGGAGAAGTGGAGCTATTATTGCAGGTGACTCAAGGACAAAATCCATTGAGTGAAAGATCCTATGTTCCAGAAACTGAGTTGGAAAGACTGTGGGATTGCACATAGTACCACATTTGCGTGTTGTTTTTGTTGTATCTGCTATTCCATGTGTAATTTATAGTTCATACTGACTGTAATTTGCCTGTTAGTTCATGTTTAATTTATGTGGATTCTAATTTGTGTTAAAGTAAAAGCTACAAAAAGAAGAATCTTGTTGGTAATTTCTCCATTTTGGGGTCATTCAGTAAATGTAGTTATTTTGGTTTTCGGTTCCTCCATGGGGATCGTAACATTATCAGCTGTTCGTACATTGTCGCTGGGGCAAAACCCTGGAACTCCATCCCTAACGGCACCGTATCTTCACCACGTGGACTGCAGCAACTCAAGAAAGTAGCTCACCACCACCGACTCATGGGCAATTAGGGATGGGCATGGCATAGATTTTTCCCTAATGCTGATGGATGGGTTGTGCAGTTCCCAGAATTTTATGTTTTATTTCATGTTTCATTCCCACCTCTCCATTTCCTGTCTTTGTTTCCTCCACCCCAACTGTCACAGGTTCTCATACACGGGAGCTCGAATCTGATTCAGCGACAGAGTTTCTACCTGTACTTCATTGTGCCTGGACTCATCTACCTTGGTGACAAGCTCATCAGCCTCAGCAGGAAGAAGAAGGAAGTTGCAGTCGTCAAGGCTGAACTGCTGCCCTCAGGTACCTGTTTGTGAAGCATTAATCTTCACTGTTGTTGGACTAAAAGGCTTACTTTTTGTGGACAGGTCGCATAGGTTAGACTTGTATTCACTTGTGTATAGAAGGTTAAAGGTTGACTTGGCTGAGGTGTTAATAGGATTTTACAGATTAGATAGAAACTATTTCCACTGATGGAGTCCAGAACAAGGGAGCATAGCCTTAAATTTAGAGTTGGTCATTCAGGGGTGATGTCAGGGAGCAATTCTTAGTGGAAATCTGGAACTCTCTCCCTCATAAAGTTCTTAAAAGTGCAAAACTGAGATGGATATGTTTTTTTCTTGGCAAGGGATTTGGAGAAAATGCAGGTAGATGGAGAAACATATCAACTGTCATCTGATTGAGTGTTGGAACAGGCTTGAGGGGCTGAATGGTCTCCTCCTGTTCTTTTCCCCTGGTTCAGTGGAAGGACTTCTGACAATTTGCAGAATGCATTGATGTAAAAGCATTTTCCTTGAGCAGAATCCAAATGATTTACCTCAGAGAGACTTGCTATAGCTGCTTTTATACTAAGCGAGACACTTACTAACACCATCTATTTCTCACACACAAATCCTGTAGTCAGTGGCTATCAGTGAATAAAAAACTTTGGGGAAAGTTGTGTATGTGTTGTGAAGACAATTTTAGGCTACATATCCCAAACTATTATCCTAATCCAGTGATAGCATTCTAAAGCAAGCCAATAATCTGCTCGACAGGATTTGTCAAGGTCTAATTTCCTCTAGCGTAATGTTACCGTAAGCAAAGCTATCTTTCTTCCATTCTCACAAATATCTGGATGCTCATTGTTTCCATCAAACCCCCATCGATCACCTCTGGCCAAGCCCGGGAGATACAGGACCAAGAAGTCCTGCCTGACCTTCACTTCAACTTCCTTCCCCATATCAAAAGGAAATTGGATGGGCACTGGAATTAATAAACTTGCAAGGTCACAGGGTAGAGCGGGGGAATGGAATGACTGGATTGCTCTATAGATAGCCAGCATGGACTTGATGGGATGAATGGCCTCCTCTGTGCCTTAATGACTCCAAGGCGTCTGGTCAGTCGTTAAGGCTATCTTCTTTCACCCGCTTCACATCATCCACCTCCACCTCTTCCTATCTGCCTCTAAAACCTATTCTACTCTGTTATCACCTCTTATCAGACCGGATCTCTCTGGAGCTCTTCTTTTCTACTTCAGACTCTTTTCATGCCTTCAAGAATGCAGTGGCTTATGGGTTTGCCCGTGTCTTGGAACTGTTAAGCACATAAAAAAACTTGCGTACAGCCATCAGTTGTCCTGGGGTTGTTGACAGAACCGAGTTATTTGATTTAAAAGCAAAAAACTGCAGATGCTGGAAATCCAAAACAAAAACAAAAATAAAAATACCAGGAAAAACTCAGCAGGTCTGACAGCATCTGCAGAGAAGAGCATAGTTAACGTTTTGAGTCCATATGACTCTTCAACAGAACTAAGGAAAAATAGAAGAGAGGTGAAATATAAGCTGGTTTACCTCCCTGTCGCTTGCCATTTCAACACTCCACCATGCTCTCATGCCCACATGTCTGTCCTTGGCCTGCTGCATTGTTCCAGTGAAGCTCAACGCAACCTGGAGGAATAGCACCTCATCTTGTGACTAAGCACTTTACAGCCTTCCGGATTGACTATTGCGTTCAACAATTTTAGATCATGAACTCTCTCCTCCATCCCCACCCCCTTTCCGATCCCCCTTTTTTCCAATAATTGATATATATTTTTCTTTTCCCACCTATTTCCATTATTTTTAAATGTATTTCCATCCATTGTTTTATCTCTACTTTTTAGCCTATTTCAGTCCCTTCCCCCCACCCCACCCCCACGAAGGCTATCTGTACATTGTGCGTCCTGCTTTCTACCCTTAATGTCACCTATTAACACATTTCTTAGCTAATATCACCACCGTCAACACCTCTTTGTCCTTTTGTCTGTGACATCTTTTGGCAATCTCCACCTATCACTGGCCCTCTATCCAGCTCTACCTGTCCCACCACCCCGCCCCTTAAATCAGCTTATATTTCACCTCTCTTCTATTTTCCTTAGTTCTGTTGAAGTCATACGGACTTGAAATGTTAACTGTGTTCCTCTCCGCAGATGCTGCTGAGTATTTCCAGGTATTTTTTATTTTTGATTTTGTTTTGTGTTATTTGATTTGCTGGGTTAAGTGGACTTCCTTCTGAGACTGTTGCAATGAAACCACATGAGTTAATAATATGCTTGATGTTCCTTTCAGGATCTTTTAGCTGAATGAGCACATTTATATAGTTTGCTTAGTAATGGCATTAATCCAAATGGTGCTGATACGTTAAATAATATCTCACACTGCTAGTGCACAGTGTGACTCATTAAAAGGCAATGTCCTGCATTCACATCTCTTTATATAATCAGAACTTCCCAGCAAAATGGAGCGAGATTGTGAAAAAAATATAACATATGTGTTCCTGCAAGGTATATATAGTGTTGTTACTGTATGGTATATATAGTGTGTATCAGAAAATATCGTTATTAAGATTTTACTTTATCCATTGGTTATCAAGATGTACATTATATATGTAACAATGTTTAAAGTCAAGTTTGTGTCTGGAAAAAATATGATGCTATCTCACAGAGAAAAGAATGACTTGCCATTAAATAAATGACTTGTCTTTCATGATCTCAGTAAGTCCCAAAGCTCATTACAGCTAAAACAGTGCTTTTTGAAGTATCGTCACAGTTGTAAGGTTACATTGAGGTCTTCATCCTCCGATACAATTGCCATCTATTCTTACCTGTTTTTCTTTATTGTAGATGTTACTTTTCTTGAATTTAAACGTCCCCCGGACTTTGAGTATAAGTCTGGTCAATGGGTCCGCATCGCGTGTCTATCACTGGGATCCAATGAGTACCATCCCTTCACCTTGACGTCAGCGCCGAATGAGGACACCCTCAGTCTCCATATCCGAGCTGTGGGACCCTGGACAACAAAGTTACGAGAAACATACTCGCCAGAGAATGTCGGAAAACTCGGTGGCAATCCAAAGGTAATACTAGCATCGGGTAAGACACAAGTAAGACCCAAGTAAATGCAGTGAATACACAGTGAAGTTGTTCATGGATATCCCTCACCCCAAAGAAATAAGTGTGGAAAATTTATTTCTATCCCCAATTTGCCCACAGCAAGTTCCCACAAAGAGCAATAGTGAGGAGGAAGGACCTCTCATCTCATCTAAACTTTTATGTTTTGAAGGCACTTGAGAAACAGAAAAGGCACAATTCAAGAATGGTCTCACATTTCTATATTACACTTCCTGAAATGCTACCTGCTAATAATTAATGTGTACCAAATTCTATTGTTGGGTTTATGGGATCACCATAGCAGACTGCAAACGCTTTTTGAACTTGGAAGTGATCAAATTACGGGGGAAAAACTGCAAACGATGGAAATGTACAGCATCTTTAAAGAAAGATGAAGAAGATATGGTGGTGTCCAGAACCTACACCATAGTTTAGATCACATGCTTCCACTCACTACAATACCTTATTTTTTATTACTGTTTTATTTACTGATGCACTTGAAATAAATCTGGAATAAAAAGTATGACCATGAAATCACCAGAATGCCTTTAAAACCCATCTGGTTCACTAATGCCCTTTAAGGAAGGAAATCTTCCATCCTCATCCAGTCTGGCCTACATGTGACTCCAAATGGTTATAACTGTCTCTATTGTGGGTTATATTAAGAGTTAGGAATGTTGCATTTTGATTTCAGTTTAAACTGAATTACAGGTTGTTTGCTTTCAATGTGTTTTATTATGCCTGTGTGTGTTTACAAACAAGGCTTGAACTATTGACCCAGCTGAGAGCTTTTAGAAGCAAGAAAGTCCTGAGGTTGCAATGGAGAAATTACTGAGAGTGGTGCAATGCTCTAAAAGGAAAACTGGTAGGTTTTTAGTGTTTTAAAAAATAAGCAACAGCAAAGAAACTGACCTGGAGGCTGAAGACATCCAGATTGCTGTGTTTAACGAGAGAACTAAGTTTTGTATGTTAGAGAGGAAAAGAGGGAGTTATAGAGAATTGGATAGGGCCAAGTAACTCTGAGAAGAGAAAGGGCCAGCTATGGAAGAGATGCAAAGAGAATGTCTACATGTGTGCGGTAGGTTGTGGTGTGTAACTGTCAGCAATGCCCATTCTTGAACCAGGAGATCATGGTAGGGATATACCATAGACCTGAGCTGTGACCTGTGCAGAGAACTTGGAGAGAAAAAAGGAACGGCTTTCCAGAGAGTATGAGTATGTTTAAATGCCTGTCAGAGTGAACAAAAACAAAAATACCTGGGAAAACTCAGCATGTCTGACAGCAAAAAGATTAAGTTGGGTTAAGTCCTTTGCTTTGCATTTAAGAAGCTCAAATTGTTTTGAATCATTATCTTATTTGCTCAAAGTACTTCCTTATTTAATCATTATTGCTTGTGTTTGTTTTGTTCAAGTTGGTATGGTAAAGATTATTTTCATATTTCAATTTAATCCTGGAATCCTGCCACTTATTTTCTTACCCTCGGTTCTTCTGTACATTCCATTCTTTAAATAATTATTGTCTATCCAGCCAGGTCCTCACAAGTATCCAGTTTGTCTGATACTTTCATAACAGGGATCATAAAAAGACTCTCACTTATGTGGTTGACTTCCTTCTGAAATGACTTGACTTGAGACATTTGCTCAAGAAGGTAGCTCACTACCACCTCTCAAGAACAGTTAGGGGTGGGCAACAAAGGCTGCCCTTGCTACTGATGCCCATGTCAAGCAAAAGAATAAAAGAAAAAGATGACTTCTTCTTTCAGTTGTTTTCCATTGTTGTTTTAAAATGCCTTTCACACCTAAACTAGGACTTGCCCATTAATGGAATTTTAATGTTCCCCATTTGCATCTTGAAGGTAATAAATTTCTTCTGATACAGCTTGGGGCGTGCAAGCAATGGTATCAGAACAAACATCAAGTTATAAAAATCAAATAATTAAGAGGCTCTTAAATACGCTTCTTGTAATGTTGGGACAAAGGTCCTGACTTAGTTATACCATTTTTGATTGATGCGGCATAGTAGCTCATCATTCAGCCCAATGTGTCTGTGTTGGCTCTTTGGTATAGCTATGCAAATAATTCCACTCCTCTGCTCTTGTGAAACTGGGGCTCTGGAAGTTGGCACTGATCCAGTGCTCCTGAAAATGTTGCTCTTAGTATACCTGGGGCTGCCTGTCACTTAATTATTTCAGAAACACTTCTGAGATTTCAAACTCTCTCTTCCCAAAAGCCAGGTGGTCAACTGAAAATTTCAACACTGCGGTTAATAGATTTTTGTCTAGACAAGGGTATTAAGGGTTATGAAACCAAGACAGGTAAATGAAGTTGAGGTAGGGATCAAACATGGTCTAACTGAAAGGCAGAACAGGCTCAGGGGACTAAATAACCTCCTCCTGATTCTATGATATTTAAGGCAAAGAGGTTAGGGCTGGATCATCAGGTACCATGGAGTTGTCGACTCTGCTTGAATTAACTCAAGGAGGATTGATCACAAGACCACTTTACTCCAGCTGCCTTGCCCAGTCAAACAGCCTTCATTTCCATCTTCAATACTTTCGTTATTATAAATAAAAATTAACAAAAGAAATGACACTGAGTATTTAACGCTCCTATGCTTTTTGTCCTGGGTTGCTTTGCAGCAAATGTTTGGAATCTTCAATTCCCGGAGACTCCAGGTCAATCCGAGAGGGTAGGTACGAGCAGCAATGCAAGGGGTCATTTATACAGAGTTCCCATTATGTTCACATTAGTAACTGGAGCAGAGTATAGAAGACCTTTCATTAAGTAGCCAATGGGTGTCAAAGAATATAAGTATCAGATAGAATGGAGTTTTAATTGGAAGGAGGCAAAAAATACCCATTTTGCTTCCAATGAATCCCAACTGGATGCGAGCTCAGAAAACAAATATTTGTTAGGGGAAGCATCCATCAAACTTGTTTCTTGCTACTCGGCATTCAGGCTTGATCTAGATAATAAAAATGTTTCAAACCATAAAATAAATACATAATAAACAACTTCCAACTGACCCCAAACCTTTCAATTTCCTACAGATATATCTGGATGGGCCTTTTGGTGAGGGGCACCAAGAATGGAACCAATTTGAGGTGTCAGTTCTGGTAGGGGGAGGCATTGGTGTAACACCATTTTCATCAATTCTCAAAGACCTTGTCTTCAAGTCATCAGTCTTCAGCAAGATAGCTTGCAAAAAGGTAACAAAGAGAAGTATGCAAATTTAGCCTGTTTTACAAACTTTTTCCTCTCTTTCTGATGTGGGGTTCAGGATGGCAGTCATCACTCACTCCAACAATGACTTTATTATCACCAAAAATATCATTTACATTGTCTGGACTTGGATGCCATCAAGCTATTACCAAACGTGACCCCTGAGGTTATAGCTCGAAATGTTTCTGATATACCATCCAGTTTTACTTAGAATTATTGAATTGTACAGCAAAGAAGGCTATTTGGCCTATCATGCCCATGCCAACTCTTTTAAAGAGCTATCTAATTAGACTCAGCTCATTCCCCATGGACCTGCAAATGTTTTCTTTTCAAGTATTTATCCAATTCCCTTTTGAAAGTTACTATTGAATCTGCTTCCCCACATCCTTTAAGGCAGCACATTCCAGATCATAACAACTCGTTGTATAAATCCACTTATCCTCTTGAAATTCCTCAACCACTGGCAGTTGTGCCTTCAGTTGCCTAGGCCCAAGCTCTGGAATACTTCATCTACATCTCTCTACCACACTTTCTTCCTTAAATTCACTCCTTAAAGCCTACCTCTGTGACCAAGCTTTTGGTCATCTGACCTAATATCTCATGTAGCTTGGTGTTGTACTTTGTTTTATAACATTCCTGTGAAGCACCTTGGGACATTTTATTGCATTAGTGCAGCTATATAAAGATAGGTTGTTGTAATCTCTGGTTCCCTTAACCAATTACCTTAAATCTTTATCCTTTGATTACCAAGTCTTCTGCTATTGGAAACAGTTAATCTATGTATAAAACACTCGTTCAGCCTTAATTGAAATATCCTGCACAGTTCTGGGCACCGGACTTGGATAATTATCTGAAAAGGGAGAATGTGCTGGGTTATGGGGAGAAGGTGGGGGTGTGGCATTAGGTAAATTTCTCCTCAGAAAGCTAGTACTGACATGATGGACTGAATAGTCTCCTTCTGCGCTGTAACCATTCTATGATATTTAAAATTTTACTTTATCAAGACACTTCCTAATTTTTAACCTCTTAGTATATTTCCCTTTAATCTTCTCTGCTCTTAAGGAGAACAATCCATCCAGCTTCTCTTGTCTCTGAAGTCTCTCATTCCTGGTATCATACATCCATCTTCCACATGCAGAAGTGTATTAACTCTTTCTCCACTAGGTGTACTTCATCTGGGTGACTCGGACACAGCGACAGTTCGAATGGATGGCAGACATAATTCGTGAGGTTGAAGAGAACGATAAAAATGATCTGGTTTCTGTCCACACTTATATTACCCAGCTAGCTGAAAAGTTTGATCTAAGAACCACCATGCTTGTAAGTAGCTGTGCCTCCCCCTCCTAATGTCAACAGTGAACTGATAGTGCTGCACTTTCTAAGCACCTAGAAAATGCATAAAGAGTTTGTATTCTTTTCTCTCCCATGGAGGTTAACACATGTGTTAAAATAGTGGGCAAAAGAATATCAGCCAAATACAAGTTATTTCTGGACACTGGCACCAATCTGATGCTATGGTGTACCAGCCCCTGGTGCACTTAATCATTTTGGACCAGCCTGCGATGTACCAGTGCACCATGTACCAGCTCAAGCAAGCCAGCTTCTGTTGCTGTGTACTACCTCAGGTGCACAATCTCATTACGCCCATTTAGATGCCATTACCTCATTGAGGTGTGCTATGTCGAGATCAGCTAACCATGAGGTGGCAATGCCATGAAACTGGAAGCACTAAATATTGATGAATGAATTAATTAATTACCAGCTGTCAAGTTTCAAGGCACAGCTTTACAGTTTAATGTTAAGTAATATAACCAGCTATTGAAGGGCTCAAAATGTACAGGTCAGCCAGATGGTACCAGCACCTTCCAATGTCAATTAGTCCATTGGTTTACTGCGTCTTGTTTCATTCGTTGGTCATACTCATAAAGCAATGAATTGCCAATTAAAATGGACAGAAGTCCTACTTTCAATTGGCCAGTTTTATTGATTATATGGTGTTAATATTAACGTATTTCTGTCTCCTTCAGTATATCTGTGAACGTCACTTTCAGAAAGTGTCAAACCGGAGCCTATTCACAGGTCTTCGTTCTATCACTCATTTTGGAAGACCCCAGTTTGTTCAATTCTTTAATTCCCTGCAGGAGGTTCACCCAGAGGTGAGTTCAGTATCTGCTTTTGTACAGCTACAGTACCTTAACCAAGGAAAGGGACCATAACTGCTAAAAAGGTCAAGGCTGTGATTGTATGTTTATTTTTCATTATAACTGGAGATACAAGAATTGTTTTGACCAATCAGAGTTGATCTGCCTGGTTTGATTTTGAAACAAAAGCTTGGCAATTGACAATTAACTGTTTTCTACTGCAATCCCCATGGCAACATCTCTACCAAGAGTCCACTTGCTAACCAGTCAGCACTCTCTTCTCATGCAGTATAAATTATTGTTCCCTTTACTGTTGGTTTATTTTGCATAGCTGTCCCATGAGTGCAAGACGAAAATCTTCGAAAGCATGTCTCTCTTTTTCAGCAGTACTCCTTAATTTCAATTGGACTTTCATGCTTGCAATGAATAAATGGGAGGGAAGGTGGACCAAATACAATTATAGAAAAATACAGCACAAAATGAGGCCAATCAAGCCCATCTCTGCTGGCTCTTGCAAAGAGAAGTGCAGTTAGTTCCACTCCTCTGCCCTTTTCCCATATCCCTGCAATTTCTTCAGATATTTATCCATTTCCCTTTTAAAGGCCACAATTAAATCTGTATCTACCGCCCTATCGGGCAATGCATTCCAGATCATAACCACTCATTGTTTAAAAATGTTTTAGCTTATGCCAACTCTGGTCAGCCTAAATCTCTGGTCATTGACTGTCCAGCTATTGGAAACAGTTTCTCTTTATGTAATATGTGTGAACCCTCCATGAGTTATAGTCACATCACATTAAAAGAAGATGCATCATTACTGTCAACTAAGTTGACTATGATTCACTTTTGGTCTCAAATATCAGACTTGAATAGTCTTGTTAGAGGTTAGCTGTTCGACCTCCAATTATAATCTTTTACTCAAAGCCCTAGAATAACCCTCTTAAGGCTGTTTGGGTCTAACACTTCTATCCCTGAAAGAACATCACCTTTAACAGTCTAAACCACCTGGAAAAACATTGATAATTAAGGACAATCTTGTGGGTTAGACCTATGTCCATCAGCAACTAGAACAAGATTGTCCAAAGTTCAATATTGGCGAAGACATTGCGAAGAACTCCCCTGTTCTTCCTTGGATAATGCTATGGAAACTTTTTCATTCACCTAAGAGGCCTTGGCTTAAGGCTTCATATGAAAGCCGGCAGTGCAGTGCTCCCTCAGTACCGTACTGGAATGCCAGCTGGATTTTATGCTCAAGTCTCTGGGAGCAGGACTTGAACTCCCAACCCTCTGACTCTGAGGTGACCATGCTGCCAACTGAGAACTCTTGATGTGGCACAGGCAATCAGTCTCCTGCAGCTTTTGCGAGTCAGATGGAAATCTCCCAGAACTTTTGCCAAATTGCAGAAATGTTCCCCGCCTCTGGTTTGTTGACTGTAGCTGAAGATTGCAAGGTTGGTGGTGGGGAGGAGGGGTGACATGCTGCTGGGGCAGGGTGGGTTGGAGTGAATCTTTCAGTGTTTGTTTGCCAAAGCCAAGTTTGTCTGAACCTTCTTAACAGGTGGGAAAAATTGGAGTTTTCAGCTGTGGACCACCAGGCCTGACCAAAAATGTAGAAAAAGCTTGTCAACAGATCAACAAGCGAGACCAGGCGCACTTCCTCCATCACTATGAGAACTTCTGAGCCACCAGCTCTCTGACCAAAGGAAATGATATGAAGAAAGATAGTAATTTATCTTCGCCAAATCTAATCACGGGACGTTTAAAAGCTAATTTCCACATTGTACGTTGGGTTCCTCACGCTCCTACCTCTCCTTCATGTATTCTCTTTGTCCACAAGACGACTTTAAAAGCAATCTAAAACCCGAGCCTCTGAATTGTATAAGACCATAAGACATAGGAGTTGAAGCAGGCCATTCGACCCATCGAGTGTGCTCCGCCATTCAGTGAGATCATAGCTGATCTGATAATCCTCAACTCCACTTTCCTGCCTTTTCCCCATAACCCTTGATTCCCTTACTGATTAAAAATCTGTCTCTCTCAGCCTTGAACGTACTTAGTGACCCAGCCTCTACAGCCCTCTACAGTAAAGAATTCCACAGATTCACTAACGTCTGAGAGATGAAATTCCTCCTAGTCTGTCTTAAATGGGCGACCCCTTACTCTGAGATTATGCCCTCTGGTCTAGACTCTCCCACAAGGGGAAACAACCTCACAGCATTGACCCTGTCAAGCCCCTTAAGAATCTTATGTTTCAATAAGGTCGCATCTCATTCTTCTAAACTCTAATGAGTACAGGCCCAATCTACTCTACCTCTCCTCGTAAGAAAATCCCTCCATACCCGTGATCAACCGAGTGAACCTTCTCTGGACTGCCTCCAATGCCAGTATATCTCTCCTTAGATAAGGGGACCAAAACTGTTCACAGTACTCTAGGTATGGACGACGTTGGATGCGATTGCTTGCCGTCCATCACTAGATGGTGCAGTTGTTAATACTGAACGGCTGGTAGGAGTGGAGAGGCAGTAGCAAACTGAATTCTAGTGAAGACCGAGTTCTCTTCAGTTGGGGGTTTATTTTAGAAATGTTCTATCTGTGGGTTTTCGAGAGCTTTCCTTGATTTATCTTTGGGGAAGAGAGATGCTTGGATTAAGAACTTAACTTGGTTGGGTCGGGTCAATGGGCTTGGAATTGCACATGATTCTGTGGAACAGGAGCTGATGGGCCAAATAAAATTTTGATATTGGGGCAGCAAGTCATTCTATCCAGAATACCTGAAGAAATTTGAGGGATTTAGTGGCAGCCAAGGTCAGATACATGCTATATGTATGATTTGTGTCATATACCAGGGTATTGCCTGTTAAAATGTGAAGGGAGTGATGTTCTCTGTTGAAGGAGCATTGGCCTGCTCATTTAGTTCCATGCACCCAATTTTTGGGCAAGTTGGCACCTAAGCCTCCATTATGGCAGATAGGTAGTGCAGTGCCCGCCATACTGGATTGGGCTTCTCCGTTCTCCAGCACCACAAACCAGAACTGTGGAAAATACAGAGTAAGTTATTTAAATTAGACCCCCTGCACTTCTTGTGATGTTAGTATGGCTGTTATACAATGTGTAAGACGAGAGATGTGAGGAAGTGAGATTTCAATAATGGTGAGTAAGGAAGAGGAGATGTTGTAAAAGGTGGTACAGTGATTTTAGGAGAATAATGTGAAGTGAGGTAGGGGAGAATTGGGCTTTGAGGCTGGAAATGGTGAAAGTGTAAGCAGAGAATAAGAGACCCAACAACCTTGTCAATTCTGGTGAAACCATCGAACTTTTTTGCTACCATGTTTCTGGAGTTAAGCCACTGGTGCAGGCAAGCCAGTGTGTATTGGTGCCAGTCCCCAGCCTAGATAAATGGGGAGGGTTAGTGGGCAGGAAGGGCATCTGACTGTAAAACCACCCACCAAATCTAAATGGGCGCTGATGTGAATGCAAGGGACAGGCAGGGTCCCCATCCAAAGCCTGAGAGGAGTGGGCTACCATCCAGTGGATGCGGACGGCTAGAGATGGAGAAGGGTGATCAACAGAAGGGGTTGGGTGGGGGGGGGCAACCAGCTTTGTGGTGATCCCAAGTAAAATGGAAGAAGCTGAAAGAAGTTGTTGACCTTGGAATTAAGCACCTTGAATTCAGGTCTTCTGCCACCTCTTCCTACTGGCAGTGGTGTTATTGCCTGGAGGGCTTTCTGCCCCATGGGAAAAAGAGCAAGAGAGCCTCCAAAACTGCATCAGGGAAACGTTGGACCCTCCTGGGGCTTGCTACAGCCATTCCTTTCCTTCCAGAGTGCATTTCCCTTTAAAGGATTGGTCCAATGTCCAGCACCCCACAAAAAGACATGCAGCCAATGAATAATGAGGGTAATGCTGGCCACATGCTTAAGTCATGATAATGAGCTACCTAAAGGATAAAGCTAATAGGAGGAATGCAGCGCCCAGCCCGGCTCTTGCACATCCTACTCCCACCTGTGCACCCAGCCCTCTTGGGTGCCCATTTTCATGCGATCAAATTCCAAGGCCATTCTCTTCTTTTAAAAAAAAAAATTGTCACACGTTTTGTGTGAGGAGAGGCTCATACACCAATTTTGATTGCGCCAGTATCACATTCACGGTGAAGCTTGCTGAATCTGATTTACATTGTCTCGCTGTGGAGGAATTCTTTTAAATAAACTTGCTCAATCATTTTCCCCATTGTCATCTAAACTCAGCACCAGTTGTGGCCATGATAGCCCTTTTACTTGTTAATCACACTGAACAAATGTTCATATTTAATAATAGTGTCAATGAAAATCAGGCATTGATTGTTGGGGCCATTTTGATGTATGTAACTGTGCACTTTTTAACAATGAAATGTAAATGATATAAAATAATGTAAACTGTATATTGCTACTTGTGGTGTCGTTTTTTTTCCACCCTGAATGGCATGAAAATGAGGCTTGATGTTGAAGTTAGGTTATTGGAATTTACACTGCTGTTGCTTAGAGATTATAGTCTAGAATTTACTCTGTTGATCCTTAACAGACTTCTGCTGATATTTCAGTGGAAGCATAAAACAATTCAAAATCAATTGGCTCATGTGCATTAATGAAATGCACAGTAGATATGGTTAATCATTCATTAGGGAACATTGTTTTTATCTTGCTTGCCGGTTCATTGTATACAAACATACAGACGAGCGTAAGAATTAGGAGCAGAGTAGGCCACTTTGCCCCTTGAGCCCTGATCCACCATTCAACATCGTGCTGATCTGAATGTAACCTCAACTCCACATTCTCGCCAACGATAACCTTTCTCTCCCTTGTTTTTCAACAATCTAACTACCTCCGCCTTGAAAATATTCAAAGACTCTGCTTCCACCGTCCTTTGAAGAAGAGTTCCAAGACTCATGACCCTCTGAGAAAAAGAATTTCCTTTGGCTGTTCAGTACACATGTACTCATGTTGTAACTTACCTCAATAGACTGACATTCAGTTGTGCAATATATTTAATCCATTGGTCAGTACTGTTTCATTTTTGGATTTTTTATGCTTAATATTCAGCCCAGGTTCAGTATCACTGCCCACTGCCCTCACATCCAGGCATCTAATCCTTTCACCTTAACCTATTCTTTTCTCCCTCCTGTGTTTAATCCAGCTTCCCCTTAAGGACATCTATGCTATTGGCCTCAACTACTCCACGTGGTAGCAAGTTCCACCATCTAACCATTTGGAATAAAGAAGTATTTACTGAGTTCCCTATTGATTTATCTGTAACAATCTTATACATAGTTTTAGTCTCCACCACAAAATTTTTATAAAATTATAGATAACTAAATATTTAGTCATTAACTCTCAGAATTTCATCATTTGGGTGTGATGTTTGCTTTCCTTCAGCTGTTATCTGTTTCATACATAGAGCCATTCTTCTAATAACATAAAACTTTCATTAGTTACAGTAATTGAGACACAGTATAGATTCAAGTCAGAACAAGCTGTGACCTAGGTTTTAGTGAACACTCCTCTGTGAATGAGCCAGGTTCAAATGAACCAGGACTATTGAAATGTTATAATGAGGATTTAAAAAGAAGCCCTGGAGATGTGTTTGTAACCAAAAAGAGAACTATACTCTTCTATGGCACAGAATTTAAAGGACATTATTCAGCCCAACTGGAATTTATGCTCCTCATAAGCCTCCTCCCATTCTATTTACTTCATCTCTTCTGTAAACATAACCTGTTCCTTTGTTCCTCATGTAACAATTTAAGGGTGTTTTCAATTCCATCGATATCAGCTGGACTTGAACCAAGGTCCAGAAGAGGCAATACCTGTGAATTACTTACTGTGTTAACCAATGTGGAGCTTTGACTCTCTCTGTATGAATCACTTTGTATCTGGACAGTAAATAGGCTGCAAACTTGAGTAGATCAGGAAACATGAAATTGGCAGGTACTTCATTGGCTGGCTCTAAGGCACTTGGGATGTTCTGAGGTCATGAAAGTTGCTACACAAATGCAAGTTTGTTCTTTTTAACTACACTTGGCCAGTTTATTTTAGAAGTACCATTCTTGTTGGCTGAGTATTGTCCCAAGCAAAAAGAGAAAGGTTCTCGGTGAGATGACTGTTCACTAATAAATTAATATGGTCAATTGCTGACATTTTTACAGTTTTGGTCTCCCCACTAAAGAAAGAATCTAATTGCGCTAGAAGCAGTTCAGGGAAGGTTCACTCACCTGATTCCTGGGCAGAGGGGTTTTAGGTGAGATCGCCAGCTAACTTTAAATTTGAAGATTTACATGGATTCCAGTTTGAGGTGGAAAAGCAATGGGGGAATGCAGCTGTTGTGGGGTGGCCGAGTTGTATCAATGATAGAGTTGATCTGCAGACACTTCTTTGGTTGAAACATTAAGTTTATTTGCAATATACTCAGCAGCAACTACACGTATGCTTTCAACTCCAACTCTATCTCTACACTGACTGGAGGAAGCTTCTCAAGGAATTGCACTTAGTCACATTTCAGCATCACTTTAATTCCCAGCCTTTTCTTTGTGGTTTCAAATGCCTCAATTGCCTGATCCAGCGGGAAGCGATGTGTGATCAGAGGTTTCACATCCACTCTCTTTGAAGCCAACAGAGCGATTGCCATGGGATACCTGATATGGAAAATGTAGAGGGAACACAAAAGTTAGAAGCAGAGTGTAGGCCAATTGGCCCCTTGAGTTTGGTTCGCTATTTAATAAGATCATAGCTATTGTGGCCTCAACTCCACTTTCTTGCTCCCATAAACCTTGACTCCCTTGTTGATCAAAAATTTGTCTAACTCTGCCTTGAATAAATTCAATGAACACTGTGCTCTGGGAAAGAGAATTCCATAGGTTAACAACCCTCTGAGAGAGAAAAGAAAATCTCATCTCAGTCTTAAATGGGAGACCCCTAATTTTTAAACTTTGTCGCCTGCTTCTAGGCTCCCCCTTGAGGGGAAACATTCTCTCAGCATCTATTCTGCCAAGTCCCCTCAGAATCCTATCTGTTACAATAAGATCACCTCTCATTCTTGGGTATAGACCCAACCTGTCCAAGATAAGATAACCCCTTCTGCCCAGGAATCAGGTGAGTGAACCTTCTCTAAACTGCTTCTAGTGCAATTAGATCCTTTCTTCAATGGGGCAGTGGGGAGACCAAAACCGTAAAAAAGTCAGCAATTGACCATATTTCAAATAGCTAATTGAATAACAGTTAAAAAAAAAACTTTCATTTATGTGGCACCTTTAAGGTGGTAAAACCTCCCAAGGCACCTGACAGGAGCCTTATCAAACAAAATTTGACACCAAGCCACATTAAGAGATAGGACAAGTGACAAAAAGCTTGGTCAAAGGGGTTGGTTTTAAGGAGCGTCTTGAAAGAGGAGGCAGAGAAAGAAAGGAAGGTTTAGGGATGGAGTTCCAATGCTAGGGATCTTGGCAGCTAAAGGCACAGCTGCCACTTGGGAGTGAAGGAAATCAGAGTGCACAAGAGGCCATAATTGGAGGGATGCAGAGATCTCAGAGGGTTTTGGGGCTGGAAGAGGTTACAGAGATAAGGATGAGTGAGGCCATGGATGGATTTGAATAATGATATGAGCTTTAAAATCCAGGTTTTGCTGGACCGGTTGCCAATGTAGGTCAGAGTTTGCAAGCGTTTGAGTGAACGGGACTTGGTTACAATGAGTGGAGAGTAAATAAAGGCAATATTCACAAATAAGCAAAAAATACGATCTGGATGATCCAGGACCAACCAGTGAACAGGGTTAAATGCTGCATAATGGGGTTCACTCTAGATTAATACAGTAAGCAGGTAGAAAGAAACCATGAATGGAAACTGAGATTGTACAAGTAAAAAATACTGAATGGATTCACAAAAGGGGCAGCTAGTAGCACCACAGATTTGAGACTGATTAGATTATACTTCATAGATAAAAACAAAAAAACTGCGGATGCTGGAAATTCAAAACAAAAACAGAATTACCTGGAAAAACTCAGCAGGTCTGGCAGCATCGGCGGAGAAGAAAAGAGTTGACGTTTCGAGTTCTGTCAAAGGGTCATGAGGACTCGAAACGTCAACTCTTTTCTTCTCCGCCGATGCTGCCAGACCTGCTGAGTTTTTCCAGGTAATTCTGTTTTTGTTTAGATTATACTTCACCCTGCTGGTGTTTTGATACAAACACTCAATGCAAATAAAATGCAAATTATTTACAAATCTGAACATATTAAATTACACAATTATACAGAATGAATAAAATCTATATCTAGAAGTTATGCATCTAGTCTGTATTTGTTCATACAATCACATAGGTGGAGAAGTTCCTCACTGTTGCTTCCTCTCCAGCACCTGTAATACGAGAAACAGGCATTTCTGCCACACTTTCAACACAGTTACATCGATGGAGCTTCAAGGAAATTCCCGGCCAATAATTGTTTCAAGATTTCCAATGAGCCCCATTACAAAAATTTTCCTTTTTTTTAAAATTTGCTGTGATCTGTCATTCAATACTCTGCATCAAGTGCACGTTCTGGGCAAACAGAACCTCAGCCACCTTTAGTTTTCTTTCATGGGAATTGGGCATCACTGGCTACGAGCATTCTTAATGCCCATCCCTATTTGCCCTTGAGAAGGTGGTGGTGAGCTGCCTTCTTGAACACTGCAGACCGTGTGGTGTAGGTACACCCACAGTGCTGTTAGGGGGGCGGAGTTCCAAGATTTTGACCCAGCGACAGTGAAGGAACGGCCGATATATTTCCAAGTCAGGATGGTGTGTGGTTGGAGAGGAGCTTCCAGGCGCTGGTGTTCCCATGCATCTGCTGCCCTTGTCCTTCTAGGTGGTAGAGGTTACAGGTTTGGAAGGTGCTGTCAAAGACGCCTTGGTGAGCTGCTGCAGTGCATCTTGTAGATGGTACACACTGCTGCCACTGTTTGTCGGTGGTGGAAGGAGTGGATGTTGAAGGTGGTGGATGGGGTGCCAACCAAATGGGCTGCTTTGTCCTGGATGGTGTCAAGCTTCTTGAGTGTTGCTGGAGCTGCACTCATCCATGCAAGTGGAGGGTATTCCATCACACTCCTGACTTTTGCCTTGTAGATGGTGGACAGGCTTTGAGGTGTCAGGAGGTGAGTTGCTCTCCACAGAAGTCCCAGAATTCTGACCTGCTCTTCTAGTCACAGTATTAATAAGGCTAATCCAGGTCAGTTTCTGGTCAGTGGTAACTCCCCGGATGTTGACAGTGGAGGATTCAGTGATGGTAATGGCACTGAATGTCAAGGCAAGATGGTTCGATTCTCCCTTGTTGGAGATGGTCATTAATTGTCACTTGTGTGGCACAAATGTTACTTGCCACTTATCAGCCAAGCCCAGATATTGTCCAGGTCTTGCTGCATATGGGCAGGAACTGCTTCAATATCTCAGGAGTCGCAAATGTTTCTGAACATTGTGCAATTATCAGACACTTCTGACCTTATGATGGAAGGAAGGTCATTGATGAAGCAGTTGATGATTGTCGGGCCTAAGACATTACTCTGAGGAACTCCTGCAGTGATGCCCTGGGATTGAGCTGACTGACCTTCAGCAACCACAACCACCTTCCTTTGTGCTAGGTATGACTCCAACCAGAGAAGAGTGTTCCCCCTGATTCCCACTGTCTCCAGTTTTGCTAGGACTCCTTGATGCTGCTCTCGTTCAAATGCGGCCTTGATGTCAAGGGCAGTCACTCTCACCTCACTACTTGAGTTCAGTTCTTTTGTCCATGTTTGGACTCACGCTGTAATGAGGTCAAGGGCTGAATGGCTCAGGCGAAACCTAAACTGAGCGTCAGTGAGCAGGTTGTTGCTGAGTAAGTGTTAGTTGATGGCACTGTCGAGGACTCCTTCCATCACATTACTGATGATCTAGAGTAGACTGATGGGGCGGTAATTGTCCGGGTTGAATTTGTCCTGCTTTTTGTGTACAGGACATATCTGGGCAATTTTCCACATTGCTGGGTAGATTCCAGTGTTGTAGTTGTACTGGAACAGCTTGGCTAGGGGCGCAGCAAGTTCTGGAGCACAAGTCTTCTATACTATTGCCGGAATGCTGTCAGGGCCCATAGCCTTTGCAGAATCCTGTACCTTCAGCTGTTCCTTGATATCATCTGGAAAGAATCGAATTGGCTGAAGACTGGCATCTGTGATGCTGGGGACCTTAGGAGGAAACCGAGTTGAATCATCCACTCGGCACTTCAGGCTGAAGATTGTTGCAAATGCAGAAGGAGGTTCCCCCATCATTAAGGACGAGGATACTTGTGGAGCCTCCTCCTCTAGTTAATTATTTAACTGTCACCACCATTCACAACTGGATGTGGCAGGACTGCAGAGTTTCGTTCTGATCCGTTAGTTGTGGGATTACTTAGCTCTGTCTATCACATGCTGCTTACAATGTTTGGTATGCAAGTAGTCCTGTGCTATAGCTTCACCAGGTTGACACTTCATTTTTAGGCATGCCTGGTGCTGCTCCTGGCATGCCCTTCTGCACTCTTCATTGAGCCAGGGTTGATCTCTCGGTTTGATGGTAATGGTAGAGTTGGGGATGTGCCAGGCCATGAGGTAACAGATTGTGGTTATAAATAATTCTGCTGCCCAGTCTCAAGTTGCTAAATTTGTTCGAAATCTATCCCATTTAGCACAGTGGTGGTGCCATACAACACAATAAAGAATATCCTCAATGTGACGACAGGACTTTGTCTCCACAGGGACTATGCGGTGGTCTCTTCTACCAGTACTGTCATGACAGGTTCATCTGCGAAAGGTAGATTGGTCAAGGTGAGGTCAAGTAGGTTTTTGCCTCTTGTTGGTTCCCTCACCACTTGCTGCAGGCCAAGTCTAGCAGCTATGTCCTTTAGGACTCAGCCAACTCAGTCAGTATATACTACTGAGCCACTCTTGGTGATGGACATTGAAGTCCCCCACCCAGAGGACATTCTATGCCTTTGCCACCCTCAGTGCTTCCTCCAAATGGTATTCAACATGGAGGGGTATTGATTCATCAGGTGAGGCGGCAGGGGGTGGGTGGTATGTGGTAACCAGCAGGAGGTTCCTTGCCCATGTTTGACCTGAGACTTCATGGGATCCCCAGAGTTATGTCGAGGACTCCCAGGGCAACTCCCTCCCGACTGTATACCACTGTGCTGCCACCTCTGCTGGGTCTGTCCTGCTGGTGGGACAGGACACAGCCAGGGATGGTGATGGTGGCGTCAGGGACATTGGTCGGAATTTTCCCCTCCTGCCATTACTTCTGTGGCAGGAACACAAACTGGAAGCCTTCCCCGCCAATGAGCGGGGAGGCCATTACTTGCAATCGTGCACTCCCCGTCTCATTCAGTATGTGCGGTTTGTGACATGTCTCATGGCAGGCGGGCAGGAAGTTGCGCGCCCCGCCATCTTGTCCGGGTGCCATATTTAAAAGGCACCCAGACAGCCAGTGATTCTGCGTGCCAGAGCTTCAGGGCACCGAAACAAAAACAGAATTACTTGGAAAAACTCAGCAGGTCTGGCAGCATCGGCGGAGAAGAACAAAGTTGACGTTTCAAGTCCTCATGACCCTTCAACAGAACTAAGTAAAAATAGGAGAGGGGTGAAATATAAGCTGGTTTAAGGTTTAAGGCTTAAGCTGGTTTATATTTCATCCCTCTCCTATTTTTACTTAGTTCTGTTGAAGGGTCATGAGGACTTGAAACGTCAACTTTGTTCTTCTCCGCCGATGCTGCCAGACCTGCTGAGTTTTTCCAGGTAATTCTGTTTTTGTTTTGGATTTCCGGCATCTGCAGTTTTTTGTTTTTATCTTCACCGAGGTGGTCTTGAGAAAGCACCAAGTGCCGGCCCCACACTTGCCTGGAGAATCCCCACCAGGCCTTGGAGGACAGGAGGAACCTCCTCTTTCCCAGGGATGGGAGCAGGAGGCCCACCTGACTCACCACAGTCGCCTGGGAGGAGGTCTCCAGGGTGGTCAGCGCCAGGGGGCTGCAGAGAAAGACCATCCTGCAGTGCAGGAAACGGATGAATGATTCACTGCCAGGGTGAGTGAACCTCTCTAAACTGACCTCGCCATTTTTCTGAATCTGGCATGGGATGTGGGCGGCAATGGCAAGGCCAGCATCTGTGTTGCCCAACCCTAAAAGCTGCTGTTTGCTGACCGAGTCACACTCGAAGCCCAGGCATTGTGTGGGGTGGTCGGAATAGAAGGCAACTTACAGGTGCTGCTGATTCCAAGCCTCTGCTACCCTTGCCCTTCTAGATGCTAGAGCTCATGGGTCTGGAGCGGGCTGTCAATGTAGCCTTGGGACTAGCAGCACTGCATCTTTCATACAGCACACGCAGCTGCCGCTATGGGTCGGTGGTGGAGGTACTGAGTTTTGATGGTGCTGGATGGGGCGTCAATCAAGTGGCCTGCTTCATCCTGGATGGTGTCCAGTTTCCTGAGCACTGTTGGAGCTACACTTATCCAGGTAAGCGGACAATATTCCCTCAAACTCCTCACTTGTGCCTTGTGCTTGGTGGACAGGCTTTGGGGAATCAGGAGGTCAAGTATTGGCTGCAGAATTAACAGCAGAACGACTTGCTCCTGCATCAGACATGCTGGCAATCCATCTATCTACCTTTGTCGGGAAGCAGACAGCACACTACAGGTGAGAGAGGGAGAAGGTGGGAGGGCCTCTCACTCAATTTGAACAGCAGGTTGCCAAGCTGGCAGGACAGGATTGTGACTGTGCCTGTGTCAAGGATGGAGTTGGCCTCCTTCATGCATCCAGTGAGGAAGCATGCTTAATCTCTGAAAATTGGAACCTGCTGCAATGTAGGAGCCAGCCTAGGCTGTCACACATTCTCTACTTGCACCATTCTAGGTGCCAGTAGAAAAGGGTGGGGAGGGGAGACCCTGGTCCAGAAGTAAGCCCTAGCCCTTAGGAGAGCTCAGATGATGATAAGCACTTCTTCACACCTGTAGAGCCGCCACAGTGTTCACCTGCACACTCCACCAGCCCAGAGGCACACATCGCAGTGGGTGGTATATCTAGGTTAGGCTCTGGCTCACAGTCTGGTGGTCATCTCACAGTCACACGTCCATGGCAGGTGGAGGCAGTGACAGCCGAGGTCTCTGGTACCTGACAGGGCTGCTAGAGAAGAGGCTGCTGCTAAGTCAGAGCCAGAAGGTGAGCCTTTCGAAGCGGCAATGGAAAATATGTTGGAGTATCAAAGAGACGCAGGGGAACATCAGGTGTCAGAGGTCATCAAGAGAGTGGCGTAAGAGGCAAAAGAGTGTCTCTGTGTGTTCTCTGATGCTGTAGCTCTGGCATGTGAATGCATGGAGGTCTCCATGGGGAGGATGGCGGATGCCATGGAGACCCTGGTCCAGCAGCACACGGAGCTTCTGCTGGATATAGACTCGGACCTGGACTCCATCGCTCTAGCCATGGGTAAGCCTGTGCTGTGGCTAGACGAGAGGGGGACAGGGCACCTAGACCTCCCTCCAGACAGCCCTTCTTCTCACTGAGTCAGGGAGGGGCACTCAGGCACCCAAAGGGAGGAGGAACATCAGGCGAACACCTCTGGAGTTTCCACGGACACTCCAAGGATGTCCATGCGTTTTAAATCCCCTCTGGCTGTAACTCCATCAGCTCCAGCCTCTGAGACCGCTGAGGGTGCACCAGCCTCAGGGTAGGAGACCCAAAGAAGGCCGGGGCCCTCCAAGCCTAAGCCCTCCACAGGATGTTCACCAAAAGTCATCATTGACCAATGGGCATAGTAGTCAGCAGGCTGCCTCCAGTGCTGCTGTGGACGTCGGAGAAGCACCTAGACGTAGTTGTAGGGTAAGAAAAATTAACAAGTATTAAATTCACATTGGTGGCATGGTTGTACAATCATTGTATATAGTTTTAGAATCTTTGTAAATATATGAATCACTTCACTTCATGGATGTCTCCTGGGTTTTTCTTGCTGCTGCTTGTGTTACTGGCTGTGCTCACTCTCCTCCCTTCCAGCAGGTCCAAGGTTGGGTCTATGATCCCCTGAATCATGCTTGTGCATCAAGGCATCGCTCTTTGCCAAGGCTTATGCCGGCCATGCGCGAGATGCCTCCCACTCACACTAACCTCCTTCCCTCCACTGTCCTCTGGACCCTATAGTGAGACCTTTACTTCATCAGGATAGATTATCAGGGTTCTCCTTCAGTTGTCCAGTTGAGCTGACCTTAAACTCCAACCACCCAATGACCTTCTTCGCACTTAGAAGTTTTTCTGTTTGACGTTGAGAGTGCCAACATCCTGATCTGCTCGTGCCTCAGGATGGTGCACGTCACCTCCCAGATGGTGTCCAACACCTTTCACCCTGCTCCTGTAACCCACCCCCTACCCCTCATCACCATCGATGATTGTGAATTGGACCGCCACTGGCAGGGTGGAAGATATGCTTTTTAATTCCAGGTTTATTAACTGAACTTAAATTCCACCAGCTGCCATGGTGGGATTCAAATTGGTGACCCCAGAGCATTAGTTTGGGCCTCTGGATCACTAGTCCGGTGACATTGCCACTAAAGCCACCACCTCCGCTTAATAAGACGTGATGCCTTGTCCAGTCCTTCTGTGTGAAGCACTGGGCCATGACATCAATGATAACAAGATGTCCAATCTTGAATTCCTGACATAACTTGCTCAGCTGCACTATTGGGAGGGGGATTTGGGTGAGCCAGAGGCAGAAGCAGTGCAGCCACAAGAACAGGAATGTCCCTCAGCATTGCGTTGTATTTGTTCTTTCTGAACTGCTCAAGAGGACAGAGGTCAACAAGTGATATTTGCAAAGAAAATGTTTCTTCTCTCAAAATGAAATGTCCGTGAAGAACTTGGTGCACTTTTGAATGTCCTATTCATGTGGCTGACCTTGAAAAATCTGCACAGTGCAATGTCATCAAGTTTAATTACTTGATTCAATACATTAAGTGTTAACCGATTTACAGAATAGTAATCAAAGTTATGCCATCTAAGTGCATTCAGTGCTCATGTCTTACACATAAAATCATCTGTATCAAATCAACTATGTACTCTACGTTAGAATCTCTACAGTTTAATGACTGAGCAAATATAACCACAGGAAGGAAGACATTTAATGAAAGTAATGCTGAACACTAGGCTGGTTACATCAACCCCACAAAACACAATGTTATTTACAAGTGTTGCCCAACACATTACCAAAATGTGTTTCTCATATTCCCCGAAAGCCAACACCTCCTTTCTCCATTGTCTTCTCAAACTCTTGTGGTCTGAGGTGGGGGGGGGGTGGGAGGGGGGGGTTGAGGTCAGATACGGGTACCCTTTGAAAATAGCGCCTCCAGATGGCATGTTGGTCTTCCAATGCCTCTGGAATGCGCTGCTACTTTCAAAGTGAGAGCGGGGGTGGTCGTGGAGACAGTAAGCAGCTTGCCTCCAATTAACGGCCCATTAAGCTCTTCAGAAGCTTGTTGATGGATTGGACTGGGGAGGGCTAGAAGGTAATTTTCAAGATGGAGACTGGGAAAACCTAACGGTCTGATGCACTAAATGTTCAGTTGTTGGGATCAATGCGGAGAGCCAATCAGTGATGAGGCTGATGAATAAAAGTAATGGGAAAATAGGATGATTCAAACAGAGCAGGTTAAGTACCTTCTGACTGATTATTTGACTACATACGTGCATTGTGATGCAGCTGGTCCTCTGATCTCGTGTCTGCTCTATCCTGAAAACCCTCTGCCTCTGAGCATTGCAATGTGGAGATAATTCCTGCCCCCATAGGGCGCCCAGTGTTGCTTAACTGGGCAGTGAATTCACCTCCGGCCCAGTGAATGGTTTTCCATTTCACAAAATAAAAGCAAAATACTGCAAAAGAAGAGTCCATATTGGACATGAAACATAAACTCTGTTTCTCTCTCTACAGATGCAGCCAGACCAGCTGAGCTTTTGGACCACTTTCTGTTTCCATTTGCATCTCACAATGCTGAAGCGCCAGAGATCAGGAAGCGGAAAGGAACCTGTCTTCGGGCTTCCCAAGCCCGGATTGAAAATCAAGCCATTTCATCTTCTTCCTCATGGCTGAATCAGCAGTGGTCACCATGGCTGCCTCTTTATTCAGACCTCCATGGACCCAAAATGCTAACAAACAAAGGAAGGTTATTGGTTACAGCAATGGGCTCTGGTACATGTAGAGATCAACTTGCAGTGGTTCCGTTAGCAACACACTCCTTGTGATATTTTGAAAAGTTTCTAAATAAATGAAAACACATGGATCAGGACTTTTAGGATGGTGGGCGTTGTCTTCCTTCCATCTGAAGAGTCGAAATGAAGAAATGAAAAAGTGTCTAGTGATGTATATCTGATGGTTGATTCATTACCACATTATCATCCTAAGTTAAAATGGCTCTCCCATTTATTATGTTGGCCCAGTACTGATCCAACTTTGGATGGATACTGATTGGCTGTTGTGACAGAACAGAAAATGAAAGGGGGGGTCATGATCGATCATCAGGGGTACTTTAAAGAAAGGATGTACAGTATATTGAATAGCAGAGCATTGCTTATTAAGCAACTCATACTATGGCATAAGCTTTCAAGATCACAGAGATTTTTTCCCATTTGCCTTTTGACCTCATAAAATTCATCTATTAGAAATTCTAACATTCTGTATTTTAGTCATTTTTAAAATAGCTTGCTTCAAACAGCAAAGGCATCGTCAGGAGAATAAAACAGGAGGAGTTACCATGCTGACAGAGTTTGTGGGTGGGTTGTTGGGAGAGCTGAATGACCATCAGTGGAGATACAACACCCATACTGGCCAAAGGTACTTATTGGTAGTAACTGGACTTGTAAAAGCAAATGCTGGGGTGAGGGATAGTGTGTTCGTTTTGAAGAAGGCATGGTGAAGGGGTGAGGAAGTGCACATGTCTGTGGGCACAAATGGGATAATAGTGTAAAATGTGCAATACCATCTCAGCACCCATGCCCTCTCATTGGAAGTCAATGGAAATAAAGACCAGAACTCCCTTGCACTTCTTCAAAATACTGCCTTGGGACCATTACATCAACCTGGTAGGGCAAATAAACTATCAATTTAATGATGATACACATCTAACGGAAAGACATCACCTCCAATAGTGCAGCACTCCCTTGCTCCCTTGGCACTACACTGAAGTATCAGCCTGGATTTTGGACTTGAGGCCCTGCAGTGGGACTTGAAACCACAACCTTCAGACTGTGAGATAAGGGTACTACCAACAGAGCCATGGCAGACACTTGATAAGAAAACCTGACGAGAACAATTGGAAGCCAGAAGCTCTTATGTGTGAGACTGAGTATAGGGAATTCTTGACTTTCCATAAGTTCTGTTGTCAGGTAGGAGTGGCATGCCTATTCAAGGGGAAAACTTCTAGAATATTCCATCCTTCACATGCTTTCATACTCACGCACAGTGCAATAAATATTTTTGAATATTCTGCACACTGATTTCTCACAATGTCTCAATGTATCTAACTTACATTGGCCTGAAGCAAGAAGGATGGCAATGCCAAATAGGAAGGTTGCCAAAACTCAGGTTCCAAATGCCAAATTACTTAACATTGTGTTTTAGAAATTTCCAGTGCAGTCAGCTCTTTGCAAAATTAGGTGGAACTTTCCCATGCTCACTGTTATGAAATAATGGAAATAGAAAAATGTTAGCTATGTATTAATAAAATAGGAAGTGTTACTCATGGAAATAATTACTAAGAGGTAAATGAATTACCTAAGCACATATCGTTCTTCCCATTGAATTATCAACTCTTCTGCATTTTATTTATATTACATGTTGGGGTGTATTAATGCTTAATGCACGTCAGTTGATTGGGCAAATTTTAGGAATCTGTTTCCAATGGCCCCTGCTATATTGCAGAGCCAAGGACCAATAGGCCTAATCTTATCTCAACAAAGTCCACAACTCTTATCTAATGTTGAGATTTCCTGTCCGAGATCATGGACATATCCCTTGGGCCTCTGTAGACAGGCTCTCTGCCTGGAAGGAATCAGCCCTCGGGCCCAACATGATTAACAAGCGGGAGAAGGTTATGGAAATACAAGAAAATAAGAGAGGTGGAAAATCTGGGCCTCAGGTCAGATTTTGAAACAGGTTTGAACCTACAGATATAGCTAAAACAATGAAGAAAAATACTAAATACTATGTTCAGAGAATTCCTGTCGCCTTGGAGAAAGATGAAATGTTTCTTGCAGTTTGTACTGAGCTCTTTAGCATCTGATACAAGGTTAATAAGAGAGACAGGACACAGCATAAATGGATAGGACAGTTAAAATGATGAGACAAAGGTAGCTCTTGCAGAAAGGCTGGAACTTCGCAATGTGCTGACTGAAGAGCAAAATCTGTATTTGCTCTTTCCAATGCAGAAGAGACTGGGCTGTGAACAGTTCACTTGATTAGAGGAACTATCCCAAAACTACTACCTCACACTAAAAGAGCGGGTGTAGGTGAATGGGCAGGTATTGCATATCCTCTGTTTGTACAGGAAGGTGTCAAGGGAAGGTCAGCTGGGAGTAGGGGGTGGGGGAGGAGTTTAACTAGATGGGGAACAGTCTTCAAAACAGAGAGAGGGAGAGGACGATGCATTTGGCGATGGGATCACATTCATGTTGGCAACAATTCTGTGCTCAGTTCTCTGACAGTCCGACATGAAAAACACCATGGAGCTGACAGCAGAAGCAACAGTGTTAACTGAGTCCTGCTGACACCAAGCCATTGGGGCAATGAAGACTGAGGTGAGCCAGAGAGTGGAATTTTCCCATCCTGTCTGCGGTGGGCAGGAGCGGAGAATCCAGCGGCAGGCAAAAAGTCAGAAACCCGCCAGCGTTAAAACAGTTTGCGATTCTCCTGATGGTGGGTTAATGGCAGGTCGGGTATCCCACTGTCTAGTGGCATGAACGGCATTTGCGTTCATTTCCATCTCACGAACACTCATTAAATTAGCTTCTTGCCAAAATCAGATGCCTCCTTCCAATCTTGCGTCCCACCAGCTGGAAACCACGTTGGTTTGAATCCCGTTGGCAAAAGGGTGGCGTGCACATGTCGGAGTTCACTTCACTTGCAGCTTTCAGGCGAGTGCAACAAAAGTAGCCTACTTTCCACAGCGCTGCATTGCTCTCGTTGTGATGCCAGTGCAGTGCCATGCTGCTGGGGCTTCGGGGTTGCTCTCTTCCCGGGGCTTGCCTCCATGGTCACAAGGGCACCACTGTGCAGTGGTACTCAACTTTCAAACACTGCAACTTTCTGACTCCTGATTGCAAGCCCCATACCAAGGACTTTGACTTTCACATCATTGCCCATAACCCTGATAACTGAAGACTACACTGGCTCCCTTCCCAAACTGCACCCCCCCCACCGCCCCGCCAACTTAATGCAGCCGGGGTGGGAATGTGGGGTGGTGTTGTTTGTTTCCGGTGGACAGCACTGTACAGCAGTAAATAGGCAGGGCTGAAAATTCAGAAACCAGCATGTCGACTGGGGAACAGGTTTCGGGAGGGGTACGGTGGGGAAGGGTGAACAGGCGGGGGGTAATGGGGACGGAAGGCAATGCAAGAGACTGGGGAGGGGTGGGGGAAGGGGGCACGATGGAAGGCAGAGGCACAGGAAGGCTTTGCAAGGCACTGGAGGAAGAAAGGGAACAATGGGAGGCAGAGGGCAGTCCGAGGGGTGGGAAACTGGAACCCAACAAGGGTAACTGAGACGTTAACAAACAAGGAGGTGTGAAAGGGATCCCATATGTATGAATGGGAGGGGATGAACAGGAAAGGGGGGGCATTATTACTGTGCCACAAGAGGGATGGGTCACACGAAGACTCATTAAGTTGTCGGGGGGGGGGGGTGCAGTTTGGGAAGGGAGCCAGTGTAGTCTTCAGTTATCAGGGTTATGGGCAATGATGTGAAAGTCAAAGTCCTTGGTATGGGGCTTGCAATCAGGAGTCAGAAAGTGTAGAACCCCTTCTTAGAGAGCAGCGACACCGCTTGGGCTTTGTGAATCTCACAGTCAACAGTCAGACAATGCAGACAGTCACGGGATGCAGTGGGAATGCTGCAGGAGTACTCATTGGGAGCTCCAGGGAGGGATAAGGGCTGTGCGCTCAGTAGGAATAATGCACAGCTTGGTGTGCAGGGCAGTCTCCCAGTTGTTGTCTATGGGCTTGCTTGTCTCTGTACTGTGCTACAGAAGGCATGATGATTGTAATGGGAGACGTCCGCAGCCTGTATTTGGGGAACAGAAGTCGGGGTATGTGAAGCCTTCCTGGGGGAGGGGGTTCACCTCGGTAGGTGACTGTACACACAGCCTCCAGGTGGGGAGGGTAGAGGTCCACATGGAGCATGGGCATTTCAGTATTGATGGGCTCAGGTGGGGGTAGGAATGTCCACCACAAAACTATAGGTTCCAGTTTTGCTGGGGAATAAGAGGAGGGAGCTGTAACTTCACATCTAGGTAAATGTTGGGTACACGGACAGTCAGAGAGGAAGCGTCGATGCTCATTTTGAAATAGTAGTGCAGAACTACCATGTTGCTCTACTGGAGTTATGGTGTAGTTTTAATTTGAAAGTGAAAGCGATTCTGAATGGGAAGAGTCTGAGGCAATGTGAGAGGACCACACTACAGCACTAAACAGCGCTTTCCAGGGGCGTCCTCTCACTTGTTGGTGCTGTAAGAGTGACCTGGAGAGCTCATCAGAAGAATTGGATCCAGAGCCCAGGAACCTCAAGAGGGTGTTGACAGTCAGTTTGAACATGAAAATGTCATGGAAGAAGCAAGACGTGGGTGACATGTCTGTGACAATTCAATCGCTGACAGGTTCCAGGGGGAGTAAAATTAAGGCAAGGGGAGATGGCCACATTTCTTCTGTCCCTCAGTTCCATTTCCTTTCATCTCAGTCACAACAAAAACAAGTCCAGCATTCACCTTGCACATTCTGGCCTCATGATTCGCCAGGCCATGGTCACTGCGGTGCTCTGTGTATGTGATCACTCTGGGAAGTGAGAATCTACTGAACGACGAGAGCAATGTGAGAACTGACTTGAAGCAGTCGCCGCCAGATAATGAGATTATAGCGGCCAGTGAGATGAGAACATTGCTATGGATCTCCTCCTTCGGTACATGTCTTGTCTTTTGCCACTACCACTGAGGATACACAATTATTGCTAGTCACTCAAGGCTAATGAGCTGCCCTCACACAATGATGTTCGGTGGGGAAGAACGGTTAGAAGCCCATTAATCACATACTTCTAATAATGATTTTAACACATCTTCCCTGACATCATACAAGGGTGCGGAGACTATTTTCAGTGAGGTTGACATCACATGAATGTTAATCTCATGATGGGAGACTATCACTGAGTGGGAGGATGGATAAACCTTGAAATGAGAGGATTCAAATGTACATAATCACAACCCCTTCAGTAGACCAGGCCATTCGCAGAAACATCAAATGTATTAATAAAAGTTCAATATTTTTACGATGGTAGCACACCTGTGACCGAAAAGTGAATTCAATATTTCTTCATTTTCCTAAACCTACCACCATGCCTGGGTGTAGCCCTGGCATTTGTGCCAAAGGCAGAGGCAGCTTGCTGACTGCTACGTCCTGATGTTTGTGGTGACCTTGGCGGACGTCCTCTGGTGGCTCGAGGCCTGGAGGGCCCTGGCCTGTTAAGGGAGCCCTGCTCAGGAGCAGATGCACCCACCCTGGCCTGAGCAGCTGGAATGGATGGGATCACAGGTAGAGGGGATTTGGAGCAGCTGTACACACTGGAGTGTCCTAAGAGGAGGCCCCCAGGGTGTGCGGCTGATGCTCATCCTCCTTTTAGGTGCCCAAGGGCCCCACCCTGACTCCTTGAGGAGATGCTGCACCCGCAGGAAGGTCAAGGTGCCTCGTTCCCCCCCACCCCCGTCGCCTACATCATGATGGCTCCCACCACACCATGGAGTCCAGGGCTGAGAGCAAGCCTGGCAAAATCTGCTGGATCAAGGTGTCCGTGATAGTTGCCAGCCTTCCCAAGGTGTCCTTGCGGCATTGGCAGGTCGGAGCCATGACATCAGAAAGAATGTGGACGGACTCCTCTACACTTCGCACTAGTCTGCTGAGTGACTGTTGAATCTCTGCCTGAAGTTCCACTGCCTGTTGTTGCATCTCCAGCATTGGGCTGGCGGCCGCTCACAGAGGCTCATCACCTGGCTCGGACTGAGCGGGCAGCTGGTCTCCAGCAGTCCTCCGAGTGCCAGAGACCTCGACTGTCCCTGCCTCCGGTTGCTACGGGGAGGTGTCTGTGAGGTGTTCTCCAGCAGGTGAGCCCAAGCCTAATCTAGAGCTATGCCCCACCGAGGTATGTGTCTCTGTGCTGTGGAGGGTGCAGGTAGGCGCAGTGATGGTTCTTTTTGAGCTTCCTCTATGGATGTGTTCTAGGGGCTGGGACTTATGGGGGGCACCCTTGTGGGCCTTGATCTGCTGGTGCCTTTAAGATAGAGAATAGACTTTCAGTTGGTGAACATGAGGAAGATAAGACTGTGATTGTCACTGTGATTGTCAGGATGAACTGATGGAGGTGTGATCCGTACTAGGTTGCTGGGACAATCTGATCTCTCCTTCCTGAGAGAAGCAATCCGTCCTCCCCAGCGATCTCGGTGGCATCCTCCTCGAATTGCGTGAGGGCAATTATGTCAGCTGTCCTTGCCCGGTCTGTGCTCTTTCCTGCCTATTGTGGGTCAGCTTGACCTGTATGAGGAAGAAAGAAAGGCACGTGATGAGAAGGGATGGAGTATAGGTTGGGAAAGAGGCTTGTCCCCTGCGTGTGGTGAGCTCTCGTCAGAAGGGACTGAGGATGGAGTCTGAGCAGCATGATAGGTGAGACGGTGGTGATGTGAAAGTTCCTGTGAGACAATCAGTGGTGATATGTGTCCCTCCACTAATGGTTGTGTGAGATCCCCGAAGGGAGCAGCCCTTTGAGTAAATGATGCCACGATGAGAATTTGATATTGGAGGGGGTTGAAGGATGACTTACCCTGACGGGACGGATGAGGTCATTTATCCTCTTCCTGCAGTGGATGGCATTTCAGGCATGGTTACCAGCTGCGCTGACCCGCTCTGCAATGGAGAGGTGAGGTTAGTGTGCTTCCTGGACCCATGTGTGTCTCCTGGAGGTAGGTGGGCCAGAGAGCGTTCGTATTCAGGTGGCATTTAAATATGGCCCCGCGACCTTTGACCCCGCCAGCTAATGGCGGACAGACGAATCAACTCCTGACCCACCATTTGTTTCGGTCCGATACCCACCATTTGCATAACTATTGAGATTCCGAGCGCCGAATCGGGTGCGAGTTCCCACCATTCCGAGCAGTGGGGTTAGGAGCTGCCAAGCTCGCCCACCACCGCACTTAGTCTCAAAAATGGAAAATTCTGCCCAGAGTGTTTGCTGATATAGATTTTGGGGTTTGAAAGTGCCCCATTATTTGAGGTACAAAAGAAGACAATCCGCCTAACCAGCCATTTTTAAAGATTCTTTTCTGAAAACCATCAGGCCCTGTGGAGTACGGCACTGATATGTGCCAAGTTCCTGTCTTTAATCTCTTGAAGATAATTATTCTAAAATCAGGGCAACAGGACTTAAGAGTGCGACAGATGGTGCATGTAGCTCCTTACTTATCTATCTTGGTATTAGCACATTTCACTTGCCCCTAATCACTGAATTATCCATCAGATCTGCAGAGTGTTGCCAATCCTCGAGGATTGCTCAGGAATTAAAGATTAATCCCCAGGACAATGCTGTGAGTAACCAGGGAGAAAAGTCATAGGCGCCCTTAAAAAATGGTATATTTGAAAAAAAATTTCTCTGAACAGCTTTCTTTGCTAGTTATAAACGATATTGGAACTGGGGAAGTTAAAGACTTTGACCGACAGCCAATAATCATCCAATCAGGTAATGAAGAGAGTCTGTGCTGCTCTCTCAAAGAGCAACTCACCTGGTCCCACTCCCCTTGTCTTTTCCCCATAGCCCTGCAATTTCTTTTCTCTTTGGCTAATTGCCCAATCCTCTTTGGAAAATCACTATTGAATCTGCGTCCACCACACTCTCAGGCAGTGCATTCCAGATGCTAACCACTCACTGGGTAAAAAGGGTTTTCCACAGGATGTGACTGTTTCATTTGCCAATCAACTTAAATCGGTGCCCTTTTGCTCTCAATCCTTCTTCCAATGGGAACAGTTTCTCCCTATCTATTCTGTCCAGACTCCTCATGATTTGAAGGTGTTCTAGGCATTTGAAAATGGTTAGTGATAAGGCCGAAGTATTCAATCCTGTGCACCTTCATCTTTAATCAACTTTTTAAAAATTCTTTCATGGGATGTGGGTGTCACTGGCAAAGCCAGCATTTCTTGCCCATTTGTTGGCCCTTGAACTGAGTTCAACAACTTCAGATCATGAACTCTCTCCTCCATCCTCACCCCTTTTTGATCCCCTTTTTTCAAATTAAAATTTTTTATATATATATTTTTTCCCACTTATTTCTATTATTATTTTTAGAATTTATTTCCATTCAATGTTTTATCCCCACCTTTTAGCCTATTTCGATCTTTTCTCCCACACCGTCCCCTCCCCCCACCCCACCCCCACTAGGGCCATCTGTCACTTGCTCATTCTGCTTTCTACTCTTAATGTCACCATTAGCACCTCCTTTAGCCAGTATCACCACCATCAACACCCCTTTGACCTTTTGTTTATGACATCTTTTGCAATCTCTCCTTTGCCTCCACCTATCACTGGCCTTCTATCCAGCTTCACCTGTCCCACCCTTCCTAAACAGAATATATTTCATCCCATTCTTACATCTCTTTAGTTCTGAAGAAGAGTCATACGGACTCGAAACGTTAACTCTGTCTTTCTCTCCACAGACGCTGTCAGACCTGCTGAGTTTTTCCGGCAATTTTTGTTTTTCCTCTAGGTTACTAATCCAGTGACATTACCTCTATGCTGCCATCTCCCCATAAGTTAATTTGTTGCTGGAACAAAGAATGTGTCAGTACTTACGTGTTACAGAATCTGAACATTCCCCGGATATCCACCTCTCGGATTGCTGCGTTTAGTAGGGGCACACTCACCAAATCTGGGCCGTGACCAACCAAGAGTACAGTCCCTCCAGAGCGAGTAGACTAAGAGAAATATCACATGCATGAACTAGGAGGAAGGGAAAAGGCTGCTGAATTCTAAACCACCTTTCATAGACACAGATAAAGCGCCTCAAAAATGAACAAATACAGCCAAAATGTTCTGGAAACCGTGAGGGTCACATTTTTAATTTTTCCCCACACTTTGGTGATGACACACCTTCCTTTCACTGCTGCTAAGGACATTGTCAGTTACCGTGTCGCATCTAATGCAGCCAGTAAAAATTCTTCAAGTGGCTTGTCTTTCATAGCTGAGCTCAGTTTTGTCCTTTGTGAACTTTAATGCCAGTTGTATTGATCACATTCCATGTGTATTTTCACAAAACCTGGGCAATATTTTAGTCCACATGAAATTCTATATTATTGGTATAACTTGTCTTTTCTCATTCTCATATGGGTTATTTGATTGCTCCTTTCTTTTCTACTACAACCCAAAAACTGGTCCTTGCCAGTGATCATGCTCCACACGAACCTCCTCATACCCTTCATCATCTGACCCCATCAACATAACCTTCCATTCCTTTCTCTTTCACGTGTCTATCTAGCTTCCCCTTATATCTATGCTGCTCCTCTGAACTATTCCTTGTGGTAGCGAGTTCCACGTTGTAACCATTCTCTGAATAAAGAAGTTTCTCCTCAATTCCTTATTGGCTTTATTAGTAACTATCCTATATTTATGGCCCTAGCTTTTATCTCCCCTACAAGTTCTCTGTATCTACCTTATCAAATTGTTTAATAATATTAAAGATCTCTATCGTCCACTCAGTCTTCTCTGTTCTACAGAGAAAAGTCCCACCCTGTTCAATCCATCCTGATAGGTCTAACCTCTCAATTCTGGTATCATCCTAGTAAATCTCTTTTTGCACCTTCTCCAGTGCCTTTATACTATTTTTATAATATGGAGACCAGAACGGTTCAGAGTCTCCAAGTGTGGTCTAACCAAGGTTCTATACATTCTTAACAATATTATCTCAATGGTTCTAACTGATCTCATTTATGATTTTAGCAGTCCTACAATTTTGTTCCATTGCAGTTAATGTTCGCTCCTGCTCGCAGAGGGCTTTTTCTGGGAACATTACCTTGTATCCTTTATTAGTCATTTTATTCATATGCCAAATTAATAAACCAGACTACCGAAATCTCACTACCCTAGTTAAATCTGAACTGAACTTTTGATCCTATATCTCGTCTGTCACAAAGACTGCTGACTTTCATTTTCTGTGATGTTACTGAACCAGGGACCATAAATACAAGGTAGTCATTAATAAGTCCAACAGGGGAATAAAGGGGAATTTTTTTACTCAGACAGTAGTTAGGATGTGGAACTCTCCACCACAGGGATGGTTGGTGCTTCCAAAAGGAAGCTAGATGAGTACATGAGAGAAAAAAGAATAGAAAGATGGACTGAAAGGCTGAGATGGAGTAGATGGAATGGGAAGGTACCTTTGAGTAAACCCAGCACAGACCATTTGGGCTGAATGGCCTGTTTCTGTGTTGTACTCTATGTTGTATTCTATGTAATCATCCACCTTTTTAAAAAAATCTGTTTTGGCCTCTTCTTTGTCACAGGTTTGGCCGGCCTGGAAACTTACCTCTCAGGCCGTGTTGTTGGGTTAGGGTCCTGATGATGTTATAAGGGTTTTAATTCCATCTAATTCAGTACTTACATAGATGCCAGTATGGACACAGAATTCAGCACCAGTGCATTCAATAGTTGTATCTGGCATGCAGCCAAGAACTTCCTCCACTTTTTGGGCCATCTCCTGGGGCGTCTCTTTCACCACCAATACTGTAAAATCAGCTCCGACCTCCTTCGCCTTCTCTAGTCGTGCACTTGATAAATCTAAGAAAACAAACATATCTCCAATTCACCAAAAAAATCCCGAAATTTCATCTGCGTTAGGAGTGAATAAAAATGGTCTTTCTCTATCACTGATGCTTTATCGAAGGTTAGTAGGTAAAAGAAAAGAGACAGAAATGGTCCTTGTGTTTCTCCGCTCTCGCTGGCTTTTGCTTCTATCAATGAGTCTCTCTGTTCTCACTGACTCCCTTAATGCTGTCTCTCTGACCCTCCCCATTCTCACTTACGTTCTCCAATATTATTGACTCTCTCCTATCTCACCTGAAACAAAATGTGAAAAACAGTGATGTTATTTTTTGAGTTAAACCATTTTTTAAAAACAGCTGGAAATTAAATTTTTAAAAAGTACACAAAATGGGAACCAATGGAAGGTCAAAAAAGAGCTAATAACTTATGGTGAGACCAACAGAGCTATGCAGAAAGCAAAGTGGCAAAATTATCTTATGAAAGAGAGAGTTCTGTATTTTGGGGATGTGAGCATCGCTGTGGAAAGAACACTTGGAAATGAAGCGTACCAGTAAGACTTGACCAAACAGGTTTTATATACCATAAACTGGAGCTCAAGTATTAATGATTTTTACTGGGATTTGAAATTTTTGAACTGATCTTTCCTTCAAGGCCAGCATTTATTGCCCATCCCTAATTACCCTTGAGGAGGTGGTGATGAGTCACCAAGTTGAACTGTTGCAGTCCGTTATGGTGGGTATTGTTGGGTGGACACACCCAAGAAGAATGACCAGGATTTTAACCCAGCAATGATAAAGGAACAACCAATATATTTCCAAATAGGAAAGGTGAGCCACTTGGGGGGGGATTTGGTGATGGTGATGTTCCCATGCGCCTGTTATCCTTGTCCTTCTAGGTGGTGGATAACATAGAGTCTGATGGAAGCCTTATCCAACTGAGAGTGCATATTGGAAAACTGTCCCTATAATGGAGAGGCGGTGGTATAGTGATATTGTCTGTGGACTAGTAATCCAAAGACCCAGGGTAATGCTCTGGAGCCCTGGGTTCGAATCCCACCATGGCAGAACTTGAAGTCAATCAGTCTAATGATGACCATGAAACCCTTGTCATAAGGACCAAGCTGGCTCACCATCTGGTGATTTAGGGAAAGAAATCTGTCATCCTCATCTGGTCTGGCCTACATGTGATTCCCTCTGAAATGGACACTCAGTTGTATCAAGCTGCTGGAAAGTCTATAAGAAATGAAACTGGACAGGCCACCTGGCATCGACTTTGGCACTGGAAATGACATTGGCAAATTCAGCCCTGTCGACCCTGCCAAGTCCTTCTTCTGCCAAAATTGGAAGAGCTGTCCCACAGACTAGTCAAGCAACAGCCTGGAATCATACCTTACAGAAAATGTCCCAGACACCACCATCACCATCCCTGGGTATATCCCATCCCACTGGCAGGAAAGGCCCAGCAGAGGTGCCGGCAAAGTGGTATAGAGTTGCCCTGGGAGTCCTCAAAATCGACTGTGGACCCCATGAAGTCTCATGGCATCTGGGCAAGGAAACCTCCTGCTGATTGCCACCTACTGCCCCCACCACCCCCAGCTGATGAGTACGAAAGTCGCCGAAGTCCCAGAGGGCCATAGGCTGCTCCCTCATTAGAGAAAGAGAGACGGCTGGTGATGAATTTAACCTGAGGGTCACCACACCTCAGGCGAGCAGCGAGGTTGAGAAGGTGGATGACCTCAGCTGGAATTGAATCCGGCCAGTTGGCGTCACACTGTATCACAAACTAGCCGTCCAGGCAACCGCTGAATACCACTTGGGGGAAGGACTGAGGGTGACAAGGGCACAAAATGCACTCTGGGTGGGGGACATCAATGCTCATCAGCAACAGTGGCTCGGTAGCACCACTACTGACCAAGCTGGCCACATCCAAAAGCACATAGCTGCTAGACTGGGTCTGTGGCAGGTGGTAAGGGAGCCAACAAGGGGAAAAAAACACACTTGACCCATCCTCACCAACCTGCCTGCCGCAGACGGATGACAGTATCAATAGCAGTGACCACGGCACAGACCTTGTGGAGACATAGTCCCATCTTCACATTGAGGATACCCTCCATTGTGTTGTGTGGCACTACCACCGCGCTAAATGGGATAGATTTCAAACAGATCTAGCAACTCAAGGTTGGGCATCCATGAGGTGCTGTGGGCCACCAGCAGCAGCAGAGTTGTACTCAACCACCATTTGTAACCTCATGGCCCGGCATACCATCCTTCTACCATAACCAGCCGGAGTTCAGAAGAATGAAGGGGGATCTCATAGAAACCTATACAATTCTAACAGGACTAGACAGGATATTTGCAGGAAGGAAGTTCCCGATGGTGGGGGAGTCCTGAACCAGGGGTCACAGTCTGAGGGTATGGGGTAGACCATTTAGGACTGAGATGAAGGGAAATTTCTTCACCCAGAGAGTGGTGAGCCTGTGGAATTCGCTACCACAGGAAGTAGTTGAGGCTAAAACATTGTATGTTTTCAAGAAGAAGTTAGATACAGCTCTTGGGGTGAAAAGGATCAAAGGATATGGGGAGAAAGCGGGAGCAGGCTATTGAGTTGGATGATCAGCCATGATCATAATGAATGGTGGAGCAGGCTCAAAGGGCCGAATGGCCTACTCCTGCTCCTAGTTTCTATATATGTATGTTTCTATGTATAACCACCAAGCCAGGGGATCAATCCTGGTTCAATGAAGAGTGCAGGAGGGCACGCCAGGAGCAGCACCGGACATACCTAAAAATGAGGTGTCAACCTGGTGAAGCTACAACTCAGGATTACTTGCGTGCCAAACAGAGTAAGCAGTTTGCGATAGACAGATCTAAGCGATCCCACAACCAATGGATCAAATCCAAGCTCTGCCGCCCTGCCACATCCAGTCGAGAATGGTGGTGGACAACTAAACAACTCACTGGAGGAGGAGGCTCCACAAATATCCCCATCCTCAATGATGGGGAGCCCAACACATCAGTGCAAAAGATAAGACTGAAGAATTTGCAGCATTCATCGGCCAGAAGTGCCGAGTGGATGGTCCATCTTGGCCTCCTCCTGAGGCCCCAGTTTTCAGCCAATTCGATTTACTCCACATGATACAGTTGAAGGCACTGGATATGGCAAAGGCTATGAGCCCTGACAATATTCCGGCAATTGTACTGAAGACTTATGCTCTACAACTTGCTGTGCCCCTAACAAGTTGTTCAAGTTACAACATTGGCATCTAACCAGCAATGTGGAAAATTGCTCAGCTACGTCCTATACATAAAAAGCAGGGCAAATCCAACCTGGCCAATTATTTTTGATCACCAGTAAAATGATGGAAGGGGTCATCAGCAGTGCTATCAAGCGGCATTTGCTTAGCAATAACCTGCTCCCTGAGGCTCAGTTTGGGTTCCGCCAGGGTCACTCATCTCCTGACCTCACTACAGCCTTGGTTCAAACGTGGACAAAAGAGCTGAATTCCAGAGGTGAGGTGAATGACTGCCCTTGACATCAAGGCAGCTTTGACTGAGTAAGGCATCAAGGAGCCCTAGCAAAACTGCAGTCAATGTGAATCAGGAGGAAAACTCTCCGCTGGTTGGAGTCATACCCAACACAAAAGAAGATGGTTGTGGTTGTTGGAGGTCAATCATCTCAGTTCCAGGATATCACTGCAGAAGTTCCTCAGGGTACTGTCCTAGGACCCAACTATCTTTAGCTGCTTCATCAAGGACCTTCCTTCCATCAGAAGGTCAGAAGTGGGGATGTTTGCTGAGGATAGCACAACATGCAGCACCACTCGAGATTCACAGACACTGAAGCAGTCCACGTCCAAATGCAGCCAGACCTGGACAATATCCAGGCTTGGGCTGACAAGTGGCAAGTAACATTCGTGCCACACAATTGCCAGGTAATTACCATCTCCAACAAGAGAGAATCCAACCATGGACCCTTGACATTCCATGACATTACCATTGCTGAATCCCCGCTATCAACATCCTGGGGGGGGTTACCATTGACCAGAAACTGAACTGGGCTAGCCACATAAACCCTGTGACCACAAGAGCAGGACAGAGGCTAGGAATCCTGCAGCGAGTAACTCGCTCCCCAAAACCTGTCCATCATCTACAAGGCACAATTCAGGAGTGTGATGGAATACTCTCCACTTGCCTGGATGAGTGCAGCTCCAACAACACTCACGAAGCTTGTCACCATCCAAGACAAAGCAGCCTGCTTGATTGGCACCTGATCTACAAACATTCACTCCCTCCACCAGCGACACACAGTGACAACATTGTGTACCATCTACAACAGGCACTGCAGGAACTCACCAAGCCTCCTTAGACAGCACCTTTCAAACCCACAATCGCTGCCATCTAGAAGGACAAGGGCAGCAGACACATGGGAACACCGCCACCTAGAAGTTTCCCTCTAAGCCACACACCATCCTGACTTGGAAATATATCGCTGTTCCTTCAATGTCGCTGGGTCAAAATCCTGGAACTCCCTTCCTAACAGCACTGTGGGTGTACCTACACCACATGGACTGCAGTGGTTCAAGAAGGCAGCTCACCACCACCTTCTCAAGGGCAATTAGGGATGGGCAATAAATGTTGGCCTAGCCAGCAACGTCCTCATCCCATGAATTAATAAAAAAACTGTTTCACTGCGTGGGGAAAAACCTGGGACAATGAATGCTTTGTATAGCCAGTATAGACCTACATAGATTGCAATAAACTAACATTATTGCTAGGCATTGAGGTAGGAAATCTGTCACTGCAGTGTTTTGATGCTCTGACTAATAATTTATCTAACTCCTGCTCAGTGTTTGTATACCTCTACCCCACCCCAGCCTTGAGCCGTTGGGACACCTTGGAGTATTCTGCTATATTAAAGGTACTTTGTTGTAGTTGTGGTGCCCGAGACCATGATTTTCTCCTAAGGACACAGGAGAGAGTGAGGTCAGCCAGAACATTCCATTCAGATTAGTTCAATGGGACAGAGGAAAGAAAGAGTGAGTTGAAAGGGAAAAACAGAAAGAGAAAAAGGGAGAAGAAAGAGAAGAGCATTAGATAGAGAGGAAGAGAGAGAGAGAGGAAGAGAGACAAAGCAAGAAAGACGGAAAGACAAGAGGGAGAGAGGCAGGAGAGGAACAGAACGAGGGAAATAAACTGAAAGAGGAAGGTTGAGGGGAGGAAACGAGGTAGACGTTGTCAGAGATGTCGAATGTGTCCACTTATTATTTTTGTAGGGATAAGTCCTTGATTTAAGAGTCAAAACACCAAGACCTGAATTTCCTCCATGGATGCAGCTGAGAAGTTAGATCTGAAAATTCACTCATTCTGCCAATTCAAGTTACACTCAAATTTCCTGTAGGTCTCACTAGAATTCTTCCAACTGTAAAATGGGAGTAAATCAGTGTAACTGAACTCACATCAATATCAAAATTAAAACTTTAACAAATTCAGCCATCATTCATGCACATTAAGGCCAGCATGTTTAAGAAGAATCAGAGAAGTTTTTCAATTTTTACATATCATACTTGTGTTGTAGAAATGCATTGCAAAGAACGGAAATACACTGCAGGTTCCAGGATAATTTCCTTTAAAAAATATTCAAAAAATTCCATCAAATCACCAGAATATGTCCTTCTTTCCAGCTGTCCCTGGTCTGGTTGTATGATGGAGTGAGTCTCTGAAGTGTTAAACTTCTGATAGCCAGGTGGTGAAGGAGGAGAACAGAAGTCAATCTTTACTCAGCTTTAGATTTATTCACGAGGTGAAGCATTATAAATGTGTAGCTCTAAACTCTAAAACCAACCACCCACGTCAATAAGGGTCTCTTTATATGTGCTCAAGACATCCTCTATTGAATGTGTGCCACCTACATACCCTTAACCTTAAGTTATACAATTAACACGAGGAAGGCCAATTTCAGGAAACTCATACTTGAAGCTCTGTAACTTGAAGAAAGGGTCATTATTGTATTTTTAGGCAGAGCACTCAATAATGGTTGTAAATAATAAAAGAGTTTTGGGAACATTGTAATTCTATGCGTAGCTCACTTATAGCCACTCGCTTCTGGCCCATGTGATTGATCTGTATCTCAGTCACATGTATCGCTGGGGGCAAACTTACAGGAAGTTCAAAGCCACAATGTAAAAGAGAAGCAGGCAATTGTTGCAATGAAGTGCCATATTATCATATTCTGAAATAGTAATTTTGTGTCAAAATTTGGAAATGAGATTGGGTTGAATGACAGTCTCACTCATAAAGCAGTTTTTTGTCTAACTGAGGTGCTTGTACGGCATAAAGGGGTTCTCCTCCAGTTCTCTGCCTGAAGGCAGGTCCAACCCACGATGTCACAACATCCATCACTGGTTGGACAAGGAGGTTGGTCCTGAATCCACCCCAACCAGAAAGGGGATCAAGGGGAACACCCATGAAGTTACCACCAAACTGATTTATGCTGGATACACCACATGGCTGACCAGGAATCTCTGCCGCTCTTACCGTCTGCCATTGGTGGATGTTGGAAAGATTTACAAATTGATACTCATCCTCCTTGGCCACGTTATGAATGCACCTTCCTTGGCCATTGAGTCCTGAGGTGGGACTTGAAACCAGAGCTTCTGATTCAGAGACAGGGACACTACCCACTGCATCGCAAGACCTCCTTTATATAGAGGTTAACGCCCATCTTAAGATGGTAGAGCAAGGAAGATCATAGTAACATTTTCAACAGGTTGAAAGATAAATCTTCCACAACCAACACAGCACAATGAGTAGACATCAGGTTCAAGTAAAGATCAGAAAAGTTAACGTGAATGGAGTTAGAATATTTGATCTGCTATCCATCAGGAAGGACTCTCAACTCACTTAATTCATAAATAAGCTAAGCCTTTTCTTGTTCTGAACTAGGGCTTTGTCACCATTTTCATGAAGGGACACAGGTCAATGACCAGGTGCAGGGCAGTGAGGCTGCTTTTCTAGATTCTGAACAAAACAAAGATATTTGGAAACATTCCGCTGCAAAGTATTAGCAAGAGAATCCAGTGAGATAAGAAATAAACAACGCTTACCACAGATCACGACCTGAGCTGCCCCCATTGCCTTGGCAACCAGTAGATTCAGAAGTCCAATGGGCCCTGAATAATTAAGTAAGGATGTTAGTTATGATGTGGCCACTTTGTTTTTATGCTGGCTATGAGAAACTTAACATATTCTGTGCACGATAACTATTTATCATCAAACCTGTATAGTGGCTGATGATATTTGTAACAACTAATCTAGATACATACCTGCGCCACAGATCAAGATTTTGCTGCCTAGTTTCACTCGTCCTCTACGACAGGCATGAATTGCAACTGAAAGGGGTTCGATGAAAGCACCTTCTTCAGAGCTCACACACTCAGGAAGCCTGAAACAAAGGGACAACTTTGACCACATGCATTATTGTTCCTTCAGCAAGAAAATATTAGTAACGTCCCCTCACCTTACACCGTTTGCACGGTACAAGCAGCAGCTTACATTAGGCTATTTTCCCTAGCTTGAAAGCCCAGAGCTAGGGGGTCATAGTCACAGGATAAGGGGTCAGCTACTTAGGACTGAGATAGGGAGAAACTTCTTCACTCGGAGTGCTGTGTATCATTGGAATTCCCTACTCCAGAGAGCTGGAATGCTTAGTTGTTGAGTATACTGAAGACTTTTGGGCATTTAGGGAATCAAGGGTTATAGGGATAGGGTGGAGTTGAGGTAGAATATCAGCCATGATTTGACTGAACGGTTGCATAGGCTTTGAAAGCCCATATGGCCTACACTTGCTGCTGTTTCTTAGACTGGGAAAATGGAGACAGCAGCATCATGATTTCGCTACTGGGCCTAGTAATTCAGCGGCTCAGATTAATGCTTTGGTGAAATAAGCTCCAGTCCCATCGCAGCAGCTTGGGAATTTAAATTCAATGATTTACTAAATCTGGAATAAAATGCTAGCCTCATTAATAGTGATCATGAAACTGCCAGACTGTCATATAAAGCCATCTGGTTCAACTAATCACAATGCAGAAGAGGCCCTTCGGCCCATCGAGTCTACTCCGACACGTGAGAACACCTGACCTACCTATCTAATTCCATTTACCAGCACTTGGCCCAAAGCCTTGAATGTTATGACGCACCGTGCTCATCCAGGTACTTTTTAAAGGATGTGAGACAACCCGCCTCCACCACCCTCCCAGGCAGTGCATTCCAGACCTTCACCACCCTCTGGATAAAAAAGTTTTTCCTCACATCCCCCCTAAACTTCCTGCCCCTCACCTTGAAGTTATGCCCCCTTGTGACTGACCCTTCAACTAAGGGGAACAGCTGCTCCCTATCCACCCTGTCCATGCCCCTCATAATCTTGTATACCTCGATCGGGTCGCCCCTCAGTCTTCTCTGCTCCAGCGAAAACAACCCAAGTCTATCCAACCTCTCTTCATAGCTTAAATGTTTCATCCCAGGCAACATCCTAGTGAATCTCCTCTGCACCCCCTCCAGTGCAATCACATCCTTCCTATAATGTGGTGGCCAGAACTGCACACAGCTGTGGCCTCACGAAGGTTCTATACACCTCTAACATGCCCTCCCTACTTTTGTAATCTATGCCTCGACTGATAAAGGCACGTGTCCCATATGCCTTTTTCACCACCCCACTAACATACCCCTCGGCCTCCAGAGATCTATGGACACACACGCCAAGGTCCCTTTGTTTCTCAGAACTTCCTAGTGTCATGCCATTCATTGAATACTTCCTTGTCAAATTACTCCTTCCAAAGTGTATCATTCACACTTTTCAAGGTTAAATTGCATCTGCCACTTATCTGCCCATTTGACCATCCCGTCTATATCTTCCTGTAGCCCAAGACACTCAACCTCACTGTTAACCACCCAGCCAATCTTTGTGTGATCCGCAAACCTACTATTCCTACCCCCCACATAGTCATCTATGCCATTATATAAATGACAAATAATTGGGGACTGAGCACAGATCCTTGTGGTATGCCACTGGACACTGGCTTTCAGTCACTAAAGCATCCTTCTGTCATCATCCTTTGCCTCCTACAACTAAGCCAATTTTGAATTCACCTTATCAAATTACCCTGTATCCCATGTGCATTTGCCTTCTTTTTAAGTCTCCCATGTGGGACCTTGTCAAAGGCTTTGCTGAAATCATATAAACTACATCAACTGCACTACCCTCATCTACACACCTGGTCACCTCCTCAAAACATTCAATCAAATTTGTTAGGCATGCCCTCCCTCTGACAAAACCATGCTGACTATCCCTGATTAAACCTTGCCTCTCCTAGTGGAGATAGATACTCTCCTTCAGAACTTTCTCCAATAGTTTCCCTACCACTGATGTGAAACTCACTGGCCTGTAGTTCCCTGGCTTATCTCTACAGCCCTTCTTAAATAGCAGAACCACATTAGTTCTCCAGTCCTCTGGAACCTCATCCGTGGCCTGAGAGGAATTAAAAATTTGGGTCAGAGCCCCTGCGATCTCCTCCTTTGCCTCCAGCAGTCTGGGACACAAATCATCTGGACCTGGAGATCTGTCCACTTTTAGGCCTGCCAACACCTCCAATACCTTGTCACTCCCTATATCAATTTGCTTAAGAACTTCGCAGTCTCTCTCCCTTCACCCTCAATGTCCTTCAGGGGTGGAAATCTGGCCTACATTTGACTCCAAACTCACAGAAATTGGTTGACTCTCAATTGCCCTCTGAAATAGCCTAGGAAACCACTCAACTGTATCAAACAGAACAGGAAAAACGTGTTGTGTATGTCCCTACATTGCATGGACTGCAACTGTTCAAAGCGGCTCACCATCCTCTCATGGACAATTAGGCACTGGTAATAACCATCAAAGCTGATTACAAAGGAGCTGTTTATAACACATTAATAGCAGCAACAATTCGGGAAGTTGAGTAAGTACTTAGTCTGTGCTTACCCATTATGTTTGGTTGAGGTGATGTATAATGTACTACTGGAGGTAAAAGGATTGAAGTAGCTATCATGTCAATATTTACGAATGGGTAATACGGCAAATTTCACATTCTCTGGCTTTTTGCTGTGGTAGATTGTAAAACAGGAGATGATCTGGGGGCAGAATGGGAGTTACTTTACAGCACAAGCTTTGGTATGCCAATAGCTGCAGTGTGAACTTAACGAGCATCTGGATGGAACAGCCACATCTCAGGTAGTTAGAAACAGTGCACTGCAGGCCCAAACAACACATCTGGAATTCCACGTAATATACCGACTTTAGAAACAAGAGCAAAATGCTGCATAAACAATGCCTAAAAAAAATGGCTATTTCATTTGGCACCAACATGTCAACAGTCTGAGAGGATCAAAAATTCTTTAAATTAATCTGAGACATGCGTGTCATTTAGCTAACACACTGATCTATTTAGTGTTAGCGAGATGGTAAAACCAGAAAAAATATATCATGGAAAAGTCACAGGATTGACAAAGATGAAAACTGTGCACACAAAAACCTCACACATATCCGCACAAAGTATTTTTGAATTCCAAATAATTTTGTCCTTGCTATTAGCAAATGTCTGGAACCCCCTTCCTAACAGCACAGTGGGTGTACCTACACCACATGGACTGCAACAGTTCAAGAAGGCAGCTCTCCACCATCTTCTCAAGGGAAATTAGGGATGGGCAATAAATGCTGGTCTAGTCAGCGAAACCCACATCCCATGAACAATTTTTTTAAAAATGAGACTCCAAAAGGAACTAGTCAGCTCTTTCATGGGCAATGCTGGGCTCCATAAATATAAAACAGTCACTAATAAATCCAAAAAGAGATTCAGGAGGTAGAGAGTGGTGACAACATGGAGCTCGCCACCACATGGAGTGGTTGAGGCAAGAAGCCTGGGGTGCATTTAAAGGGAAGTTGAACGAACACATAAGGGGGAAAGAAATATGCTGATGGAGTGAGATGAAGTAGGGTGGGAGGAAGTTCACGTGAAGCACAGCTTCTGTGCTGGCCATTCTAAGCAATTCTACAAGTAAATGTAAAATGCATGCTCTGAAGAAACTCTTTGTCACTCCATTTCATTTCTGAATTATTGGCACTGCCATTGCAATTATGCAAAAAGTCCAGTTGTTCACCATTTAGTTTTGATCCAAGTTCCTCTCCAAATCTCACACAAAGCTGTTCAAACCGCAACAGCAACAGGTATCCAGGTCAGTGCTATGTGAAATGTAGCCAGTTCTAATTTAACACTTCAAAGAAAGGTTAGGACATGTCACCAGTGACAGTAAATTCAGGCATTTCTAACAACTGACTAGCTATGGCTTTGGCAAGAGCGAATGATGCACCTGGAGCTCTCACAGCTCTGCTGTGATGGTTTATTTTGCAAACTATGCTGGCAGAAATTTAGGCAAAACTTTACCTTAAGTTCACAACATTTACAAGCACTGGCCAGCAAATGATGCCAATCATCATTTCCACAAATTTGGATTAATAGATTATAGGAATGAAACTATTTTGCTGGTACAATAAGGCACTCCTCAAAGTTGACTTCTTCCCTGCTGCTTAAGCATTCGAGTGAGGAGCTAGTGACCAATTTCTTCGGCCTTGAAGTTGCTGTTCTCAAAAGCTCCAGGGCTTTTACCATTACAGCTTTTAGGTAGGTGTGCTTAATAAAAAATTTGTGACCCTCTCAACACAGACATGGTTAAGTTGTAATCCTCAAACATATATAATCAGACCACAAGAGAAGCTATTGAAACAGAGATGAAGAACAATGCCCAATTGAAGGGAAATGTACTGTCCAATAGGCCAAAATGGTCTGACTCAGTAGGTCAACCAACAAAAGCTAATCGTAAGTTAGCATGTTAAAATGCCATGTCAGACATGAGGCAATATTCAAGTCTTAGGTAGACCAGGGCATTAGAGAGAATTAAGAGTTAGTTGCCACATTATTAGTGAACTCAAGCTAGGCTCTTTTGAGCCTCTTGAGAATGGTCAGACATCACTAAAACAGGAGCCCCACAGAACTCACTTGAAACAGTAGTTGGCGTTGTGGGCATAGTATCTGGACAGGTGCCCATCATAGGGTGGGGTAGCACAGCAGAACATTCTTGGAGACAGGTTGTAACGTCCCGATTTACAGAAGTCATCATTTTGTAGGGGGTAAGCAGGCTCAATGGCAACCCTGTCACCTGTAAGAAAGGAAGTAGTGTACAGTTCTTTAATAAAGGCATTGGTTTAAGGGTAAATGGTGGGTCCATATCGCATTGAAATCCTTACCTAAAAAAAATCTGCCCATCTTTATTTTGAAAGCACTAATATTGCCACCCAGATTCCACAGTAGGGTGTTTCTGCTCTGTGAAAAAGTGCTTCCTGAATTCACTCCTCACTGGAAGGGCCTTGCTCTAATTTTATGAGTGTCACCTTTTTCTGGATTTCTGCCACCAGAGGAGTTAGCTTCTCTGCATTGAGTGTATCAAAACTTCCAGTAACTTGGGTGCCACTTATTCATCTCCCAACTGCCCCATACATAATGAGAAAATTATAAGCTTGGATAAAGGTCATGGCCATTTTTACTTAAAACTAAGGTTTAAATAAAAAAAACTTCTTGGCACTTTTCTCCCAGTTATAGATACACTGACCTGCTTTGAGATGTTGCACGTCTGATCCCACTTTAACCACGGTCCCTGAACCTTCGTGTCCCAGTACCATTGGCTTTCTCATGAGGAAGTCTCCTAATTTTCCATGTTGCCAGTAATGGACATCTGAGCCACAGATCCCAACAGCATTCATCTGCAGAAGCACCTCTACAAGCACAGCAGAGAAGGAAAATTAGTGACTAGCAAATGTAATCTTTGGAAAGAACATTGTGCAATAACTTTAATGTTTCAAGGAATATTAGCTTCCTCTAATGTTTGATTTATCAAGTACTACTTCTTACTATTAACTTAGTAATCCAAATTTGTGGAAATGATGATTGGTACCATTTGCTGCCCAGTGCTTGTAAATGTTGTGAATTTAAGGTAAAGTTTTGCCTAAATTTCTACCAGTATAATTTCCAAAAAAATCATCACAGCAGAGCTGAGAGAGCTCCAGGTGCATCATTTGCTCTTGCCAAAGCCATTGCTAGTCAGTTGTTAGAAACGCTTGAACTTACTATCACTGGTGACATATCCTAACCTTTCCTTGAAGTGTTCAGTCAGAACTGGTTACATTTCACATAGCACTGACCTGGATACCTGTTGCTGTTGTGGTTTGAACAGCATTGTGTGAGATTCGGAGAGGAAACTAGACCAAAACTAAATGGTGAACTACTGGACTTTTTGCATAATTGCAATGCCAGTACCAGTAATTCAAAAATGAAATGGAGTGACAAAAAGTTTCTAACAACTGACTAGCAATGGCTTTGGCAAGAGCATTTTACGTTTACTTGTAGAATCACATAGAATGGCCTTCCCTCTCAGGTGAACACTGAAGATTCCATGGCATTTTTTTCAGGGAAGAAGAGAGGAATTGTCCCCAGTATCCCTCAATCAACATCACAAAAACTGATTATCCACTCATGAACACATTGCTGTTTGTGGGAGCTTGCTGTGCATAATTTAGCAGCTGTGTTTCTTACATTTAATTACAAAAAGTACATAATTGGCTATAAAGCACTTTGAGATGTTCTGAGGTGGTGAAAGGCACTATAGAAATGCAAAACCTCAAGTCTTTATGCACAAAGCACAAAACTGTGCGGGACAGGCTGCATGGATCAAAGAGTCTGAACTATTCAGGAAAGAAAATGATGACATTTGCCATGCTTGAATGGGATCTGCAGTAAACGTTAATGTCCCTACACTAGCAGAGGACAGCTGGTATATCATTAGGGATCTACTGAGTTACGAGTTGTTTTCATCATTCAACAACTCACAGGAATATTGATTTAAACAAGGAAGGATTTAATACCTGTGTGTGTTTTTTGAACTGGAGTGTCCACATCCTTAGAGTTTACGGGAACATATCACCAATATCTCTAAGTCCCTGAACCTAGCTTCAGGAAATATTACCCAATTCTGTGTTACAGTAACAGGAGTGTTACAACACTACACTACTTTCTTCCAAATATTGGCACAGAAAATTACAAACCCTACTATGTATCACCAGCTTCCATTATTAACACTCCAACTAACCAAAGCCCTGTTTTGCTTTACAATACGAAAGTTTTGTAGGGATACATAAGGAGAAACTGTTTCCAATGGCTCAGCTGTCAGTAGCCAAAGGACACAGATTCAAGGTAATTGGCAAAAGGACCCTAGATGAGATAAGGGCCCAGATTTTCATCCCCAGGTCAGGTTCACCAGATCAGGAGATTGCCCAGCTTGGCGAACCCAGCCTTTAAAAATGACCGCCTGCAGATGGGATTTTCAGTCGGGGGGTGGGGGGGGGGGGGGGGGGGGGGGGGGGGGGGGGGAGGAGCCAAAACAGGAGTCGGGGCAGGTGACCCGGGAATGAATCAACAGGCTGTCGGATGCGGAGGTGGGCTGGGCCAAGCCCTGTCTCCGTGCTCCAGCATTGTGTTTAAATAAATAAAAAATAATAAAACAAAAAAATCCCTCCGGCCCTCACCTCTCTCACACACTCCCTATGTCCCATCTATGCCAACCTATGACCCCTGGCCGACCCTTATGACTCTGCACCCCTATGCCAACTTAATGTCCCTCTACCCACCCTATTGCCCCATACCAACTTAGGGCCACCACATGCCAATCCATGCCCCCACCACCCTTTGCCCTTATCCACTCCATGCCAACTCATTTCATATCCTTGGACCGTTCCTTAACAGCTTTGACACTTCCCTTGACAGCTGGACACCTCTTTTACAGCTTGACTGTTCCAATAAGTTTCTGTGCAAAAAGTGCATAATCATCATCACTTTTAACAATCCCAAAGGGTGCCTTAACTCTCTCAAAAGGTGACTTGCGTCTCCCAAATGTATCCTGGAACCCAATCCAAAGGGGCACCTTACCTCTCCCAAGGCGTACCCTGGATATCCATAAGAATCCACCAAGTTCAGACCTCCTCTTACCTGTTCTAAACTGCACACTCTGTTCTTCCAAAATCCCACTTCAATGGAGGCAGCTGTTGATTTGAACGACCAGCTGCCTCTGCAAATTGTGCATGTGAGAACCCCGGCCAGCTCCAGTCCCACCCCGCCTCTGGAAAATGGGAAATGTTGGGTTCGGGGGGTGGGACTTAGGATTATCACCCATCCCCGGGATTTCCGCAACGACAGAGAGGCTGTCCGTCGTGACGAAGATCCAGGCCAAGATGAACTGTTTTCCCACAGTACGTTGCTGTGATCTGGAATGCAGTCCCTGAGAGGGTGGTAGAAGCAGATTAAATAATCACTTTCAAAAGAGAATTGAATAAGTAAATGTCTGAAAAGGAAAATTTGGAGGGCTTTGGAGAAAGAGCGGGCGAGTGGAACTGATTGTATATCTATTACAAAAGAGCCAGCTCAGACATGATGGGCCAAATGGCCTCCTTCTATGCTGTGTCATTCTATGAAATGACCAATTATAAATCCCATATATCATTTTTATTTATGATATTTGTGCATATAATGAATATGATGAAGGATTTGACCCTCTAAATCTTGAATTACTTTGCTACTTAAAGATTAATGGTGTTAAATCTGAAATGTAGAATTTAATGTTATGAAACACTGAAATAAGAAAACAAGAAAATAAGAACTGAGGAGAACCTTGGGTAGAAAAGATTAAGAACACTCACCATTCTGACCTGGTTCTGGGATTGGGCGTTTTTCCTGTGAAGAGACGTTGAGAAATGTACTTGAGAAAGGTATACTCCTTCATCATGGTAACAAAAATCACACCATTGAAATTCTACTGTGATTCTACTGTGCTGTAATTACAAAGGTGTCAACACTTGGTTCAGTTGGTAACATTCTCGCCTCTGTATCTGAAGAGTCATGGGTTCAAGTTCCACTCCAGAGACTTGACACTGTGTTTAGGCCGATAGTCCCAGTGTAGCACCGACAAGAGTGCTGAACTGTCAGAGGTACCATCTTTCAGATGAGGTATTGTCTGCCCTCTCTCTGGTGAATCTAAAAGATCCCTTGGCACTATTTCCATGCATGAAGAGCAGGGAAGAAACAATATTTATCCCTCAACCACCATCACATTATCTGGCCATTGTCCCATCATCATGTTTTCTACATTACATTGCTGACCACACTTGTCGACTGTAAAATACTTTGTGACATCCTGAGGTTGTGGAAGTTGCAAGTCTTGTTTTCTGTCCTGTAATAAAAAAATATACTTTGGCCAGGGTTTTCCTGTCCTGCCCGTGGAAAATTCGGAGAGGCAGCCAAAAGTCCATTGACTTTCGGGGGCAATTTCCGTCTCACTGGTGGGCAGGACTGGAAAATCCTGGCCTTTATTACACTTAAATGGCTTGCATCTTTCAATCTGGCTCTCAGTTCCTCAACCTCCAAAAGCCAATCTTTCATATGCGTCCCTGTGTCCCAAGCTATTTCTAATCTGTAAAAACATGACAGTGATTCAAGAGTAAGCAGCAGCCCTTCACGTGCTGCTAGCGCCTGTCATTCCAACCTCTGACCTCCGCTGAGCTTCCAGTGTCCCATGTTGGCCACAGAAACATTTACACACTCTGAGCTGGCTTTATTGGCCAAGACTGCAGCATTTGGCACACAGCATAGGCACAACACTGGGAATGTATTTTTGGCCTCTAAATGTCTGTCTAAAGATCTGTCTAACGCTTTCCTGGCTGTTCTCCCACATTCTAGCCTCCGTAAACCTGACGTCATGCAAAACTCTGCTGGCTGTGTTTGAACACGTACCAAGTCCTGTTCCCTGGTCACCCCTGTACTCGCAGATACATTGGCTCCCCGTTAAGCAATGCCTTGAATTTAAAATTCTCATTCTTGTTTTCAAATCCCTCCCATGGCCTCACCCCTCCCTATCTCTCTAACCTCTACTATAACCAGCAGGCAGACAGCAGCAGAAATACATTGTACAGCCATTACTGTAGCCACCATTGACTGTGTAAAATGACTTCAGGGATATTTAACCAAAGCAAGCAAGTGTTTGTTAAAATGTGTACACAGCACCTGTAAGAAGCACAATTCACCACTGATTAATGGCAAACCTATTGTTGGACAAACTGGTTGAATTTTTATTCATTTCAGCTGGTTTACATAGGGTAATTCTGAACCAACTTACTGATCACAGCCAAACTCTGGGCCAATTTGACTGATGCTGTCCTGCACAGATGAGGTTTTCCGTGACACCTTATGTTTACGTGAACACAGAGGTGCTTGGGGGGTTATGTAAACTGGGAAGCTTTAAGGCAGTTTCTCTGAAGTAATCTTGGCTGTTTTAGAAATTTAGACACAAGGATGCAACATTTTTTTGGATTTGATATCCATTAAGGGAGGTGCATCTATCGTTTTTCAACCTTGAGATATTTTGCAATCTGCTTCCTTTTCTTGAATTTCAGTTTCCAAATGATTTGTTCTGGTGTCAAAAATTCTTGTTGAATTCCCTGGTGTGATTTCTCCTCTTGCTCCACAGGCAGGGTGTTTCCCTTCCCACATGTGGACTATGATGTAGCTGTAACTCGCAGCATTAACTTACTTCCACCCCATTCACTGGGATCTTCCAAACACCACAGGCTGATTCAGTATCTTGTGTGTCATATGATGTGCTGATGATCAGGCACCGTTAGCAGGATATCCATCATCAACTGGGATTTTAAAATCACATCCTGGAAATAAGGAGTGAAACTCCTTGGGTGCAATTTTACGTCAGCTTGATTTTACGGTCCCGCCAGAGTCAGTGGAGTTTTGAGTGGCTCGCTGCACTTTCCGGCCTCATTCCCACAGCGACAGGGCCGTAAAATTCCAGCCCTTGTCTCAAAGGCAGGCCAATGCGGATTTGTTGTGGGTGAAAGTCACAGTTGTCACTGAGAGGTTGAAACTGCTGTCTGTACAAGTGTGGGAGTGCTGCTGAATACTTTGGCACAGGCTGACAGGGCAGAGTAACCACAGGCTACAGAGTGACCTATCTTCAGATCTCTGCCAATTCTTGTCAGCAAGAGACTTGGAACTACATGTGAGTGGCTGATAGTGACTCAACTTCTCATTGGTCTCTCTGACCTGGTGGTGTGTTTGAGATGGGCACCAGCCAATCTCTGTAACATCAGTGGAAATCCGGGAGAAATGGTGCAAATCGCCATTTGTCAGTCATGCATCGCCTCTGTGCTCATTGACCTACATGGGTTCCCAATGCAGGCACACTTCAATTTAAAAATTCTCATCCCTGTTTTCAAACCACTCCTTGGCTTTCCCTGCTCCCTAGCTCTGTAACCTCCTCCTACAACCCTCTGAGATTTCTGCACTCCTCCAGTTCTGGTCACTTGCACATCCCTGGGTTTAATCGTTCCACCATGGTGATCATGCTTCCAGCCACCTCGGTCCTAACCTCTGGAACTTCCTCCCAAAACCTCTCCACCTCTCTCTCCTCCTTTAAGACCCTACTCCAAACTAGCTGTTTGACCAAGCTCTTGGTCGCCTGCCTAATTTTTTTTCTTTATTCTTTCCTGGGATATGAGTGCCACTGGCAAGGCCAGCATTTGTTGCCCATCCTGAATTGCCCTTGAACTGAGTGGCCTGCTAGACCATTTCAGAGGGGCAGTTAAGAGTTAACCACATTGTTGTGGGTCTGGAGTCACATGTAGGTCAGACCAGGTAAGGATGGCAGATTTCCTTCATAAAGGACATTAGTGAACAGATGGGTTTTATAAAAATCAATAATAGTGTCATAGTCACCATTACTGAGACTTGCTTTACATTCTAGGTTTTGTTAACTGAACTTAAATTCCACCAGCTGCCATGGTGGGATTTGAGCCCATGTCCCCACAGCAGTAGCCTGGGACTCTGGATTATGAGTCCAGTGAAATTACCGCTACACCACCAACTCCCCACAGGTCCCCTAATGTGACTTGGTGACAAATTTTGTTTGATAATCCTTCAGTAAAGAGCCTTGGGGATGTTTTACTATGTTAATGGCGCTATATAAATGCAAGTTACTGTTGTCTGCAAAGTTATGGCATAAAATCAGGGATTTACAGCAGAAATTCTACGCAGGCATCAATCCACATGAGGTTAAAATTTTGAACAGGCTGTCATTCAATGTCATAGCTCTTAAAAATATCAACTCGCTGAAACACCACTTTGCAACATAACATTCCCTTAACTCTTAACACACAGCAGAAACAACTCTTCCTTCACTAAGGTAAGTTATCTGTGATTGTCGGATGCATTAAAAGCAGCCCTGTTGGGATAACACTGCAAACCCATTGAATAACTGCACACAGCTAAGTGGACTAAATGAACTCAAAACCCTTTAGTTAGTGTTATTTGCTTGTAGCAGCTTTGGCCAGACCTCAAATTGACATGGTGGAAGTTTACAAAGGCAGTGATTTATATTGCATAGAGAAATAATCTTTCATCACGTCCCTAAACAAGCTCAGTGAACGTCATAACCATGTTTGCTGCTAAACCACTCCTGTTAAATTAGTCCCTGGGAGAAGTTTTGAAGCCTCCTGCTTCAAGTACATGGAGGCGGGGAATGGCACCATTCCACGTTCCCATTAATGGTCTCCGTATCTTCCCTGCGTCAAAATCCTGGAACCCCCTTCCTAACAGCACTGTGGGTGTATCTACACCACATGGGCTGCAGTGGTTCAAGAAGGCAGCTCATCACCACCTTTTCAAGGGCAACTAGGGATGGGATATAAATACTGGCCCAGCCAGCGATGCCCACATCCCATGAATGAATTTTTAAAAATGATTCATTCATGGGCTAGGCCACCATTTATTGCCCATCCCTAATTGCTCTTGAGAAGGCCCTTGAGGCAAATCAAGGTACCACGATGTATCAGGGCCTCTATTACCATTTTAGAACAGCACTGGGTGACATAGACACAAATACACATTCTGCCTTATTGCTTTCACTGTTACTGCAACTCTCACTTCCCCACACCTAACACACAATTTCAGCACTATTCTCACTGAAACATATTAAAGGACCGCCACCTGAGGTGTCCTCAATAGAAGGCTTAGCAGTCTTCAATGCCGTAGCCCTGTCAAACAGACGCATGGCCAATAAATAGTACAGGCAGCGCTGGCTGTACACCTGTGACAACACTATCAGATGTGTACAGTGTGTGTCTAGCCTCCTATGTGACCATTATCTGGCTGCAATTGGATTTCCAGTCCCTTAGATAAACAAAAACACTTTCCTTACACTCAATTTGCAAGGTGACAATTTGGAACTGTTTCCATAATTACAAAACAGGAAGAAGGCATTAGTTAGGCAAGATTCAAAACTCATTGCTATGACTATTCACTGCAAGAGTTTGAAAGAAACAAACATGTCAATAGGGATTTTGCATGTGTTTTTTCCCCTTGCCGTGCAGTTTGACCACAGAATATTCTGACCACCCCAAGGCGGGGGGGGGGGGGGGGTGGCATAATACATAGAATAAAACCAAAGAAACCACTGATTACCAGTCGCAGATCTCCAGGAGAATGGGCCACAACTGATAGATTCTCTTGCTTTGCCATCTCAAGTCTCTCAGCCTAAAGCAAGTGCCGTCCCCTGGAATCTTTTAAAGTTTTTACTCAATCCTGGTTGAGTTCAAAAACCTTTCTATCTCTCTGCTGCCCTTGAACTAAAGCTGAGTTGCAATCCCTGCTCCCCACCTCCCACCCACTTTGTGGAACAATGTCTATCATTAGGTAAATACAGGTTGTTTCACTCAATCAATTCTTTAAATTTGTTATATTTCCACATTTTATCCCAAATTTCTGCTGACTTGTGATCAGCTCTGTGTTCTATATTGTGGACATTTGAACTCACCCAGGATTGAGTAAAAACTTTAAAAGATTCCGGGGACGACACTTGCTTTAGGCTGAGAGACTTGAGATGGCAAAGCAAGAGAATCTATCAGTTGTGGCCCATTTTCCTGGAGATCTGCGACTGGTAATCAGTGGTTTCTTTGGTTTTATTCTGTGTATTATGGCCCCCCTGGGGTGGTCAGAATATTCTGTGGTCAAACTGCACGGCAAGGTGAAAAAACAGATGCAAAATCCTTATTGACACATTTGGTTTTTTTTCAAACTCTTGTAGTGAATGGTCATAAATGCTTCAATATGATGCAATGAGGATTGAGGGGAAGGTGAGTCTGTATCTGTCAGACTCTTTATAGCAATCTCCAGATGTCATTCATGCCACAACTGCTCATAAAGAAATACTCTTTGCATTACATTACTTACATTACATTTTATGACTTCTGGATGTCTCAAGGTGCTTTACAGCTATTGAAGTACTTTGGAAATGTAGTCACTGGTGTAATGTCAAAAATGTGGCAGCCAATTTGTGCACAAGATCCCACAAAACGTAATAAGCTAACAACTAGTTCTTTGGTTTTTAAGAGATGTTGGTTAAGGGATTAGTATCAGCTAGGACCTCCTGCTCTTCTTCACAAGAGTGCTGTGGGATCTTTTACGTTCACCCAATAGGGCACTTGGGGCCTCGGTTTAATAACATCTCATCGGAACAATGGTATCTCTGACAGTGCAGCACTCTCTCAATACTGTGCTGACAATCTAGGTTTTGTCCTCAAGTCCATCATGTGGGATCTAGGCATTTCCTCACAGGACATGCTCACTTGTTTCTGAAATTGCTCCCGAATAGTATTTTGTTGCTGAACAGCAAAAAAAAAACGACAAAAAGATAGATAAGCAGTGAATTACTGCTGCTGTAAAGCACACAGTAGCCTGGACTTTGTTAATAGAATCAGAAGAGTACAAGAGTAAAGAGGTTATCTTGAATTTGCATAAGTCACTAGTTTGACCTCAGCTAGAGGATTCTGTCTTGTTCTGGATGCTGTACTTTAGGAAGGACATGAAGGCGTTGGAGAGAGTGCAGAAAAATGCACGAGAATGGTCCCAGGGATGAGGAACTTCAGCCATGGAGATAGGTTGGAGAATTTACAACAGGTTTCCTTAGAAAAAAGAAGGTTGAGAGGAGATTTGGTAGAGGTATTCAAAATCATGAAGGGTCTGTACAGAGTAGATGGGAAGAAACTGTTCCCACCTGTGAAAGGATCGAGAATGAGAGAGCACAGATTTAAAGTAATTAGTAAAAGTATTAATGTGATATGTCAGAAACTTTTATGCAGTGAGTTGTTTAGGGTTTAGAATGCATTGCCTGAGAATGTGGTGGAGGCAGCTTCGATTAAAGCATTCAAGAGGAATTAGATTGTTATCTGAAAAGGAAGAATGTGCAGGGTTACGGGGAGAAGGCGGGGCAGTGAAACTAGGTGAGTTGCTCATTCAGAAAGCCAGTATAGACATGATGGGCTAAATGGCCTCCTCCTGCACTGTAATTATTCTGTGATTAAGAAATGGGGCTGAAAGTTTAGGCACAGAGATGCAGAACTAGAAAAACTGGTTTCTGAACTGGCTCAATTTTCCATCCATTAATTGAAATTGCATTCTTGTCCAATTTTCTGTATAAACCCATCCTGCAAATGATTACTTGTGTCAGATGCAAACTGAGGAACACCTACCAATACATTGACAGGAATTGGTGTCAACTTAGTAACGTTTTTCCCTTGCAGCGCAGCTTGTACCTCCATAACCTGAACCCACCCACCCTCCCTTCAACCAGAAGGTGTAAATTATAGTATGAAGCAAAAGAGAAAGCTGTTGCAGATCCCCAGTAGAGTCCAACAAGAGTCTCATCCATCGCCAAATATCAAACATGGTTATTGGAAATGGAGTGGAGAACTGAAGCACTCCATTTTAACTTCTCCACTCCATTCCTGTATGTAAATGTTAAACACTCGCTGCCTCCCTAACTCCCACCCCTCTTGATGAGTTAGATTTCTCCCCACAGCTTTACTAACTACTCTCTCAATCTGTCCTGCCATCTTGAATGATTTATGCACACATACATCCAGGTCCCTCTGCTCCTGCAGCCCCTTTAGAATTGTACACTTTATCTTATATTGTCTCTCCATGTTCTTCCTACCAAAATGAATCACCTCAAACTTCTCTGCGTTGAGCTTCATTTGCTACCTCTCTGCCCATGCCAACTTGTCTATGTCTATTTGAAGTTCTACACTATCATCTTAATGCGAGTCCCAGAATGGATAATTGGACTTCAGTGACAAGAGAAATGAAATAAGGGAAATATTTTAAAGGTATCGCAAAATATAAGAGAATCATTACCCCTTTGCCCTTGTCATGAACACTTTGAAAGGTGTTTCCCTAAAGTTGCCCATGAACAATGCGAATGTGTATATTTTATTCTTGGAGTGGGCAATTCAAATTAAAACAACCCAGAAACAAAGCCTTTTTACTTAAAAAGAGGTTAGTTTATTTCACTCTATTGCTCAGGAAGTTACTTAAGAAAAGATAAAGTTATACACACAGACACAGAGGTTAGTTTTTTAAAATTCTTTCACGGGATGTGGGCTTCACTGGCTGGGCCAGCATTTATTGCCCATTCCTAGTTGCCCTTGAGAAGTTGGTTATAGATGAAGATAAAACAATACTTATAAACGTGAATAATGTTCAGTCTCTGTTCAGTTATTCGGTGCTGGCCTGTTGTTTTGAAGTTGAGATGTTGTGTTGTATGAAGTGAAGGTTTTGAGGTCAGAATTGTCTCTGCAGCTGCGATGGCTTTCACTGTCAAATTGCCAGAGGTTACTTTAACAATTGAGCTTCGTAGGTGGAATCAGGTTTACAGGATGGAGAGAGGGTTCCTTACATATGTTCTACAGGTGTGGCACTTTAGATTGCCTAGTTTTACAGCAGACCAGTAGCTGTTTTTCTGGATGTCTCCCTCTCTCTATTGCCATTGCACGCAGTTTTCTTTACTGCTGCACTGAAACTTCTGCAAGATGGCATCAAGATGGATCTGTTGGCTGCCTTTTTGTATTATTCTTAGCAAGCAAGCTAAGAGGGTCAGTGTTATCATGTGACCTGTACAAAATGCCAAGTCCGTCTCCCAAGTAAGGCATTGAAACATCAAACAGCCCTTTACTCAACTGGGGTACTTAGCTGTTGTCCTGGCTAAGGCACAATTTATATTCTTACAATGAGGAATCAACAAAACTTTGTCATCTCCTGGACGAGACCACAGTGGACCATAATTAAATAAAGAGTTGTCTTTTGTCCTCTCAGGAGAGGAGACCAGTCTGAAATCCTCAATTCTGTCTGGTAGCTTGGAGCCATTCTGAAACAAACAATCTTTAAGCTCAGTCCAAGGTTTAAAAATGTAACCTTTAAAAAAGCATTTACATAAAAAATTGTGAACAATGCACCATGACACCCTCCTCTTCCTTAGACCCCCACAGCCTTTGAAGGGACCTGCACTATGAATTTCTAAACATTCTATTTTCTGCTGCTGACTTAGCTCAGTGGGTAGCCTTTAACCCAGAAGGTTATAGGTCCAAGTTCCACTCCAGGTCCTGATTCAATCATCTAGGTTTACATTGTGAAGAGTGCTGCATTGTTGGAGGTGCGGTCCTTTGATTGCAATATTAATTCAAACTGCTGTCCATCTGTGGTTAACTTATTTTCTTTGTCCTAGCACTTGCGGCTATGCCTTCAACTGGCTGGGCTCTAAGCAGGAATTCGCTTCCTAAAATTTCTGTCTCTTTCTACCTCTCCTTCTTTTAGACTTTCCTTAAAACCTACTTCTTTGGCCAAACTTTTAGCCATTTGCTCCAATCCTCTTACGTGGTTCAATTTTATCCAATAACATTCCTGTGAAGTGCCTGGGGGTGATTTTACTAAATTAAAAGCATTATATAAATGCAGGTTATTCTAGCTCTGTGATTATTACTCATCCAACCTTGACTTTGTGGGAGGTTAGCTGTACAAATTGCCGACAAGGCAGTCACTCAACTTCAAATTTGTACAAATGTGCAGCACGGCATTGAAGCAAAGGTAAACGATTGCTGACCAACCCAGTGTGCGCTAATAGCTACACTAACAACCAATTTAATACAATCAGTCAAGCTTGCAATGTGGCGCATTTATGTTTGCAAGAAGCGACATACGTTCATACACAGGGACCCATTCCCTGCAAACAAAAGGAATATGTTTAAGTCTTGCGGCTTTTTCGAATTACCCTGGAGGTTGGGAAGCCTAAAGTTCTCAGTTGCTTTCTCCATGGCAATGCATTGGCCAATTGGAGTCGGCTTGCCAAGCAATCAGCACCCCTTTCTCTTGTAGTATAAATTGTTGTGATCATTTGAAATTCGACATTCTTACTTTTTTCCTGATGAGTGCAGGACAGAGAAGCTTCAGCAACATGTCTCTCTTGTCAGCAATATTCAAGTTTTGTACTAGGAAGAGACTGAAAGCTAAAAATACTGGAGTGCTGCTTTGGGCTACATTAGAATACTTAGGTTGGAGTTTGGTGAGTGAGGGAGTTCGGTGAAAAGGGAAGGTGATCCTTTCAATTTCCACCTTTCCTCAGCCTCCAGTAGCTGGCTGTTTCTTTGCTACAGGGCAAGCTCATGAAGCAGCAGGGTTTCGGAAAGAGTTAGAGTCCTTAAACCTGAGGAGAGAGAGAGCTGGGAGTTTACAGATTAAATCTAGAAGTGGCATCATGGGAGCCCTGTAAGTTGATTGTAAATATAGGTCGGTAAGTACAGGCCTTTCCGGACTTGGCACAGAGGAGATAATTGGTAAGTGACAGGTGAGTTATTATATTATACCATTCTGTATTAAACGCTTTATATAAGGTTTAAAGTACAATAGCAGAGCTTGGCCATGCGGAATGTGCATCCTACTGGATGCAGGGGGTCATGCAGACAATGTTCCCTCAATGACTACATCTGCAGGAAGAGTCACCAGCTGCAGAAACCTGAGCTCCGGGTTGCGGAACTCGAGCAGCGGCTGGAGCTACTGTGGTGCATTCGCAAGGCTGAGGATTACGTGGATAGCATGTGTAGAGAGCCAGCTAAGAAGTTCACAGACTGAGGGGGAATGGGCGACCACCTGAATATCTAAGAGAAACAGGCATTTGTGCAGGAATCCCGAGGCTATCTTACTCTCTAACTGCTTTTCCATTTTAGATACTAGTGAGCGAGGTAGTTCCTCAGAAGACTATAGCAAAAACCAAGTTCGTGGCATCACAGGTGGCTCTGCTGTGCAGGAGGGGAGGAAGGGCGTAAGCACTATTGCGGTAGGGGATTCCACAGTTAGGGGAGCAGGCAGGCATTTCTGCAATGGTTGACATGACTCCAGGATGGTTTGTTGCCTCTCTGGTCAGGGTCAAGAAGGTCACAGAGCATCTGCAGGACACTCTTTTGGAGTAGAGTGAACAACCAGAGGTTGTGGTCCACATTGGGGCCAATGACACAGGTAGGAAAAGGGGTGAGGTCCTGAAAGCAGATTTTAGGGAGTTAGGAGGGGAATTTAAAAGCAGGACTTCAGAAGCAGTAATCACATGATTACTCCCACTGCCACATGCTTGTGAGCATAAGAATAGGAAGATTGAACAGTTCAATACAATGCTGGAGAAACAGGGTACGAGGGAGAGCTTTAGATTTCTGAGGCATGGGGGCCGGTGGCACCTGTCAAAAAGGATGGATTACATCTTAACAGGGCTGAGACTAATGTCCTAGTGGGGAAATTTGCTAGTGCCATTGGGGAGGGTTTAAACTAGATTGTCAGGAATGAAAATAGTGCAATAACATTACTTGGTGTAGTGTATAAAAGGAATGTGGAGAAACAGCTTTGCAAAGAAATTACAGAGAGGTGCAAGAATTATAGAGTAATTATAATGCAGGACTTCAATTATCCAAATATAGACTGGGATAGGAATAGTACAAAGGGACAAGAGAGACCCAAGTTCCTGGAATGTGTTTAAGATAATTTTCTGCAGCAGTATGTTTCCAGTCCAACAAGAGGACAGGCACTGTTGGAGCTGGTTCTGGGGAATAAGTTGGCTCAAATGAATCAAATATCAGTGGGACAGCATTTAGAGGACAGTGACCATTGTATCATAAGGTTCAGATCGATCATGGAAAAGGACAAGGAATAACCCAGAGCAGGATACTTAACAGGGGGAAAGCAAACTGCGATGGGATGAGAATGAATCTGAGTCGAGTGAGTTGGAATCAAATGTTGGCAGAAAAGATGGTGGCCGATCAATGGGCCACCTTCAAAGAAAAAGTATTGCAGGCAATGTCAAGATATATTCCCTTGAAGAGGAAAGGTAGGAAAAATAAATCCAGAGGGCCCTGAATGACCAGAGAGATAGAGGTGAAGATGAAAGGAAGAAGTGCACCTACAACAGATGTCAGGTAGAAAATACAATGGAGAATCAGGCTGAATATAGAAGGCCCAGAGGGGAAGTGAAAAAACTAATAGGAAAAGCAAAGAGAGAGCATGAAAAGAGACTGGCAGCTAACATAAAAGGGAATCCCAAGATATCCTATAAGCATTTAAATAATAAAAGGCTGGTAAAAGAAAGAGCAGGGTTGATTAGGGATTTAAAAAAAGGGGACTGACATGGTGGCTGGAGAAGTAGCAGAGGTATTAAACAAGTGCTTTGCATCTGTCTTTACAAAGGAAGATGCCACCCAGGCTGAAGTGAGAGAGGAGGTAACTTGTACACACGAAGAATTTACAATTGAGAAGGAGGAGATGTTAGAAAGGCTATCTTTGTTTAATATAGATAAGGTACCAGGACTGGATGAGATGAAGGAAGTGAGAGTGGAAATTGCAGAGGCACTGGTGATAATCCTCCAGTCTTCATTAGACACAGGGGAGGTGCAGAGGACTGGAGAATTGTGAATGTTACATCCTTGTTCAAAAAAAGGGGTGCAAGGATAAAACTGGCAACTACAGACCAGTCAGTTTGACTTCAGTGGTAGGGAAACTTCTGGAAACTATAGTATGGGATAAAATCAATAGTCACTTAAACAAATGCAGGATAATTAAAGAAAGCCAGCATAGGTTCAGTTAAAGGAGAATTATGTTTAACCAACTTGCTGGAGCTTTTTGAGGAGGTAACTGAGAAGGTTGAGAAGGGCAACGCTGTTGATGTGGTGTATATGGATTTTCAAAAGGCATTTGATACAGTGCCACACAACAGACTTGTGAGCAAAATTCTAGCTCATGGAATAAAAGGGAAAGTAAGCACTTGGATAAGATAATGGCTGAGTGACAGGAAACAGAGTAGTGATAAATTGTCATTCAGATTGGAGGAAAGTTTGTAGTGGAGTTCCTCAGGGGTCAGCGTTGGGACCCTTGCTCTGCCTGATATACATTAATGACCTAGACTGTGATGTTGAGGCATGATTTTCACTTCAACTGCTTCATGCACTAACGAATTCCATATTCTAACTCTCTGGGTAAAGAAGTGTTCCCTGAATTCCCTCTCAGGTTATAGCTGTTCTTCCAAATTTGCAGCAGGGGTAAAGTGGTTTTGGTTGCTCACCTCCATGGAGGGTAGTGGTACAAAGTCCTGATTCGTACAGTGAGGCCAAATGGTGCGAGAATCATTCCATGTGGGCCATTGCCTGAGCTTTACACACTTGCAGTGAGAAACCCAACTTGAGATTCAAAAAGCCAGAGCAATCTGTTAGACCACATGGGGGACTTTTGAAAATGTATGAATGAACAGGGGTTCCTATTCACTGTCTCCGAATATTAAGAAAATTTACCTAGGGAAGAATAAGTGCACATGAGTTATCACTGCAGCCAGGCATTGTTCAGGCTCTTAGGCAAGGCAAAACCATGGGCAAAAAGTTAATAGTGTGGGGTTCTTCACAGCACAGATTTACTTTTGCTGACCAGCTAAAGGCAGACTTCCAAGATTCCATTGTCGCCAGATGTGGGAGGCTGGGGGTTGTTGAAAGACTGATTGCAACTGAACATTGCCTAATTTTTTTCTGTGTTGCATTGGTCAATGTTTACCAAAGTTTTGAAAACATTAGGTTTCAATCATGCTGCTGTGATTACATTATCTACTGGATAACACAGGAAGCAACACAAAGATGGGTGGGACAGATAAAAAGTAAAGTGCACCACTGACCCAGATCTTACCTTGATCTGTTCTGAGTTAGGTGCTCTCAAGCAGTCTGGCTTTTGGGGCACTACTATTGGTTTACTACCCCAAGGTTATGAAAAGGATAAAATCAGCAAAGCAATGGGTGTTAATTGTATATCATTTGCATCTTTAATTATATTCAGATGGCAGGTATTAATTGAGGATTCATATGTGCTCATATATGTAGGAGCAGGCTGAAAGTGTGGTTGTTGGATTGGAAGTGCTTCCCCTTAAATGCATCTCTGTTACTTGCCTCAATCATACCTACTCCTCTTCCTTCTTCAAGTACTATGCCCTAAGAGGCATTCCATTGGATTGGTCCATGATTATGTTTGGCAAAGTATTGCAGTGGTTTGCCACTGCCTTCTGCAGTATGGCTGTAACTCAGGTAACTCTGCCAGTGTTTAGCACTTATCATCAGGCATATTGGAAGGATTTACAGACTGATAATCAACTTGTTTGGCAACATTATGCACGGACCTTCCTGGGGCTTCTGGCCCAGAGGTAGGGAAACTACCACTCAGCTACAAGACCTCCACCTCAATTACTCCAAATGCTAACCATTTTCTTCATAAAGAGGTTTCTCCTAAATTCCTTATTAGATTTATTAATGACTACCTTATATTTATGACCCCTAGCTTTGGACTCCTCTGCAGGTGGAAATATCTTCTCTCATTTACCCTATCAAGCCCTGCCTTAATATTAAGTACCAGTTCTAGGTCACCCTTCAGTTTTTTTTTCGTTTCTAGACAAAAGAGCTCCTGTCTGTTCAGTCTTTCCTGATTACATTACCTAGTGGATAACACAGGACTTTGGACACTGGACTTTGAATGCCCATGGACATCGCCTTATGTTTGTGCCACAAATTGTTGGAGCATTAACCAATTAACGTTGGATCTGAGCCACATCCAAGCCCAATGGCTTATCTCAGCCAGAATGAAAGAAAAGGATAGATAAAGAAAGAAGGTGAAAGCTATAAAAAAATCTAATCTGCATTTGTTTGAGTGATCCTCTTCAGAACGTCAAAACAACCAAAAATTATTGCAATCCACGATTGACACAAAAACATTCCCAAGATAAATAAAGAGAATTAAAGAGAAAAAGCCTCTGGGAACAATTTACCAGCTGCTGGAATGAGACTCCAAAACTTAACTGGTTTCTTTATATGTGTCATTTGAAGAGTATAAATCACATTATTATCAGGGTTCTCTACGACATTAATTATCAGTCCTAAATGATGAAGTTGGGAATAATACATAATATTGTCTAAATCTGGCACTCTTGCAATAGCTATTAAGTTTAACTGAGGGCACCTTGTGGTGAGAACAAATGTCTAATGCTTTGGCAAAACTAATGATGGAACAATGCAAATTGACCAGCAATTAGTGGAGAATCAGAATTCATGTCATGTTTCTTATATTCTGCAAACTGTTGCATCCTTTATGAATTAATAAGATTGTGTGACATTAATGCACCATTCTAATGTCACGATTTCTTAACAAACTGTGGTCCCATGTAAGAAGTAACAATGGAAGAATCAGCTGGTTATAATTACTGAGGGGCATGAAACCCAAAATTCGGCAAAAGAAGCAAGATGCATTCATATACCGCCTTTCACAGTCTCAGGATGTTCACAAAGCCCTATACAGACAGTTAAGTACTTTATCAAATTGTAGTCGCTGCTGTAATGCAGAAAACTCAGCAGTCAGTTTGCGCACAGCATGCTCCCACAAACAGCAATGTGATAATGCCCAAATAAGCAGCGTGTTCTTTTCAAAAGTTGGTTGAGGGATAAATATTGGTCCAAGGTACCTGAGAGAACTCCACTGCTCTTCTTTGATGGGATCTTTTACATCAAACTGATGAGGCAGAGAGGTCTCGGTTTAATGTTTCATCTGAAAGACAGCACCTCTAATGGTGCAGCACTCCCTCAGTACTGCACTGGAGTGTCAGCCTGGTTTATGTGCTTAAAAACCCTTGACCGTCTGATTCGGAGCTGTGTGCGCTACCCATTGATAAGCCACAGCTCTAGAGTACTGGGGTTTACATTTTCTAGCCCTGGTCATTAATGGCCCAATGTAGTGCTGCAATTCAATTTATATATGAACCTCGGAATCTTCAATGCCCTAAATAAGCCATAATTTCTCCAGCATAAATACATAGGTTTCATGAAAGGCATACAAATGAACACAAGAGGTAAAATACACAAAGATGTTTGCTATGCAGAAGTCCAGCTAGGTGTTCAGCAACAGCAAATTGACAGAAACAATCACTGGTGTATGAAAAGGAGAAAAACAAGCTTTGCTAAAACAAATATTATTCATACATAGGTGTTGTAAGGTGGCCGAGTTGTCCTATTAATGATAGAGTTGATCTGCAGACGCTTCTTGGGTGGAAACTTTAAGTTTATTTACAATATACTCAGCAGTAACTATACGTGTGCTTTCAACTCCAACTCTAACTCTACACTGACTGCTGAGGTAGCCCGTGCTAATCTCCTATTGGTTACTACAGATCATGTAATCTTCCTTAAGTATTATTCTTAAAGGTAAGTTAAACACTAAATAAAACCATAATTACTACATTCCTCCCCCTTTAACTTGGCTATACATATTTACAAGGACATATTTTTCAAGACAACATAATATTTACACTGGGTGAGGAATTTACAGGTTCAGTCTCTCAGGTGGTTTCCTGGTACGTGTGGAACGTCACAGCTCCACAACTTCAGATTCTTCGTCAGGAGCCTCCTTTTTCGGAGTTGCTTGAACATCAGGTGCTTTGGTGGGCTCTTGCAGTTCTGTATCCTCAACTCTTACAGGAACATCAGACATGTCAGTCCTGGGTTGAGTATCCTCAACAGGAAACACAGACCCAATAATGATCACTGGTGGAACCAAATCTTGGTGATTTGTCTGTCTCTTCCTTAAATGGTCCACATGTTTACGGATGATCCGGCTTTCCACCTCCATTTGGTAAGATGGAAGTCCAGTCACCGCACTTATTTTACCCAGTAACCACTTTTGTCCTTGCCCAAAGTTTTTCACGCATACTGGCTCTCCCACGGTAAATTTCCTCTCGCGACAATGCCAGCTGTGTCTGGTTTTCTGACTTCCCTGACTCCTTTCCACCTTCCCCTCTAAATTCTGTATTATTAAGCTCAATATCGCCCTGAGATGGCGTTTCAACAATAACTCGGCAGGTGTGACACGTTGTTGTGTGAGGGGTAGTCCTGTAATGATAAAAGAAAGCATGCTAGCTTGGTTGCCAAGGAATCACCAATTAACTTTTTCAAGCCTGCCTTGAACATTTGAACCGCCCTTTTAACCCATACGTTTGAGGAAGGGTGGTATGATGTAGTTTTCACATGACTGTTACCGTTGAGGTTGATAAAGCGTTAAAACATCAGTACTCGTAAATGCCATGCCATTAACGCAAACGGCTACTTCTGGTAGCCCGTGAATGGCAAAACTCTGACGTGGTTTCTCAATTGTAGCGGCCAACGTTGGTGACTTTACCTCGTTTATGTCCAATCATTTTGAATGGACATTGACAATGAGCAAAACATTGTTCCCAGGAAAGTTCCAATGTAGGCGATGTATAACCGCACTCAGGGTCTACCTGGCCACTCCCATGGGTGTAATGGAGCTGTCGCTGGCAACTTTTGCAGTTGCTGACATCGTACATCGTGCTTTACTAAACTCTCTATTTCGCCATCTATCCCTGGCCACCATAGATAGCTATGTGCCATGGTCTTCATTCAGGAATTTCCTGGATGGGCACTGTGCAGTTCAACTAAAAGTGGCTCCCTTCCCTTTGGAGGAACTATCACTCGTGCTCCCCACAATAAGATGCCATCCTGGCCAGTTATTTCATGTCTTCTGCTGAAGTACAGTTTCATTTAGTCAAATACGGGCTCCTGTGACAAACCATGTAGCACTTGTTCTCGTACTTGAGACAGGACTTGGTCCCGGCTTGTCTAGCCTCTGATCTGTCGAGCACATATCGGCGAGGAATCTATGGGATTTAACAGTAAAACAAGTTCCTGTGGAACTGGGATGTGCTCACCATTTTCTTGTAAAGGCCAACGACTAAGCGCATCGGCGTTTGCGATTTGATTGCCAGGCCAATGTACAAAAGTGTATTCATATGCTGCCAGAATTAAAGACCATTGTTGTATTCTTGCTGAGTCTGTGGGTGATATAGCCTTGTTTTCACTAAACAATCCTAGCAATGGTTTGTGATCTGAAACAATTGTAAAATGGCAGCCGTGTACATTCTGGTGAAATTTCTTGACAAAAAAGATGAAGGACAGGCCTTCTTCCGCTATCTGCGAGTAACCCTGTTCCGCTGTGGTGAGCGTTCTTGACACGTAACCAATGGCTGTTCCATGCTGTCGTCAATCCAATGAGGTAGCACTGCTCCCAGTCCATAGGAAGATGCGTCACAAGTCAGCACCAATTCTTTCGTCTGGTCATAATGCACTAATAGATTGGATGAGTGCAACAATTGTTTCACCTTTATGAAAGCTTCTTTCTGGGGTGCCTTCCAAGACCAATGTTGGTTCTTTTTGATTAGAGATTGCAGGGGGGCAGCACTGTAGACAAATTGGGTAAGAACCGCCCATAATAGTTAATCATTCCTAGGAATAATTTGAGCTCTGAGGTGTTCTTTGGCTCAGGTACCTCTCTTATGTCTCTCACTTTCTCTTCAACTGGGTGGAGGCCCAGTGAATCTACCTGGTGACCCAAATAGATTAAGTCCCTCACTTGGAACGTGCACTTATCTTTTTTTAAACGCACTCCAGCTTGCAAGAAATGTTTTAAGGCTTTTTCTAAGTTTGCCGAATGCTCTTTTTCAGTGAATCCTCTCACCAATACATTGTCTAAACAGACTACAACCTGGGGCAGTCCCTGTAGTAAGTTTTCTATTGTTCTCTGAAAGATGGTACAAGCTGAGGAGACACCGAAAGGCAATTGTGTATTTTGGTGCAACTCTTTGTGGGTATCAAGTGTGACAAATTCTCGGGAGGCATTATCCAACTCTAGTTGTTGATAAGCATGATTCATATGAAGCTTTGTGTACATTGTCCCTCCTGCTACTTGGCAGGATTTTTGGAATGGGGTGCTTGTCTAGCTTCGCTACTCTATTAAACTGACCAAAGTGTCCGAATTTGTGAAGACTACAGGCTGATGGTTAAGGACGGGGACTACGGGTGCTGCCCATTCTGAGAACTGAACAGGTTGTATAACACCCAGTTTCTCTAGTCTGTTTAGTTCAATATCGACTTTTTCTCGCAGGGCATATGGCACCAGTCTCGCCTCCATGAAGCGAAGGGTTGTTTCTCGATCTACATGAATCTTTTCCCCAGTTCGTGCTTAAAGACGGTGGTGTACTTTCTAAGTGGCTCTGGTAGCCCGCTTGCTCTCAACTGGAAAATTTCAGACCATTCTAACTTAATTTCCTTTAACCAATTTCACCCCAGGAGGCTTGGCCCTTCATCTGCTACCACTATCAAGGGTGGCTTTGGGCAACTGACTTCCATAATGGAGTTACTCTGCGTATGCCTTTTACTTGAATGTCTTCATCTGTATATGTTTTTAGCGTGGTGGCTGTTTCTTCTAAACTTAAGTGATGTTCACCTTTATTCAAATATCGGAAGGTATGTTCCTCAATCACTGTAGTGGAAGCTCCCGTGTTCACTTCCCTTCCAACAGGTTTGCCATTTACTTTCATTGTGGCAAATATTGGTTCTGTCTTTCCAACTTTCAGATTAAACAACGAGTAAATGTCAGAATTTGTTGTGTCAGGTGTTTCTACGTTGTAGAATTCATTGGGCTTCTTTTGTTTACAAGCCTGCTTGAATCTTTTCTTACACTGCCTTGCACTGCATACAATAGTAGCATTCAATTTTTTTAAATTGCCAATTGCTAAAAGACTGTTTCCACCTCTATTAAAATTGTTCTTTGATTTTGTTACTAAGTTATTTTTCTTTATTCTTTGGCTAGCGGGGGCCGTTTCCCACTTCTTGACAGAGTCTTGCTTTCTCAAGCCACTTTTGGCTGAGGTTTCCCACCCGCTGTGGAAGACAGCACCATTTTGCATACCCTGTATTGCTTTTGAGTGTCTTACTACGCATTCCATGGCCAGAGCTATCTCCAGTGCCTTCCTGAAATCCAGATTCACTTCAGGCAATAATCCTTTTTAAATAGAGTCCTCTTTCACACCACACACTAAATGAGCATGTCGTTCAGAGTTGTACTGAACTCACAATGTTCCGTTAGCTGCTTCAAATTTGCCACGTGGTATGCAATTGTCTCACCCGGGGCTCTATTTCATGAATTAAACCTGAACCTCTGCATCGTGACTGAGGGCTTGGGTTGAAAATGACTCTTCACGAGGTCCACCAATTCATCTAAATTTTTCGAATCTGGGGCACTGTGTGCCATCAAACTTCGAAGCAAACCATAGGTTTTGCCCTCACAAGTACTCAAGAGGATTGCTCACCTCTTCTCTTCCCCGTAATCTTGTTCACTTGAAAAAAGAACGTGAGGCATTCTATGTATTGAGACTAATCATCTGTGGCTGGTTCAAAAGGATCAATTCTCCCAAACTATGGCATTTTGAGAGAGGATAACTTCTTCAATTCAAATGGAGCTTGCTACTTACAATCACTAGGCGAGGTACAGTGCCGATTTCTTTTTAACTTGATTTCTTCTGTTCAATCCTGTTTTATCCTTGTCGCCAGTTTGTTGTAAGGTGACCAGTTGTACTATTAACGACAGAGTTGATCTGCAGACACTTCTTGGGTGGAAACTTTTACTTACAATATACTCAGCAGCATCTACACGTGTGCTTTCAACTCCAACCCTACACTGACTACTGAGGTAGCCCACGCTACTCTCCTATTGGTTACTACAGATCATGTGATCTTCCATAACAAGTATTATTCTTAAAGGTACATTACACACAAAATAAAACCATCATTACTACAAGAGGATACATGGCACAGAAACAGGCCAACCAGCCGGCATTAATCAAGCCTACTCCCATCTTTCCTCATTTAAATCTGCCATTGTAACCACTATCTCCTTCTCCCTCATTTGCTTGTCTAGCTTCCCCCTTAAATGGATCTATTCTATTGGCTTCATACGCTCCCTTTGGGCAAGTTCCACATTCTCGCCACTCTTTGGGTAAAGATGTTTCTTCTGAATTCCTTGTTGGAATTCTTGTGGCTATCCTATATTGATGTCCTCTAGTTATGCTGTTCCCCACAAGTGGAAATATTCTCTCTGTGTCCACTCTTTCAAAATCCTAAAGACCTCTTTTACATCACCCCTCAGCCTTCTCTTTTTTCCAGGAGCAGCAGACATGGGGAGTGCAGATAATTTTAAAAGGCAACTGGAAGATATTTGAAAGCAAAATACTACAGAGGCTGGAGATCTGAAATGAAAAAAAGAAAGTGCTGGAAAAACGCAGCAGGTCTGGCAGCATCTCTGGAGACAGAAACAGAATTAACATTTTGACTACAACATGACTCTTTGTCAGGCTTTTCCATTAACAAACTCTTGTTTCTCTCTCAACAAATGCTGCCAGACCCGCTGAGTTTTTCCAGCACTGTTTTTATTATTGGAAGATATTTGACACAATTTTAATTTGCTTTTCCTGGGAAATTACATGGCTGCATAGGTGGTGGGGAGGGAGCAAGCGTCTCATCAGGAAGCTCCAGCCATCATGGTCTGGGTCAAGCTTGATGGACCAGCTGGTTTTTCCATGCTGTTTCTGTTTATAAAGAAGCACCAAGAGGTATGAGAGATAAGCTAATGTTTCGTGTTTTCTAAGCTTGAAGCACCATTTAGCTACAGTTATGTAATCCTTCCCAGAATAGGAGAGGCAATGGGAATGAAAAGATTTGTATTTTTGCCCATCAGTTTTCACTGGATCACAGAATGATACAGCATAGAAGGAGGCCTTTCAGCCCATTGTGCCTGTGCTGGCTGTACGAAAAAGCTATCCAATTGGGCGCACTCCCCTATCCTTTCCCCACAGCCCTGTAAGCTTTCCCCTTCAAGAATTTAACCAATTTCATTTCATGATACAGTACATTCCAGGTCACACCAACTTGCTATGTAACATTGTCCTCTCATCTCCCCTCTGTTGCATTTCCCAAGCATTTTCAATCTGTGTTCTCTGGTTACTGGCCATTCTGTTACTGGAAACATTTTCTCCTTATCTACTCTGTAAAAATCCTTCACGATTCTGAACGCCTCTATCAAATCTCCCCTTAACTTTCCCTGCTCTAAGGTTAGCCCATGTTTCTTTAGAATTTTCAAGTAGTTAGTTTCTGCAAGGATAATTATCCAGTGCCTGTCACCGAAATGATCACTCTTCACTGCAAAGCCAACAAGCCATTCTTTCCCGCATGGGCCCCAGCTATGCCTGTCTCTTTATGGGGTATATGGAACATTCCTTGTTCCAGTCCTACTCCGGCCCCCTTCCACAACTCTTTCTCCAGTACATCGATGATTACTTCGGTGCCGCTTCATGCTCTCGTCGGGACTTGAAAAAATTTATTAATTTTGCTTCCAATCTCCACCCCTCCATCATTTTCACGTGGTCCATCTCTGACACTTCTCTTCCCTTCCTTGACCTCTCTGTCTCAATCTCAATAGGCTGTCCACCAATATCCATTACAAACCCACCGACTCCCACAGCTACCTCGACTACAGCTCCTCACACCCCGCTTCCTGTAAGGACTCCATCCTATTCTCTCAGTTCCTTCGCCTCTGTCGCATCTGTTCCGATGATGCTACCTTCAAAAACAGTTCCTCTGACATGTCCTCCTTCTTCCTTAACCGAGGTTTTCCACCCACGGTCGTTGACAGGGCCCTCAACCGTGTCCGGATCATCTCCCGCGCATCCGCCCTCATGCCTTCTCCTCCCTCCCAGAAACATGATAGGGTCCCCCTTGTCCTCACTTATCACCCCACCAGCCTCCGCATTCAAAGGATCATCCTCTGCCATTTCCGCCAACTCCAGCATAATGTCACCACCAAACACATCTTCCCTTCACCCCCCCTATCGGCATTCCGTAGGGATCGCTCCCTCCGGGACACCCTGGTCCACTCCTCCATCACCCCCTACTCCTCAACCCCCTCTTATGGCACCACCCCATGTGCACGCAAAAGATGCAACACCTGCCCCTTCACTTCCTCTCTCCTCACCGTCCAAGTGCCCAAACACTCCTTTCAAGTGAAGCAGCATTTCACTTGCATTTCCCCCAACTTAGTCTACTGCATTCATTGCTCCCAATGTGGTCTCCTCTACATTGGAGAGACCAAACGTAAACTGGGTGACTGCTTTGCAGAACACCTGCGGTCTGTCCGCAAGAATGACCCAAACCTCCCTGTCGCTTGCCATCTCTTGCCCACATGTCTGTCCTTGGCTTGCTGCATTGTTCCAGTGAAGCCCAATGCAAACTGGAGGAACAACACCTCATCTTCCGACTAGGCACTTTACAGCCTTCCGGACTGAATATTGAATTCAACAACTTTAGGTCGTGAACTCCCTCCCCCATCCCCACCCCCTTTCTGTTTCCCCCTTCCTTTTTTTTCCAATAAATTATATAGACTTTTCTTTTCCCACCTATTTCCATTATTTTTAAATATTTTAAAATCTTTTATGCTCTCCCCACCCCCACTACAGCTATACCTTGAGTGCCCTACCATCCATTCTTAATTAGCACATTCGTTTAGATAATATCACCAACTTTAACACCTATGTGTTCTTTTGTTCTATTGTTGTTGACATCTTTTGATGATCTGCTTCTATCACTGCTTGTTTATCCCTACAACCACAACCCCCCTTCCACTTCTCTCTCTCTCTCTCCGCCCCCCCCACACACACACCTTAAACCAGCTTATATTTCAACTCTTTCTTGGACTCGAACTCAAGTTCTGTTGAAGGGTCATGAGGACTCGAAACGTCAACTCTTTTCTTCTCCGCCGATGCTGCCAGACCTGCTGAGTTTTTCCAGGTAATTCTGTTTTTGTAAGCCATTCTTTTTCTCTCTTCTGGCCTACTTTTCTCTTCCGATTTCTTTCCCTTTCACTCCTTCCTTGAAGGTACAAGCTCCCTCCTAGCATCTGTCATGCATGTGCCCAGCCAGGACTGTTAAACAGAAAGTGTTGGCAAGTTTTCAGATAAGGCAGGCTTAGGCTGATCCTGACCTCAATTGTAAGAGGTGCGGTCTTTTAGATGTGATGTTAAACTGAGGGTTGTCTGCCCTCTTAGACGGACACAAAAGACCCAGCAGCACCATTCGAAGATGAGGAGAGTTCATCCCTGTGTTCTGGCAAACATTTATTCATCATTCAACAAACAAAGTTATTTGTACCTTTAGCGAATTTTGCAATGCACAAAGTGAATATTATATCACATTCCTTTAGGCCCAAGAACAAATTGTCTTTGTTCTGTGCCAGGATGTATTGGATTACATGGTACAGTAAAGGTATGATAATCAGGTTGAGGGAATGGGACTCATAAGGTACTTCACCTGATTCTCTACCATTTAAATAAATGAACAGAACAAAGGAGCTCCCCATTATGCACTCCTTCCCATTTGATTTTCCTGTATTCACTAAACCTGATACCCCCAGGTGCAGAAAATACAGCCCTATACCTTTCAAGAATGTTAGTAATATTTTTACTTGGTATCTGGCATGTGACATAAATTGCCTCAATCCATTTATTGTTCACCAGTACTAAACAAATTTCACTTAGACACATTCAGGCAGCATGCAAGAACAGAATATACATAAGGAACAGCACTTCAGGTTCCAGATTGTCCACGAGTTCTGCAATGCAGTGGAGGGGGGAAGAGATGTACTGGTGCTTTTTTTAATATCTGAAAACAAATTAAATGGTTACAGATAAAATTATTGAGCACAAAATCTAGACTGACATTCCAGTACGCTACTGAGTGAGTGCTGCACTGTCAGAGTTGCCATCTTTCAGATGACACCCTAAATTAAGACACTGTCTGTCCTCTCATGTGGAGGTAAAAAACCTCATAGCAGTATTTAAAGAGGAACAGGGGAGTTCTCCCCAGTGCTGTGGCCAATATTCATCCTTCAACCAGCATCACTAAAACCAGACCTGGTCGTTATCACATTTCTGTTTGTGGGAGCTTGCTGTTTGCAAATTGGCTGCCACGTTTCCTACAACAGTGGTTATATTTCAAAAATACTTCACTGGTTGTAAAGCACTTTGGAAGGGCTTGAGGTCGAGGAAGGCACTATATAATTGCAAGTTTTATATTTTTTTGCCAGTAAGTTATAGGTAGCTCTGATCAAACCATGAGCATTGTGTCCAGATACAGTCACCAAGAGATTCAAACCCTCATGGACTTGGTCCAGACAAGTGCCAGGAGGCTGATTTCTGACATCAGAGAACTGAGTTCTCAGTGAAGCCTTGGGACTAGGCAGCAATTACTGTGCAGAAAGGTGTAGAAAATGAGAACCACAAGAGTTAGATTAGGGATCACAGTTTCAAGCCAATAAAAGGATAAATTAATACTGATGTCAGGAACAATGACTATTTGTGACTAAGTCTAAGAATAACATTATATAATTTATTGTGGGCTCAAACCCCACTCCAGAGACTTGAGCACAATATATATGCTGACATTCTCAGTGCAATGCAGTACTGAGGGAGTGCAGCAATATGAAAGGTGCCTTCTTTCATATGAAACATTAAACTTGTCTTGCCCTCTCAGGCAAAGGCAAAAAAATCTGTAAGCAACATTTGAAGAAGAGCAGGGGAGTTCCTCCTTGTGTATTTGCCCCTCAACCAACACCATTAAAACAGATATAAACTCGGTAGATCTGGCAGCAGCTGTGGAGAGAGAAACAGATTTGACATTTTATGTTGATGACCTCTACCAATACAAAAACAAATTATCCGGTCATGAGCACATTGTGGGACCTATGTCTTTCTGGTAGGATGAACAAATTAGTTTGAATGACGCTCTTCACATACTTATCTTTTGGTGAAATTTCTATAGTAGTGACACATTGTCAAACCTAAACTGCTTCCTAAGCTTTTAAGGCCCAGATAGGAACTGAAAACCCTTTGTTCTGGATCTTAAAAAATGTTGTTCCACGACCACACCCATTCCTCAATTGCCAATTTACGTTAGACTGACATATACGAGAGGCAGCTTATCATATCTGTTACAAATCCAGGGGCCGCTGTGAAATTATTCCAAGTAGCAGCAACGTATTCTTGTAACTGCTCCACACTCATGTACCAAGCATGCTTGATCAGGAGTGCTTTAGGCTCATTGCTTAATTGCCAGGTTGTTGGCTGAAATGTAATATTTGTAATCATGCTGCAGGCAATATTAGGAAACTCCAGACTAAAGGGAACTTTTTCAGCCTTTCCCACTGTCCCTTCCTCCACTACAGAAGGCTTTGTCCCTTTTACACTGACTGCTCCCATTAGCCCTTTCCTCCTCCCCCCTCTGGTGTCTCAGCCACTTGACAGTGCGGCCCTGAGATTCTGCAGACCCGTTTAAGAAGGGAGGACTGGCATGGGGTTGGGTGGGATTTTCTCCTGTGCCTGCTGCTGACCCAGTTCCTGACTGTTGGGGGTCATTTGGATAATCAGGGCAGGCCCACCTGGGTTGCCAACTCCAATTGGATGTGTTCCTGGAGATTTCATCAAATAACCTCTCATCATTGGTCATCTGACATCAATCCCCAAAGGCACTGCCTTTGCACGCTAACTGGAAAGCAAACAGACTCTGTCATCTGATTGAATCATTCTTGACTGTTGATCAGGCTTTCTTCCCCACCAACCAACCCCCCTCCCTTCATCTCTGATATTTTTTGAACTAATAAATGAAAAGTATTTTTACAAATCACTAATTTTATTTAGTGCCCCTATGATGTTTCTCCCGGGTTTTGCCTGCAAGAGAATACTGGCATTTAATCAATTCCTGGAAACTCCAAGCCAATTCTGGAGGGTAAGTAACCCTACCACCCTCCTCTCCCACCAAGATTGATCCTCCTCAGTCCCCTCAGTATCAGGCAGTTATCTGATGTCACAACTACCACAGGTTTATCCTCACAGTCAGCGCTCCTCATTCTTGTTTGGTCTTCTCTCCTACTCTTCTCGAAGTTGACCATGTCCTGCATTACAGATACAGAAAATGCTGGAAAAACTCTGAAGAAGGGTCATACAGACTGGAAACATTAACTCTATTTCTCTCTCCACAGATACTGTCAGACCTGCTGAGGTTTTCCAGCAGTTTCTGTTTCTATTTCAGATTGCCAGCATCCAGTATTGCCAGTATTTTGATTTTATACTGCATAACAGACCTTGACTGCTCGCTTGGATTTCATAACACGATACTACTTGTTTAGCCTATCAATCAGGACACTCTGCCATTGAGCAATGCGTAAGCCAACGAAAAACGGTACACAAAACCTCACTTACAAGTTATGTATTGCTATCAACAAAACTTCATTCCAAGTTATGTTAAAGATCTCCCTGTGCCTTCCTTCACACATCACAATTGAGTGTGCTTAGCTTTGTTGGATGAGACCATTCAGTTGTGTAAGCTCTGCCACAGGGCACGATATTCTTGCCAACTTCCCTCATATTGCAAGAACACTAAGTTAAAAATTGTATAGAGTTTACAACACAAAAATATCTGGAAAATAAATAATTTGGAAATATGCAAAAAAAGTGACCTCCAAAAACACGTGCTGAAAAGTTATGATAAAGAGTCCTAATAAAAAACACAAGTTAGGAGTTCCTTCATCTACTTGTTCCCATTCCAATGGGCATACAAGGGGGAGGGAAGTGCAAATCTGGTGCAGTTCTATTGAATATTGCTAGCTGTTTATTTAACTACTTTTGCAACAAATTTGAGACTTGCACTCAAAATGGGTATAAGCACTTCAGCTCTAGCTAAAAAATAGAACTGAATTGTTGTAATGGAATAATATAGAGCATGATCAATTCTCCCAGTTCAGTCCGCCATCTGTGACAGTCGCCACCTACTCTTTCGATAAACGTGGTTGCTGGGTGGGTCTTCTCCAGAAAAATAAAAGCACGTAGAATATTTGAACCTTGAAAGGAGTAATAGAGGAAATCTCAGGGGATCAATGATTACAGTACTAATAGGTTACCAGGCTGTTGTCTCCGTTTTTGTTTTTGCCACATACATTAATGAGTGTTCAGGTATGAGTTATGACTTTATAAAGCGTATGAACCTGAATTAAGAACAGGAGTGGGCCGCTCGGCTCCTTGAGCTTGCTCTGCCATTCAGTAAGATCATGGTTGATCTGATTGTAACCTCAACTTCACATTCTTGCTTATCCTCGATAATGTTTCACACCTTTCCACATCAAGAATCTAACTATCTCTGCCTTAAAAACAAAAACTCTGCTTCCACCATCTTTTGAGGAAGAGTGTTCCAAAGACTCACAAACCTCTTGTAAAACGTAATAAAGATGGATCTGGTCCAATACAGCAATGAACAAAAACTTCTTCCAGAGCACCTCTCAAATCCACAACCTCTGCAACCTCAAGGGACAAGGGCAATAGGCACAACGGAACACACCATTGGCTGCATTTTACGGGGTGGGGGTGAGGTGGAGTTGCTAACAAGCCTTATTGACCATTAATTATTCATTTAAATATGGCGGGTCTGCTGCCGATTCTGACCTAACGTATTATGGCGGTCAGCTTGGGGGTGTGTGGGAAGGTGGTGGGCTAGCCACCTGACATAGTTTAATGTGTAGCCCCCTTGCATCGAATATATGCCCAGCATGTACTGCATTGGCTGTGAAGTACTTTGGGACGTTCTGAGGTCATGAGAAGTTTGGCAATGAGCTAGCAATATTAGTGAATGAACTCAGAGCGTCAGCACAGGCATGATGAGCTGAATGGCCTCCTTCTGTGCTGTACCCATTCTATGATTCCAAAAGACAGCAGAGTTTCAGAGCATGTGCATGTATTCATCAGTTATATTACGCGCAGTTGTCAATTACACAAAATATTTCCAGGTTTGGGGGTGGGGTGGGGAGAGGAATCACTCAAGCAACGGAAACTAAATTGCAGCAAAAGGTTATATATAAATGCTGGCTGACACTCCAGTGCAGTATGAGGGTGTGCAGTACTGTTGAAGGTGCCCACTTTTGGATAAAATGCTAAACCAAGGCCCTGTCTATCCTAATAGGTGGAGGCAATAGGTCTCGTGGCACTATTTCGAAGAACTGAAGGGGTGTTCTCCCCTGTGTCCTGGCCAACATTTATCCCTCAACCAACATCTAGGGCAAGGGTGCTCGGCAGAGGTGGGCAGGGGGGGTTTGGGAAGCCAACCGCCGCCTGCAATCGGCTCCGCACCGCGATTTCATGTGGGTGGGCCAATTAAGGCCTGCCCTACGTGGTTCCTGAGCGGCAGCACTGAGCAGGTGGAGGGTGAGCGGGCCTGACGCACAGCTCGCGCATGCGTGAGGAAGAGTTTTTCAATCTCCGAGGCACAGAGCTGCCTCAGGGAGATTAAAGCGCCGTCAGAAAAATGAACAAAGACAGTAAAAATTTAATAAAACGTTCCCCTCATGTGACTCTGTCACATGAGATGGGGCGTGGTTTTAATTCTAAAGTTTTTATTTGATGTTTATTTGCTTTAGGAGGCCTCGTCCCACTCATGGATGAGGTTTCCTAAAAAATATAAAGGCCACTTGGCCTTTTCGCCTGCCTGCCTGCCAATCATAAGGTTGGATGGGCAGCGGGGACTTGAATTTAATTAGATTGTTAATGGCCTTAATAGGCCTTTTAATTATCGGCAGGTGCGTAGCTGACTCTGGCGCGTGCCCGCCGAACGAAATATCGCGCGAGTGCGCGATGACATTGGGACACACACCCATCGTTATCTTGTGTCATTTTATGCTCAGACATGTCGGGTGTGCGTGCCGAGTGTAAAATTCTGCCCCTAAAAAATAATCAGGTTTTCATGTCACGATCATAGTACTGTCTGTGGGAGCTTGCGGAGCACAAATTGGGTGCCACTCTTCCTATGCTGCAAAAGCAAAATTCAAAGTACTTCATTGGCTGTAAAGCACTTTGGAATGATCTGAGGTAATGAGAGGTTTGGCAATGAGCTAGCAATATTAGTAGACGAACTCAATTGGCCTGCATTTGGCTACTTTAAATGTCTTTGGGATGTGATCTGAGTAGGTTAGACATTCACTGTGCAGCACTTTTTCAAGAAAAATGGTTAGGTTCTAACCAACGGCTTTTATCCTTCTGCAAGATCAGTCGTTCAGTTGTGCTCGAGTGCCAGTCCAACTGTTAAGAATGTGCAGAGTGGAACCAAACAACCCAGGAGCAGCATTTAATTGACAACTGTTCTGTGGCTCCTAAAGATGTGCAGAATCCAAGTTGGATTCACACATGTATAACGGCTTTGATTTTTGCTGCATGCAGTTAAGTGTTTCTACCAGTGATTGGCAGAGGGTAGGCTGGCTGATTTTAAGAGCCCGGGTCTCAACTGCATGTTGCTTACTGATTTCCTCACCAGTCATAAAAATGCCTCATTCATAGGTTCCGGGACTGTCATGCAACTTGCTGGCTCGGTGCATTGGGAGCAAGAGCATCAAACAAAGCAAATGAATTGCAGGCTGGTTAAGTGTGCAATGGTGCTTTGACAACAAAAGACATCACTATTAAATGGTGCACTCCTTCAGGAGCGGGCTCACAAAAACCTCGCTCGCCCTGTGGGATGGCTGTCTGCAGCTGTGCACCTGTGCAGCTTAGCGGGAATGCTGCTTACAGTTCATTCTTGTCTTCAAGTGCAGAGCCAGTAAAACTGGCTCCAGTAAAAGATCCTATGGCACCTTTCCAAAGAAGAGCAGGGGCTTTCTTCCCAGTCCTGCCAAATGCTCATTCCTCAACCAACATCACTAAAATAGACGATCTGGTCACTGTGACAATGCTGTTTATGGGACCTTGCTGTGTGCCAATTGGCTGCATTTCCTACAGTGATCACACTTCAAAACCTACCTCTTTGACCAAGCTTTTGATCACCTGTCCTAATATCTCCTTATGTGGCTTAGTGTCCAATTGTGTTTGCTAACGCTCCTGTGCAGTACCTTGGGATGTTTTACCATGTTAAAGGCGTGATAGGACCAGCAGAATAACGCTGACAGCGCAGGTTCAATCCTTGTAGTAGTTCTTGGGGCTTCACCTTGCCCCATAATAATATCTTGGCGTAAGCCATGGTTAGCAACCCTTGGACAACGAAGATACTACATAAATAGAGAGAAAGGTGCTGTACAAACATAAGTTGTTCTGCATGTTAGTTCATATTAAATTAGTGGTATTATTGATAATGTTTTTAATATATATATGTTTGGGTTTACATTATATATTTATGAATATATATATCTTTATACCCTGTATTTTTTTATATATAATGTATTTGTGGAATATTTGTGAAGCCAAAGCCTATAGTTAAAAACAAAGTGTAAGGTTGGCTAACAAGGCTGACGTTGAGCCAAATCCAAGAACTTGGAACTCATTCTCTGATAGGTGAGCATGTGTTTTTTTACTCGTATATGAGATATGGGCCAGCATTCATTTAAGAAACAACCACATTGCTTTGGGTCTGGAGTCACATGTAGGCCAGGCCAGGTAAGGACAGCAGATTTCTTTCCCTAAAGGACATTAGTGAACCAGATGGGATTTCACGCATTCGGTTTCATTAACACACACAATCAAATACTGAAAAATTGAACACTACAATCAGCAGCACCTCCTTCATCCACCTCCACTCCCCCAACCCCTACCCTCCCACTACCTCATCAACATCTCTGCCTTCCCATCAGTCCTGAAAGCTCAAGATCCTCCCTCTTCAAACATGCCCTCTTTCAACCCCGTCATGTGCAAGCCAATGAGCATTGACAGTGTGTGGATGTCAGATGGGGTCAGGGTTGGTCTCAACTGTACTAGCCCCTCTAAACACTTTCCACGGCTCATCCCATTTGATAGCCTTCTAACAGTAGGTTTTTTGCTTCAGTGCTGCAGGGGCTGTGCTGTGAGCACATATGGTGAGATATGCCTTTACCCAGGATATACACAAGCAAGATATCCAGGCCTCATTGTCTATAATGGCGAATGGGCACATCATTGAGACAAATGGTTGGCTGATAATAAAAACAAGCAAGGGTAGGAAGAAGAGAAACATGAGGAGATAATTAGTGATGTTCAGTAGGTCAGTGCACATTTTTGCAATCTATTTACCATATTTTCAGGTTAAATCATTGAAAATTGTGCAATGATCTAGCGAGCATTTGAACAGACAAAATGTACCTGTCGGAGTATAAACTGAAACAGCAAAAATGCTAATAGTGGGAGTATTTCTCACTCTGCTGTGAATTTGTTCAGCCATCATCTCTTGGTGATTTATATCGTTCTTGCATGGTACTAAAAAGCTGCTTTATCAATGTACTGGTATACAGCACAGAATTCACATTGCCAACTACTTATAAATGGGTTAGTGCCCCCACAAAAGATCAGACAGAAAAATGTTATGCGAACCCTTTTAAGCTTTACTCCACTATTACTTTTTATACATTCTTGGGATGCAAGTGTCACAGGCAAGGCCAGCACTCATTGCCCTTCCCTAACTTCCTTGAGAAGGTGGTGTGTTGCGTTCTTGAACAGCTGCAGTCCATGTGATGTAGATACATCCACAATGTTGTTACAGGGTGTTGCTTAATAGCTTTGGCTAGTCTAGGTCATATTTTGTTCCCTCTATTAACTGAGGTGGCATACAAAAATTCAGGGTCACAAACTCAGCAAGGAATGGATGGCCTTTCATCCCTACTCAACCTGTTTAAAAGATACTCATGCTGTTGGCAGTGATTGGAATCTGCAGGGTTTCTTGGGCTGAGTGTTATTAGCACCTTCAGCAGTATAATAGGTTTGATCAACCTCATGCAACAGTTTACTGTTAAGGGGCTTCGCTGCATACTAAGAAACATGTGCATGACCCACCATTAAAATTTAGTGAAATGTCATATATTGGGCTATTATCATCATCCATCTCCATTTCCTTGCATAAACAAAGCTATCCCAGTATTAATGAACATGCTATCAGTGGTCTCTGCTGACGCAATGGTAGCAAATGTACAATTTCTCTTCTTCATAAAACAATTAACATTTTATTTTTAAAAATCTCTGCCTGTCTGTCAAGTACAGAATACCCCCTAATACGATGTCCACTAAATTTTACGTTTCTTTTCTAATTCAATTCCATTCTCAAAAATGGGAATGCCACCCGTAAGGTCACCATTCCATGTCAAATGCTTTCCAACCACACTGGCAATGATCAGAGTCATCTGGAAAGATGAATAAAAAGAACAGGGAAAATGAACATTCAGTCCATCAGCTCTTAAACAGAGGCCTCTGGGCTTTGACTGTTGATGAAAATATACAGATGAAAGTTAAATCAGCCCCTGTCTTCCCTGTTAGTAACAGGTTAAAATAGTTGAATTAGGAGGACAGTTTGCATAGACTAGGCTTGCATTCCCTTGAATATAGAAGATTAAAGAATGATGTAACTGAAGTGCATAAGAAAGAAAAGACTTCTACTTCTATAGCGTCTTCCATGACCACTGGACATCCCACAGCGCTTTACAGCCAATGAGTTTTTTTTGAAGTGTAGTCACTGTTGTAATGTAGGAAATGCGACAGCCAAATCTGTGCACACCAAAGTCCCAGAAATAGTAATGTGATAATGACCAAACAATCTTTTTGCTGTGATGTACATTGAGGTATAAATATCAGCCAGAACACCTGGGGATAACTACTCTGCTCTTCTTCATAACAGGGGGAATCTTTTGCATCCACCTGAGAATAGACAGGGTGTTGGTTTAATGTCTCATCCAAAAGACAGCACTTCTTACAGTGCAGCACTCCCCCAGTACTGCACTGGCGTGTTAACACAGAACCAAATAAAAGTTATAGTGCAGAAAGAGGCCATTCAGCTCATCATGTCTGCACCAATCAAGTGAGAAAAAAAGAAACTAGCCACTCATTTTTAATCCCACTTTCCAGCACCTGGTCCGTAGCCTTGCAGGTCACAGCACTTCAGGTATAGATCCAGGTACCTTTTAAATGAGCTGAGAGTTTCGGCCTCAACCACCAACTTGAGCAGTGAATTCCAGACGCCCACCATCCCCTGGGTGAAAACGTTTTTCCTCATGACCCCTCTAATCCTTCTACCAATCACCCTAAATCTATGCCCCCTGGTAACTGAACTCTCAGCTAGGGCAAACTGAGTCTCCTCTGTTCTAAGGAAAACAACCTAAGCCTATCCAATCTTCCCTCATAGCTGCAATTTTCCAGCCCTGGCAACATTCTTGTAAATCTCCTCTATACTCTCTCCAGAGCAATTATGCCCTTTCTGTAATGCGGTGACCAGAATGACACAGAAAATTCCAGCTGTGGCCAAACCAACAATTATACAGTTCCAGCGTTATATCCCTGTTTTTGTATATTTAATACCTTTTCCAATAAAGGAAAGCATTCCATACGCTTTCTTTACCACCTTATCCACCAGTCCTGCCACCTTCAGGGACCTGTGGACATGCACTCCAAGGTCTCTAACTTCCTCATTTTCTCTCAATATCCTCCGCTTTATTGAGTATTCCTTGCTTTGTTTGCCTTCCCCAAATGCATTATCTTATACTTTTCTGGATTGAATTCCATTTTCCACTTTCCCACCCACTCAACTAAACCTTTTTCTTTCTGGAAACAGCAGCTATCTTCCTTACTATCAACTACACGGCCAATTTTTATGTCATCCGCAGTTTTCCCAATCATACATCCCACATTGAAGTCTAAAACATTAATATATACAGCAAACAGCAAGGGCCCCAACACTGAACCCAAGGAATGCCACTGGAAGCCACTTTCCATTCGCAAAAACATCTATCGATCATTACCCTTTGCTTCCTGTCACTGAGCCAATTTTGGATCCAACTCGCCACCTTCCCCTGTATCCCAAGGAATTCCACTTTTCTGACTCGTCTGCCATGTGGGACCTTCTAAAATTCCTTACTAAAATCCATGTAGACAACATCCACTGCACTACCCTCATCAATCCTACTTGTTACTTCCTCAAAAAATTCTATTAAGTCAGTAAGAAACAATCTTCCCCTAATAAAACCATGCTGACTATCCCTGATCAATCCCTGCCTTTCTAAGTGACAGTTTATCCTGTCTCTCAAAATTGATTCCAATAACTGGCCCATCACCGAAGTCAGTCTGACCGGTCTACAATTTTCTAACCTATCCCTCACACCCTTTTTAAATATTGGTACAACGTTCACAGACCTCCAATCCTCTGCTATCTCGTTGGACCTAGTGAGAATTGGAAAATGATTCTCAGAGCATCCGCTATTTCCTCCTTGGCTTCCTTTAACAGCCTGGGAGACAATTCATCTGACCCTGGTGATTTATCCACCTTCAAGGATGCCAGTCCCTCCAGTGCTTCCTCTTTCATTATGCTTATTGTATCTAATATTTCACACTCTTCCTCTTTAACTAGAATGTCTGCATCATCCCTCTCCTTCATGAAGACAGAGACAAAGTACTCATTGCAAACCCTGCCTACATCTTCTGCATCAACGCACAAATTACCATGTACATCTCTGATAGGCCCTACCCTTTCTTTTCTTATTCTCTTGCTCTTAATGTACTGGTAAAACATCTTTGCATTTTCTTTGATTTTACATGCCAATATCTTTTCGCATCCTCCCTTTGCTTTCCTAATTTCCTTTCTTACTTCACTCTTGTGCTTTCTATACTCCTCTAACCTTTCTACAGTATTAAGTTTTTTGTGACTGTCATAAGCTCTCTGTTCATGCACAAGTCCTGGCGTGGGACTTGAATTTATATAACCTTTTAAACTCACAGCCAAAAGTGCTACCAACTGAGCCACAGTTGACTCTTAAAGAATTGTTAGGGTGCGTAGAGGGGAACTACTTCCTCCAGAACAAGGACATATTGTCTTACCCTAATCCTAAATTTAGACAAATAGCAATGACAGTCTGGGCCAGATGGCTTCCTTCTGCGCTGAACGATTCTGTCAGTTCATGAAGCAGCTTATTCAATAAGGCAATGAATTTCTTTGTGCACCTTGCTCGCTTATTGTTATAACAATCATATTCCTATAGATTGGGAAACATCTGTTAATGTATGGCTATGAAACTCACAATCCCCAAACCCCCCACCCCACCCCCCCCCCCCCCCCCCCCCGATATTAAAGCATGTCACTTTATCCTCAATAGGATTACAACATACACAAATATGCTTTAGGTTCTCAGGAATCATTAATTCCATTTACACTGAATTGTAAGTATAATCAGTGCACATAACAAAGATGAGTTCCAACATCTAAAATAAATGTTCACGCACATGACTTGGAGACCTGCAGCGCTTGGTAAAGATGAATGATTAGTGTGGCACAGACAGATCTTACGAGATCAGTCTTGGTGTAATGCTAAAGCGGGCCCCGCCCCCAAATCGCCAACGGGAAAATTCTGGCCCAGGACTGGAAGATGGAGTTAAGATACAGATTAGGTATGATCCAACTGAATGACGAACAGACTTAAGGGGTCTACTCTTGTTCCTATACTCCAAAGCACTTTGAAAATTGTTACCTTGTGTTCTACTTGAGTTAGAGGACACACTTGGACTCTATCTAATTTGTGTGTGCAGATTGGTGGTGAAACTCTCATCCTTGTATTCAAATCCCTCCATAATCTCACCTTCAATATCTCTTGTAACCTCCTCGAGCCTTTGTAAATTCTGCACTCCTCCAATTCTGGCCTCTTGGCATCCCCAACTTCCTTGGTGCACCATTGACACCATGCCTTCAGTTGTCAGGCCCCATATTTTGAAGCTCTCTCCCCAACTCTCTTTGCAGAGATCTCTTTCTTTGAGACCCTCTTTTAAACCCACCTTTTCGACCAAGCATTTGGTCATCTACCTAAAACCTCCTTCTTTGCCTCAGGTGTCAGTCCTTGTCTGAGAACACTCCTGTGAAGCATCATGGGACATTTTATTACATTTTACACTATATAAACATTGTTATTGATACAGCTGAAGTTTATATTTTTATGCAGATTTGCTGGCTCAGGTCCAGGTCAGAGAATACTATGTTTTCTTGGGATGCATCAATTTTAATTATTGTGAGGAAAATCTGAGATGGACCAAATGGAACGAACCAGCTATATGGGCAGACTCACTTTTCTTACCTCAATCTTTCTTGCAGTCTAGGATGTTGCAAAGAATTCCAGATGCTGTATGGGGGTATATCAGCTCATTGTTAAAGGCTGCTAAAGAGTGAAAGTACTCTTGTTTCGCAGTGTAGCCTTATCCTCAACTTTAAACATCAGGAAACAGTCATGCTATTGTACATGTAGCTACAGCCTTGAAAGAATGAGGCAGAGCGACACACTTGTGCTTAGTCTTCCTTACAGTGTACATTGCATTCCTTTGGTATTGAGGTTTCAGAAAGCTTCCAAGTTACTCATGTCCATCAGTTAAGCACACGTTGATAAAATATAATGTGCGGGCATGTTGAGGGAAGATGGAGATGTGCTCTTGCAAAAAAATTAGAAATCTTTTATCTGACCAGAAGTTATCACAATATAATTTGTTTCAATCTATGTAGTGCGCTGAACTGACAATAATAATGAGATCCTTCTTGGATTGCCCACAGATCTGGCACATCACCCCAATTTTAATTGCTCCACCATTTGCGGCTGTGCCTTCAGCTGCCAAGGCCGTAAGCTCTGGAATTTCTTCCCTAAATCTCTCCACCACTTTGCCCTTGTTTAAGATGCTCCTTAAAGCCTATCTTGTCACCCGTCCTAATATCTCCTTTGGTGGCTCAGGAGTACTCCTGTGAAGTACCTTTGGATGTTTTATCACATGAAAGCCACTATTTAAGTGCAGCTTATTGTAGATTTCCAGGACAGGCACAACATATACAGGCACCTGCAAGACTTCCAGCTTGTGCCTTGCACTGAGAGGCCCCCTTGAGGTCTGAAATGATATGTTTCTGCTGCAAGAAGGATAAACAACTTACATATCAATTGGGAAAAAAGAACAAAATTTCTGGAAAAGTGAAATAAAAATAGAAAATGCTAAAAATATAATTGATGTCTGAGAGCAAAAGGCCATTTTTTAAATCCCTTATGGCCACCTGAGGAATTAAATTTTGGCAGACCCCCAGGAAAAGACCTTTGCATTATTTTTAAGAAAGAAAAAGATAATTAAGAAGAAATGATTTAGTTATATGGCACCTTTAATGTCCTCGGGACAATCTAAAGCATTCACATGCAATCAAGTACTTTTGACATCTAATCCTTAGTGTAACATTAGAACTTAATGTCAGCTGTGGCTGAGTCAGTAACACACTTGCCTTTGTGTCAGAAGGTCCTGGGTTCAACACTTCAGGGCTTGAGCACATAACCTAGCTTGACACTCCAGTGGAGTGCTGAGGGTGTGCTGCACTGTTGAAGGTGCTGTCTTTATTAAAGTGCGGCCCCATCTGCCTCAGGTAGTTGTAAAATAGCAGCATTATTTTGATGATTTATTCAGTTATTCCCAGTGTCATCCAGTATTTATCCTTCAAACAACATAACAAAATAGCAGATTATCTGGTCATTAAATTTCTGTTTGTGGGAGTTTGCTGTGTGCAAACTGGCTACCGTGTTTCATACATTACAACAGTGACTATACCTCATTGGCACCCAAAAATTGAGGTGGCATATTAGTTTCCCGGTGGCTACAGTTCAGACTTAGTGTGAAGGACACAGGATTCAGGGTTTGTTCACATATTGAAACTTTAAAACTGGCAGGTACATCAGTGAAAATTGCACAGGCACAAAATGGGCAATGAACTAGCGGATTCAGGATGGAATAGTCACATGGAAAATTTGGATTGATTCGGAAGAGTCAGCACGGATTTGTTAAAGGAAAAACGTGTCTAACTAACTTGGAGTTTTCTGAAGAGGTAACGGAGTTGATGAGGCAAGGCCGTTGAAGTGGTGTATATGGACTTCCAAAAGGCGTTCGATACAGTGCCACACAACAGACCTGTGAGGACAATTATAGGTCATGGAATAAAAAGGACAGTAGCAATGTGGATGCAAAACTGGCTGAGGGATAGGAAACAGAGAGTAATGGTTAATGGGTATTTTTCGGGCTGGAAGAAGGTTTGTAGTGGAGTTCCCCAGGGGTCGGTATTGGGACCCTTGCTTTTCCTGATATATATAAATGATCTAGATCTTGGTGTGCAGGGGGCAATTTCAAAATTTGTGGACGACACAAAACTTGGGAGAATTGTAAACTCTGAGGAATACAGTGTAGAATCTCAAAAGGACATTGACACATTGATGGAGTGGGCAGATAGGTGGCAGATGAAGTTCAATGCAGAGAAGTGTGAGGTGATACACTTTGGTACAAAGAACATGGAGAGACAGTATTAAATAAAGGATGCTATTCTAAAGGGTGTGCTGGAGCAGAGAGATCTGGGTATATATGTACATAAGTCAATACAGGTGGCAGGACAGGTAGAGAGAGCTGTTTCTAAAGCATACAGTATTCCAGGCTTCATTAATAGGGGCATAGAGTACAAGTGCAGGGAGGTTATAATGAACTTATATAAGACACTGGTTAGACCTCAGTTGAAGTAATGTGTACAGTCTGGGCGCCAAACCATAGGAAGGATATGAACGCATTGGAGAGAGTGCAGAAGAGGTTTACAAGAATGGTTCCAGATATGAGACACTACAGTTATGATTATGATTGGAGAATTTGGGACCGTTTTCCTTGGAGAGGAGTTTTTTGATAGAAGTCTTTTAAATCATGAGGGGTCTGGACAGAGTAGATAGGGAGAAACTGTTCCCGCTCATAAACAGATCGAGAACCAGAGGGCACAGCTTTAAAGTGTTTTGCAAAAGAGGCAAATATGAGGTGAGAAAAAACTTTTTCACAGAGCAAGTAGTTAGGGTCTGGAATGCACTGTCTGGAAGTGTGGTAGAGGTAGGTTCAATTGAGGCATTCAATGGGGCATTGGATGATTATTTAAACAGAAACAATGTGCGGGGATACAGGGAAAAGGCAGGAGATTGGCCCTAGGTTAAAATGCTCAGAGAGCTGGTGCAGACACAATGGGCCAAATGGTCTCCTTCCACACCATAACAATTCTGTGATTCTATGATAGTGAAAGGGAAAAAGAAAGTGCTATCCCTCCCACCCATTCTATAACTCTAAATAAAGTATCTGCATTTATATAGCACCTTTCACAACTTCAGGACGTCTCAGGGCACTTTACAACCAATCAAGTATTTTGAAATGTAGTCATTGTCATAATGTAGGAAACAAAGCCGCCATCTTGCAAGGTCTCTCTAACAACAATGAAACAAATGGCCAGGTTATCTGACCAACCAACCTTGCTCAATTTTTGTTCAGTTTTCAGCCAAAACTGACAAGAAAAATCTAGATTAATGACAGGGAATACCCGATCGAAGAGTCTGTATTAACGCAAACTGAGTGACTGGGCATTTAGCTAAGCATTGCCCCCATTTCATCTCTGACCCCAGACAGCACATGTTTACCACTGATCAAAGGCCCAACTGCCATCTAACTAAAGGTCGGGAAAGTTCCTGGAGATTTATTTACTCTTGGACTGACAAGAGTCACACTGTGGACTGCAGCCTAAGTACGCACAAGGCCAAAGCATGAGGAATGGTCCCATTATTATGGAGAAAAAAGTGATGTTGTCTTAAAATAAACCTACCCCAAAGCTTCTCAAAAAGGATTACAAAGAACATACAGCACAGAAACAGGGCATTCATCCCAACAGGTTTAAGCTGCTATTCATGCCTTCCACAAGCTTCCTTCCATCTTCCTTCATCTCACCCTCTCAGCATAATCTTCCATTCCTCACTTTCCATATCATTTTACATTTGCAACTGAAGTACAAATCTTATCTGAATAGCATTTTTCATGTGTCTATCTTCTTCTTTAACATGCGAATATGTTTTTATTTACAATGTTAATCACACTTCGAAAAAAATTTTCAAGTTACCACCTTTTACCAAGATGAAAACTGGCAAAAAGGAAAAGCAATGGAAGGGCTGGGATGTTTTCCTAACTGATGATGAAAATTCACTGTGTACCTTAATAACTAAATGCGTCCATATAGTTTCTTCCTAATCCAATGGATAGAAAGCTGTCATCATGGATAAGAAGTCTTCAAGCCAAATGAAATGATGTTGAACCTCACTGCTCTGGCTGTGGCAATATAAACGAGATTTTGATAGCATAAAAGTGACTGCACAAATATGTTACAATATACTACGAAGAAATCTGGGTTTAATCATTATCTGTCATAAAACTATGTCTTAGATGTTAAGTTATGGCCACTGTTTTGCAGCAGTTGGTGCTATGCTTACTATCCAGGAATGCCCTGGTCTACCATCTTTACACTTCTTATTAGAAAATTTATTTAGGATAATAAGAGAATACAGCATAGGAAAACATTCCACCTATCACCCTTGTGCTGGCTCTTTGAAAAAGTTATCCGATTAGTCCCACTCCTCTGTTGTTTCCCCCCCCAAAGCCCTGTAATTTTCTTCCCTTGAAGTAATTGTCCAATTTCCTTTTGGAAGACATTACTGAATCTGCACCCAGCCCAACACTATCAAACAATGCATTCTAGATCTTAACAGCACCTGCCTAGTATTTAAGTAAAGATGTTAAACCTTTTATCCTAAGTGGATTGATTACTTTAAGTATAAAGACATTCCACATGTGGATGCCAACACAGTTGCGTGCTAACATTGTGAAACCGAGTGTGGCAATCCAAGTGAATAGTTTCTCATTTACTTTATGATTCAGCCTAGTTATAAAATTGGTCTTCCTTGTATTTAGTCAGGCCATATTCACACAACATCTTATTCAATCATTATCCTTGAGCTCGCTGACATATACTGGCTCCCAGTTAATCAATGTCACCACTTTAAAATTCTCATCCTTGATTTCAAATCCCTCCCTAACGTCACCCCACCCTATCTTTTGGAAAAGTAGCCGAAAATGCTGGAAACTTACTTTAAGTGGCAAGTGACACAGCAATATGGACAAGATGAGGAAACTTGGCTTATCCAAGAAACGAGATACTTTTACATTGCTTTTAGGATAGGAAAGTGTCTGGAGATATTTTAGAGAGAGCAAGCTAGAGGTGGGACATTAGGAGAGGGTAAAAAACATGGTCAAAGCGATGGGTTTCTAAGAAGCTTTTGATTGTGCCTGGTGTCTTACGCAAAGTTGTAGCAATAATTTGCACCCTCCCACAGAATGGAGAGCCTGTAATAGGTTGTAAGGTAGTCAGATTGGTTAAAAGCCTTTATAGCATGCTTACATTGTCCATATAGTTGCTGAAAGATAATAGTGAGTAGCTCTTGCTCAACTAACAAGTATAACTGGGTTAACTACTGTAGTTAGACATTGATTTTCTGCCATTTAGACTAACTCTAGCTATGTCTGTTTATTTTTCAATCAAGGGATGTGGCATCACTTGCAAAGCCAACATTTCAGTGCCATCCCTGAGGCGGTGGTGGTTGGACATCTTATTAAATCACTGTATTCCACAGAATTACACAGCATGTACAGTATAGAAAGAGGCCAGTTGGCCTAATTGGTCCATGCCGTTATACATGCTCTATTTTAGCCTCCTTGCACCTATTTGACCCATATGCATTATCTTCTATTCCTTTCTCCCTTGTGTTTGTCTAGCTTTCCCTTAAATACATCTACGCTATTCGCCTCAACTACTCTTTGTGGTAGTTTTCTTAAGCCCTGATAGTTCTGTGATAAGGCGCCACCCACAGTGCTGTTAGGGAGGCATTTCCAGGACTTTGACTCAGTAATGATGAATCAAACTGATAATATATTTCCATGCCAGGACGTTGTGTGACTTGAAGGGCCTAATGCACTGCAGCAACTTGTCAAGTCCCCATTCAACAGCACAACCCAAACCCATGACATCTTCTGCTAAAAGAACAAAAGATGCAGGCACATGAGAATACCACCAACTGCAAGAGCCCCTTCAAGTCACACAGCATCCTGACATGGAAAAATATTATCGTTCCTTCATCATTACTGAGCCAAAGACCTGGAACTGCCTCTTTAACAGCACTGTGGGTGAAGCCTCTATGCAGAACTATTGGGGCTCAAGGAGATTACACACTACCACCTATTAAGGGCAATTAGAGATGGGTAATAAATGCTGGCCTTGTCAGCAGTGAATAAATAAATAAATGTGTGGGAAGAGATTTCTGTGCATAAAATCTTTTGTTCTCTCCTTTTGTCTCATCCACCTCCCCTTTCTCACTCCTCAATATTAACTTGCTGTTTCTTAAAAGCTGTTTAATCATCAGATTTGGCTTTATGAACTTGACAACTTTCAGGGTACTTGGTAAAAGATGAGAGAGGTATGAGACTGCAGCATGTCACAATTTTCAAGACCAGGCGGGAAAGAATATGCTCGTCACAGAAGAGGCCAAATGAAGCCAGAGGCCTGACGAACCTACTGTATGCTGTTATGGCTAGCTGAAAAGTTTGTTGAGCATTTTGAGTATGTTGGATGAAAAGAATTAAGAACTACATAAAAGAAACCAAACAAAGGGACAAAGTATAAACAGTGTGCTAACCCACTTTGTCACTCAGTCTCCTCTCTGTTTGCAAACTAGTTTGTACAGTAAATTCTTAAATGTGCATACTCAGTTTCACTCCTGAAAATTAATTTTAGTTCTCCTTTTCCATGCTATGAGGAGGAAATTCTCTCTTGTTCCATGCTCCTTTGAGTTTCCAGTTCTCTACCTTTAGTTTTCTCCTGCACTCTGCTTCTGTCTGAACCTCATCCCACATCTACTTACTTCTCCTTTCCTACTTTCCTCTTACTCCCTGCTGGATCTTTCTGTCTCTCTGAAGTTTTACTCCAGCTTTTCTTTCATTTCTAGGTTTTCCTGTGTTTCATTTTCTCTCATTCCTCTCTCTCTCTGTCCCTTCTCTTTCTGTCTATCCAGGCCCTTTAACCGACTACTTCCTTTCCCCTCTCTGAATTCAGGTTCAGAGATAGACATTTATATTAACTTAGGGAACCCTACAGAATGGTAGAAAGGTTATTCTGCTGGTGCATGGAATTAAAAGCATTGGAAAAGTTGATTTCACAAGTATTTTAGAATGAGCAGTTATCATCATGGCCTAGTGGTACTCACACTTATTAATACACCTGAGAAATATGGTCTGTAACAGTAATCAGTGTCTACTCCATCATGTTGGGATTAAACCACCAAACCAAATTAATAAACAATGGCGAGACTTCAATCAACACAGACTGATACAATAGTGTCCCAAATCCAGCTATCCAAAACAAGACAAAAACAGAATTACCTGGAAAAACTCAGCAGGTCTGGCAGCATCGGCGGAGTAGAAAAGAGTTGACGTTTCGAGTCCTCTTGACCCTTCAACAGAACTGAGTGAATATTAGGAGAGGGATGAAATATAAGCTGGTTTAAGGTGGGGGAGGGGGGAGAAGTGGGGTGGGGGGTGGTGTGGTTGTAGGGACAAGCAGGCAGTGATAGGAGCAGATAATCAAAAGATGTCACAGACAAAAGAACAAAAGAACACAGAGGTGTTGAAGGTGGTGATATTATCTAAATGAATGTGCTAATTAAGAATGGATGGCAGGGCACTCAAGGTACAGCTCTAGGGGGGTGGGGTGGAAAGACTAGCAGGGCATAAAAGATTTAAAAATGATGGAAATAGGTGGGAAAAGAAAAATCTATATAAATTATTGGAAAAACTAAAGGAAAGGGGAAGAAACAGAAAGGGGGTGGGGATGGAGGAGGGAGTTCAAGATCTAAAGTTGTTGAATTCAATATTCAGTCCGGAAGGCTGTAAAGTGCCTAATCAGAAGATGAGGTGCTGTTCCTCCAGTTTGCATTGGGCTTCACTAGAACAGTGCAGCAAGCCAAGGACAGACATGTGGGCAAGAGAGTAGGGTGGAGTATTAAAATAGCAAGCGACAGGAAGGTTTGGGTCAGTCTTGTGGACAGACCGCAGGTGTTCTGCAAAGCGGTCGCCCAGTTTATGTTTGGTCTCTCCAATGTAGAGGAGACCAAAAGAAGAGTTGTTCAAAAGCTGGTTATTCTTAGAATGTACCATGTGTCAATTTTAATTGAATAAAATAAAAAACTACTTCCTGGACAATTTGGCTAGTTGCTGCATTGGCACGGTGTGGTGCCTACTTCGTTACGCCCTTCACATCTTGCGCACTGGTCTATACCTAAAATCCAAGTGACCCTCGACTCCACCCAACCCAGCTTGACCCAAACCATCCAATCTGAAATCTGGCAACACCTTGGTCCCAAGGTTGCCAGTTTTGAGACACTGTACCTGTATCACAATTTCCAGGAAATTACAATTGCTATGCAAATCCTTTGCCAGGTTAGATTAGGAAGCTTTAGAAAAATTTGGTTGTGACACTTGGAAATAGAAATTGGCATCTGCAGAATAGTCACAAGGCAAACCAATTTAGCAGTTTGCCAGCCTGTGCCAGACCTATGCATTCTAGTTGGATGTCTAAAACAGGCACTTTAGAAAGAAAAATATTTGCTTCATGTGTCTAGCCAATCTCAGGCCTCTTTGAACTTATGATTAATTTCAAAATCTACACCAAATTTGAATGAAGTTTACTGAAGAAAGACTTGCATTAACATAGCACCTTTCACGACCACCTTCTCAAGGGCAATTAGGGATGGGCAATAAATGCTGGCCCAGCCAGCAAAGCCCACATCCCATGAATGAATAAAACAAAATCCCTGTCATAAACCAAAATGAAACATTGACCAGGATCCGAGGAAGAACCCAAAAACTCTTCTTCAAAACAGTACCAAGGAATCTTTCATGTCCACCTGAGAAAGCAGACGTACATCTCATCCAAAAGGTGGCATCTCCAGCAGTGCAGCACTCCTTCAGCTCTGCCCTGGAGAATCATCCTGTATCCGCTCAAGTCTTTGCAGTGGGAATTGAATCCATAACCTTCTGACTAGCGATAAGAATGTTACCAACTGAGGCAGGGCTAGGCATGATGTACAGAAAGCCCCTGGCATATTGTCCTTCCCCAATAGTTTGTTCTATGACAAACTGCCACGTGCGTAGAAACAACAGCATTTATGCCTTCAAGAGATCATCCTGAGATTTGGCACTCCCAAAGTTTCACATCACCATAGAGAGCTGGTGCCTGCAAAAAATCTAGTGTCTCATCCCGTAACTAACTCAGTGATTATCCTGCACTCTCTGTAATCCTTTTGCCTTACATTCAAAATCTCCCCAACCACATCTTTGGACTCCCACCTAAATTTCTTCAATCCTGATCAAGGTTTATATCTTCCCTTTTGGTAAGCACCCAGACATTTTCTTTACCCAAATTAGTCTCTGACTTTCACTCTTGTTGCCTTTCTTTACTTTTTAATCAAAAGTCCTTATAACACAATAGTGTCCCTTATCTGAAGCTCTGCATGTTCACAGCCCGTGTCACTGTTGGCAGGGTTGCTTTTTCATTCTCTCTGCTGAACAAACGCACCTTGGTGATAGAGTGAGAAAAATTAAAACCTGCATTGTACATATTATGCTAACTAACCAATTGCACCCAGTGGCTTTAAACCTATCGATATCGCTAATCCTCTCAATGACACTTAAATGATGGCACAAATTATGAAGTCATTATGGCACACAAGGGGATTGAAATCAAATCAGCTGTCTATACAGTATCAAATAACCTGGTCTTATTATAAGTTATTACATTATCCAAAGGCTTATTGGGACGCAATGTGTGACATGATATCTCAGTGAGTCATACTGACTGGGCGCAAGCTCCAATCTTAATGCGGACTCAACTGGTCTTGGTAATGGAAGCAAAAGGAAAATTCCCTGCAGCTAAGGAGGGCTAAGGAAGTGAGGGAGATCAAAATGCAAAAACCAGATGAGGTGCCGTTGCAACCCAATGAGGTCTGGTGAAAATGCAAATGTGCAGATACTCTGCTGTTGATTTTAACCTAACCCAACCAGAGAGGTGCGGGTGGGTCACCTGTTTTTACACTCCACCCCATTTCTCACGCATTTAAGTCAATCAGTGTAAAATCAAGTCAGTATCCCACTGGCAATAGACTTAAGGTTGAATTCCACATGAAAAATAGACACGTGGACAAGATACCATCAGGTCGTTACCCACAGTATGGAGTGCAGCCACAAGGACAGGAGGGCAAGAAAATGCTGCAATAACAAATACATGAAAGTATTCCTATAACTCATAATTGGAACACTTTTGAGTTTCTCTTATTCTTATTTATAGGTGTGTTATATATAGGGCCACAGAATTCAGTGTGGTCAGTCATTTGGTCTATTGGGCCATGTCAGTAATGGAGGGCATAAATTACCAGTGTCCTAAACCTCACTCAGCGGCCAGTCATCCTAATGCCCACCTTCTATGCCCAACCCAAACACCCGTCCATCAAGGAATTCATTGGCCCTGTCAATCTTCAACATCTGAATGTCAGCAATCCAAACACCAACTAAATGATGTAGAACTGTGGGTCCTTGAATTTGTGAGGTCGATTTTATCCTAAATCGCCGCTCAAGAGGTTGGCGGGATCAGATGAAAGCTGGTTTTACACCTGTTCCAGTTTTCCACTCCATCGAAGTCAATGGAGACCAATATTGGGTAAAACTAGCAGTCCACACAGCCAGTTAGATTAAAATTATGCCTCATGTGTCTGCGAGAGGCACCAATGCTGCAAGAAAAACATAAACTTTGCAGAATTCAGTAATGACCTTCAAAGTTAGAGATAAAAGAAATGTTTTCAGGTAAAATGTCCCTTAAAGATGCACATGAAGCTTTAGCTGAAACTTCAATCATCACATTTGCTGTGGCCACTGTTGCGGTTGGCACACCCAGCTGTACCAAATGGGATTAGTGGTTGGGCCAATGTGCTTTCCATCTGCTGAATGCAGAACAATAAACATGACATCCAGCGATGCTTCTCAACCGGTCGGGGGTCTAGCGCAGGATATGCATTTATTTTGTTATCCTGACACAATTTCTGCTGACCATTTAAAACAGAAGCCTATAAATTTCCTGGGTCCATGCATGGTAACTGCCAGAACTTCTGATATTACAAACAGTTTTGAGCCTTACCCAGAACTTCAAACTCTAATGAGCTCCAGCAGCTTTCATCAATTTGCCTTCCTAAACATTTGCATCCGGCTCCTCTGTGTGGTGCTAACGGCATGGGCTATCTCACCATCTCCTGAAAGGCTTGAAATCCAGTCTCTTCTGAGGGTACCCTTCAGCGCTAAAGATCAGGCTAAGGATTGGTGTTTAGATCCCAGTTAGGGTTCTGATGAAACATCACAAACCTGAAACATTAACTCTGTTTCTCCCTCCACAGATGCTACCAGACCTGCTGAGTATTTCAAGCATTTTCTGTTTCTCTTTCAGATTTCCAACACTCATAGCATTTTGCTTGAAGATGAGTCCTGCTATCTTGTACTTGCTGCAGCACTAGTGTCAATGCAACATCATGAAATCTGGCGATGTGCATGTGCATATGAAAAAGCATCCACCTTCTATTAATTTGAAGATAGAAAAACCTTCCCCTCGGTTTCAGATGAGAATATCGCGGTTTGAATGGATGAGGGGGAACATTTGTGCTAATGTTCCATTAAGTACATCCTGCAATGTTTGGGGGGGAGGCAGCAACATACAGATTACATGAGATATCCAAATGCTAAACATTGGGAGTAAACCAGCATCTGAGTGGCTATGAAATGGTTTGGAACATCCTGAGGCATTGCAAGGCACTAGATAAATAAAAGCAATTCTTTCTTTTTAAGGTATACACAAATCAAAATTTTTCTCTGATTCACGCAAACGCAGGAATTTTCAGACTTCTGTGCAGTGGAACATTGCAACATTCAGCCGCTCAGACCTGTTTCACCATCATGGCTGATCTGTACCTTAACTCCATTCACCCACCTTGGTTCCATAACCCTTAATACCCTTGCCAAACAAAAATGTAAACATAGTGGGAAAATTTCTTCTAATCATTTCATTTATAACTCTTTCAATTTCAAAAGGAACAGCTGTGAACCCTGGAAATTCTCTGATATATTTACAATATTCCTAATTATAGCAAGCAGAAAAATTCTCATTGGCCAACTCACTCCAATCTCCCATGCTGATTGGAAGGATGAATTGGTGGGGGGAGGTTGGTGAGATGGTTAAAAAAAAACAAGATACAGCAAAGTGTTAACCAGTAGCTGAAAGACAAAGCATATTGAAACCAGGCAAGCAAGATGTATGAAAGGAATCCTTTGTCTGGAATTGTTGCGCACTCATATTATCTAAAATCTAAGATATTGGGGACATCCGAAGCTTTGTGATGCGCTAGCTCGATTGCAGTTAGCAAGTCTTCACGGTAATTTAGACAGTCCACTAACAGAAATGATTTGGCTTGCTCTTTTGTCGTGCACAGGTAGTTGTCACTGGATAATCCTGGGAATGAATGCTCTCCATTCATGGAGTTTCCGAAGCTGGCATTTCCGCCTGTTGTTTTGACCTTGAGAGATCTCTTGCAAGTTGCACAGGGCTGCTGCCTATTCTTCTCTCAATCCTCAGAAGAAAGTAATTATTTTCAAGGGGAAGATGAATCAGTGACAATAGTCATACCTTTTACTTACCTCGGGTCATGAAGGGCAAAGTAAATCATTAATCTGAACAAGGAACCCTTTGAAAAAACTGCTTATTTCACTCTTTTAGGCTTTTCCATGGAATATTTGCATAAGATCTATAATTTCATCATAAAAACAAAATGTGACATTGAGCAACTGTGTTTCAAAGCAGGTTATAAAGCAATTGCCTCCTATTAAAAGTGACCATAGTCCTGTCTAAAAGAAAAATTTCCATTTACAGAGAGATGCAATCAGGTACTCAGAATCATTTCAAAGCAGCTGACATACAATTAACTATTCTGAACAATCCTATTTTTACTTAGTTCTGTTGAAGGGTCACGGCGACGATGCTGCCAGACTGCAGAGTTTTTCCAGGTATTTCTGTTTTTGTGTTGCAGTGACATTTATTTTGAAGACAAAGAGGGCAGATACTTTGCTTAGAGCAGGAAATATTCCCCCCCACCACCAACCCTCTGCCGCCGCCACCACCACCCACCCCCCCCCCCCCACCCCAACCCAACCCCACCTCCCCACAAACAAACATCAATGAGAGGAATGACCAGGTGATCTATTCCTTTGTTACAGGGAAAGGTGATGGTTTAGGCTGAGAGGTGTGTGTCAGCCAGGGGTACCAGGCAAATTCCTGGCTGTTCTCCAAATAGTTCCATAGAAATTTCAACATCCATTTAAACTGGTTAGGTTTAACAGTTCATACGAAGATTGTCACTTTTCAAAATTCAATGTTTGTAACTGTAAAAATGGCTTGTATTTTTACAGCACCTCCACAGTCTTAGGACAACTTATACTTGTACTTATACTTACGCCTTTAACATAATAAAACATCCCAAGATGTTTCACAGGAGCATTATAAAACCATGTATGACACAGAGCCACATAACCAAATATTATATCAGATGATCAAAAGCTTGCTCAAAGGGGTAGGTTTTAAGTGTCTTAAAGGAGAAAAATGAGATAGAGGTGGAGAAGTGTAGGGATGGTATTCCAGAGCTTAGGGTCTAGGCAACTGAAGGGGTGCTGAAAAATGATGGAGAGATTAAAATTAGGGTGTTCTGAAGAGGCCAGAATTAGAGGAACACAAATATGTTGGAGGGTTGTGGGGCTGCAGGAGAGTGCAGAGTCAGGAGGGGAGAGGCCACGGAGGGATTTGAAAGCAAGGATGAGAATTTTAAAATCAGCGTTGGAGGCAATGTAGGTCAGCGGACACAGGGTTGATAGGAGGACAGGACTTGGTGTAAGTTAAGGCATGGGGAACAGTGTTTTGGATGACCTCAAGTTTAGGGAAGGTAGAATGTTGGAGATCAGCTGAGAGTGTGTTGCAAGGCAAGTCTAGAGATAACGAAGGCATAAATGAAGGTTCCAGCAGCAGATGAGCTGAGATGGGACAAAGCTGAGCAATGTTATAGAGGAGGAAGGAAATTCCAAAATGTTTTATAACTTCAGAAACATGGCAGGCACAGCAAACTCCCACAAACAACAATGTTATAATGGCCAGGTACTCTTTTTTTCAGTGATGTTGCTTGAAGGATAAGTGTTGATCAGGGCAGCAACCTCCTTCAGTGCAACACTCCATAAGACCATAAGACATAGGAGCAGAAATTAGGCCATTCGGCCCATCGAGTCTGCTCTGCCATTCAATCATGGCTGACAAGTTTCTCAACCCCATTCTCCCGCCTTCTCCCCGTAACCTTCGATCCCCTTACCAATCAAGAACCTATCTATCTCGGTCTTAAATACTTCCACAATACCGTGCTGAAATGCCAGCCTGGATCAGACTTTTTTTTTTATTCATTCACGGGATGTGGGTTTCGCTGGCTGGGCCAGAATTTATTGCCTATCCCTAGTTGTCCTTGAGAAGATGGTGGCAAGCTGCCTTCTTGAACCTCTGCAGTCCATGTGGTGTAGGTACACCCACAGTGCAATCAGGAAGGGAGTTCCAGGATTTTGACCCAACGACAGTGAAAGAATGGTACGATATAGTTCCAAGTCAGGATAGTGAGTGACTTGGAGAGGAACTTTCTGGTGGTGGTGTTCCCATCGATCTGCTGCCCTGGTCCTTCTAGGCAGTAGTGGTTGTGGGTTTGGAAGGTGCTGTCTAAGGAGCCTTGGTGAATTCTTGCAGTGCATCTTGTAGATGGTATCACTGCTGCTACTGTGCGTCAGTGGTGGGGGGAGTGAATGTTTGGGAACGTGGTGCCAATCAAGCAGACTGTTTTGTCCTGGGAATGTGAAGAAGGTAGCTTTTGTTTCACCAATCTAGCAAAAGCCAAAACACACACAAGATAAGAATTTTGCTAGTTCTGATGGATTAGCCAACCAAGCTGTAGCAGTGTTTACAAGGCAAGATGATATTATCAAATAATAATAAGAAATTGCAAGGCTGGCTTGGCAGGAATTAACTGGCATTAGACCAAATGTTTTTAAACGAGTTGTAGGCTTTGTAAGATGTAGGCATTTCACCAACTATGTGTCTAACACATCCAGAAGGCAGGAAATGGGTGATAGCAAATCAGTACCCCATGTTACAACCTCCCTCCCACCAGTATTTTCACTGAGTTCAGTGGGAAACAATATTGGATAAGACGTAGAAACAACGTGCATTTATATAGCGCCTTTGACATAGAACATCCTAAGATGTTTCACAGGAGCATTATCAAACAAAATTTAACATGAAAATTTTGAGAAAAGGGGCTCTCAATTCACTATTGCCTCCTTTGGGACAACCAAAGGCCAATTTTCACACACACCACCACCTCCCACTACACCTCACCATATTCTTCCAGATGTTCAAATTAGTAAGTGACTTTCTATCTAGCTTGTGAAAGAACAGATCACCAACGTACGGACTGTGTTATTTTACATAGGATTACATAAGATATATAGCACAGAAACAGGCCTTTCAACCAACCAGTTCATTCGGAGTTTATGCTCCACTTGAGCCCCCTCCCATCTTTCTCGTCTCAATCTACCATCGTAACCCTCTAATTCCTTCGCCCTTATATACTTATCTAGCTTCCCCTTAAATGCACACAGCTGCTGTTGAAACAACCAGGACTGATGTTGCCTGTCTGTCTTCTAAATGGTGATTTGGAATTTTGAAATTCACAATTCACTTTTGCCCTGACATCAATATCAATCCTGAGCTACAAAATCCAAGTTAAGGGAGGAACCTCAAAGCAGATGGGGTGAAAAGGCTAGTTAAAGTTCGGCAAAGTCCATTGGAAAATATAAAGCATTTCATACTTTCGAGCTTTATTTACTACTATTTGTTGGGGCTTTTTTTGTAGCTTGGCTAACAAAATAATCAGGGATGGAGAATATAATTAAAAGTAGTTGGAATGGATTTCTAAAAGGGTCATGTTTAAACAACCCAATCAATATTTTTAAAGAGGTATCAATAATAGTAGCCGAAGACCATCAAATAGGTGAGGTGCACACAGACCTTTGATCAGATGCCACATAAAGAGATTCATGACAAAGGGTACTGGGGGTGGAGTACAGGGCCAGGTAAAATGAATTGAAAGATGGCCACAAGGCATCTTTCAAAGCAAAGGGGATAGAAGCTAGGTGAGGTTTCTTGGGCAGAATGGAAGTCAGAAGTGATAACCCACAGGTATCTGTGTTGGGATCACTGTTGTTCACCGCAAAATGAAATTGGGGGATTAAACCATAATGCAGGAAGACATGAAGAGATTTACAGAGTAGCCAGATAAATGGCAAGTGAAATTAAATATGGTGAAGTGTGAGATGATTGATTTCATTGGAAGCTAATGAGCTAAATGAGTCAAAGGGAATACCGATACATAAATCACTAAAAGTAGTGATACAAACTGATTATGCCATAAAGAGTATAAATGAAGTACTGGGATTCATTTCTAGAAAACAAAAGCATGGAGGCAATGTTAAATATATATGTTTCTTGGTTCAACTATGTTTGGAGTATTGTGTGCAGTTCCAGTTTCCATACTACAAAATGGATGCAGAAACACTGGAGGAAGTGCAGAGGGAAAAAAAAATATGTTGTTACCAGAATTGAAAGGATTCAACTATCAAGAAGGACTGACCAGGTTTTATTTTCCCTCTAGAAGAGGGAAAGAGGAGATAGAATTCTTTAAAATTATGAAGCGGTTCAATAGTTTGTGGGTGGGTCCAGAACAAAGGAGGCTTAAGCACAAGACAGCCACTAACTGATTAAACATAGAATTAAGGAAGAATTTCTTCACACAGAGTGATGAAAATGTGGAACTTGCTGCCACATGGAGGGGTTGAAGTGCATAGCATTGAGATATTTAAATGCAGTTGTGGTGCATTCATGAGGGAGATGGGAGAAGTGTATTCAGGAATATGGGGACAGGGTGAGATGAGGTAATTAAGATTTAAAGGAGGCACTGTCATGTTCCAGTACATTATGTACTTTCAGACAATACTTTAAAATTGTGAACAAAAATACTGTTAAAACGGCCACTGCCAATCATGTGACCTTTGGCAGTAACAGCTCCAGACAGTCCCGAGATTCAGCAAAATACCTAGTTAAAAATGGACATCCGCAGCCATCTGGAAAATTCACACATCCCTTTGTTGGAGGATGGAACATAAACAGCATTCTAGCTAATTTGTTTTTTCAGCTCACCATGGGACAAAAAGAACATCAAAATGCAATACGTGTTAAACGAATGCGAATGGGTCCCCACTATATTATGATAATCCCTCATCCGAACCCAGACTGGGTAAATTTCAAGTGTCAAATGACAAACAAAGGATACTTATCAACCTGGCCATTCACCTGATCTGGAAAAGGACTTTGGATTTGTAAAAGGTCACATGGGTGGGTCAGCCATGTTTGTTGCCTGCTTTTTAAAACAGCAAGAATCAGCACAACAGAGGCAGAGGCCCCATCTGGAAGCCATCGAAACAGCTGTGGTCAACTAAACAGCCAAGGCAATAAACAACAATACTTGCTAGTGGGAGACGGACTCTCCCCCAAGCTGTTCCAACTTCAAGGTCACCTGAATATCAGCCTCCTGGAAATTCAACTACAAGAAGCCTAACAGCTCACTTGAGAAACTTCTGCTTACAAGATCTTCAATCCAACTAAACACATCAACTCATCTAAGAAACTACAGTCTACCATGAAAGAAAGAATGAGGCAATATACATTGGGCAGAATTTTGCCCTTGGTGGGTGGGTGGGCAGCCAACCCCCACTGCTGAAATGGGGCCCACCGCCATTTTGAGTGGGCAGGCCAATTAAGGCCCACCCAGCGGCCTGCCCAACAGGAAGCAATATGCACTTCCTGTGCAGGGGGGAGGGAATCCCCAGCTGACAAAGTGCGCTCTTCTGCGCATGGGCACAAGAGAGCGCACTGCTCCCTGAAACTAAGTGCTGTTTCAGGGAGATTAGTGACTGCTTAAAAAAAACTCTAAAAATAGAAAAATGAAAATATTATGAATATGTCCCCCTCATGTGACAATGTCACACAAGATGGGACATGTTAATAGGAAGCACTGAAACTTTATTAAAGTTTTTAAGCATGAACATGAAACCTCATCCCGCCAGTGGGTGAGGTTTCATGTGTTTTCAGGAACCCGCTGGGGCTCCTGGCCTGCCCGCCAGCCTTAAGATTGGACAGGCAGGGCCTTTAATGATCTTAATTGTCCTGTCAAAGGCCTCAATTGGCCACAGACAGGCCGGCGGGGGGGGCAGCGAAATCAGCTGTCCTGCCCGCCTTCCTAAAAATTTAAGTGGACCGGGATGACGTCGGGGGTTCCTCCCAACCTCATCCCGCGTTAGTTTCCCGCCGGTGAGTAGGCCCCGCCCCCAAATCACCGACGGGAAAATTCTGGCCATTGTAATTGCATTTTTTTTCTTCATCTGTATCCAATCTTTGTGTAAGTGATAGACCGTGTGAGTTCAGTGAGCGGGCATTGCATTTTTAAACCTCTGGGGCCTTACTTGGCCCGCCCACTCAAAATGGCGGGTGGGCCCCATTTCAGCAGCGGGGGTTGGCTGCCCACCCACCACTGAGCCCGTGGAGCCTGCCCACCCACCAAGGGCAAAATCCTGCCCAATGTATATTGCCTCAATCTTTCTTTCATGGTAGACCTGTAGTTTCTTAGATGAGTTGATGTGTTTAGTTGGATTGAAGATCTTGTAAGCAGAAGTTTCTCAAGTGAGCTGTTAGGCTTCTTGTAGTTGGAGGCTGATACTCAGGTGACCTCTGGGGCAAGTGTGAGATAATAAATAACTTTCCTTATTTTAAAACTCACAAAAACTTGCTGCTGAAATTATTAATTTGGGACAACTGCTCTGAGGGTAAAAAAAATACACACACCTCACATACAAAACACACTGATCACAGATAATAAGAAAATACAAATTCTGTCTGTAACAATGCACTGGCATGAGCAGTTGAGTAGAACGGTGTAGGTTCCATGTCATTCCATCTAATGATTATTAAGAGTTAAATATTCCTTTTAATAGAAAACTAAATGTTAAAGTGAAGCAGAAAGACAGTCTAATTACAAAAGCCTTCCAACAAGTCAAAGAACATTGTCCTATTGAGTTTTCTGATAATAAAACTCCATAATCATTTTACTATAATCAGTCTTGCCATCTTTGTGCAAACAACACTCAATATTAGGTGCGTGATGTACTACCCAGATCTTGCATAATTCAGGGTACGGCTCTCGAGATCTTTATTGAGGAACTTAAAGTGTGTTCTCAGAATTAGTCAAGGATACTAACACCTAGCTTCCTGGTGGTACTCAATATCATTATGCCTTTATTTGAGAACAGGTCATTGTTACTCCTACATTTTATTTGCTAATTGTTATTCCCATTTTCACATCCTTCCTTTTCCATACTTTTCCTATTAACCTACTGTCTCACAATTAATCTTGCTCAAGCTGCCAATCATCTGCAATTTTTGAAGGGGATTTACAAAGGGAGAGGCAGTCTGTAATGATAGAAAAAAGACAATCACCACACAGACTTATTGGCTGTTTTTAAGGACTGCAGTTATAAAACTCTCCAGAGCCATCTACCATTATGCACAGGTCCAATTTTGAGGAATTTCACCTGCTCGAAGAGGATGGTAGACACCCCCTCCCCCCAAGCCAAAAGAAATTGCAGCACAGCCTCATTATCACTCCTGATCTGCCGCCACCATTTTGCTAAAATGCCTTCAAACAGGATAGCACAAGTACCCTCTCGTTTCAAATGAAAGCCCATATATAATATACAAAACGTGGTTCTATGACAGTTGTGAAGTATCAGTGACTGCAGTGTACACCATGCATGGCCAACCCATTAGTACGAGGCATTGCGTAGTCTATCCAGCAGTCATTAGTTACATGAACAGTCATTTAGTCCGTTTGGGCCTGATCCGCTACTCAGTTAGGTCACAATGTAAATGCCTCACAACTCCATTTCCCTGCCTTTGTTCCATATCCCTTGATACTCTTACACAAAATCTCAGTCTTGAAGGGATTGCTGTAGACTGCAAGTGAAGGGGTGAGTGAAGAGGTTTTTTCAGAATTTTGGAAGGTCAGGAAACACTTAAATGATATCAAGTATCAGTATCAAATAGTTAACATGAGTGAAAAGAGAGGCTATGAGTTATTCCTGTATGCAAAAGGTTGTTAGAGCTTTGCCACTGGATTTGGTTGAAGTAGATGGAGGACATTATACCTTTTAAGAGAAAATTGGATATGTAATTGACCCAGAAAATGATGCAGGCCTATGAAGAGCGAATGGGGAAGTGTAACTGGTTTTGGATTGCTCGGGTAAAGGGTCAGCATAGACATGATGGGTTGAATGGGTTTCCTTTACAGTTCAGTTCAATTTAGTAAGAAACAAGTTCAACACTGATGCCACAGAGCACTAATTCAGACCGGTTGACTGTGTCAACCATGCCTCAGTGGGCAGCACTTTGATCTCTGAGTCAGGAGGCTGTTGTTTCAAGTACTGCTCCAAAAGTATGAACACAAAGTCCAGATTGGCATTTCAGTGCATTACTGAGTGCTGCACTGTTAAAGTGATGACTTTTGGATGAGGCATTACATCAAGTCTGTGTTTGGACATAAAACATCCCATGACACAATTCGAACAAGAGCAGGGGAGTTCTCCCCTATGTCCTGGCCAATACCTCAACCAACCTCAAAGACTTATCTGGTCATTATCAGATTGCTGATTGTCTGTTCAATGGCCTTCTAGATTGTGGAAGCAAAATCCATCTTCTGATTTTTGTAAGCACTTTTGGATCCTGGATATTACTATTGATGATAATAGCAAGCAGTTAACATGCACTGAGGAATGCAAAATAAACATGTTAAGTGCCCACCTATGATATCCCCAGCAGTTCTCTAGGTTATACATACTACTTTTCATATTTATAATGTATGTGAAAGACAGGAGTGCAGGAGATAATGATTGAGTTTATTTCTTTCTACTTTTGGCTACTTTGATCCAATATTGTACTGCTGAAAATTGAGCAAGAATTCTGAAGGGATTCCTTGATTATCTAATTTTATCATTCACTGAACAACAGTTCTACATTCATGTGAATAGTTGTGTGCCTTTGTGCATCTTTGTGCAAATAAGCTTTTGGATTTTAGTGCATGCTTCTAAATGTGACACTCTGCACCCTCTATATCACTAACAGGATTTCCTTGACAGTTTTCTGCCCTCCCCTAAAATTACTGGAATGAAGTTCACTAGCATTGGCCAAATGCATGTTCACTACTGGCCTTTAAGGAGAAAATTCAGATAAAACATTCTCACACTGCCCTCATGTGGTAATATCTGCTCATTAGATGTTCTGTAAAGTACCATAAAAATGAATCAATGGCCACAGATATTTTCCTCTGAACCTTATTTTTAAATAAATTAAGTGTACTGCTTTAAAGGCACTACAAATTCCATAAAATATTGAAAGCAAATTGCTATTTTAATTAAGTTTGACACTTCCCAACCCCCAACAAAAGATTTTAATTAATCGCATGCAGCTTTCCCTTTGAGAAACTAACATTGTCACAGAAAGGAAGACTGGGATATAGGGAGTCCTGCCGACATGCTCCCAATTTAAAAATACACTTTTTTCATGTCAGTGGAAATTGCTACATATAAAAATGGCACACCGCCATCTAAAAATAATTATACTTGCTTACTACAATGGAGCAGGTCTCTTTGCCAGTGCACACTCTGGTGTCATTGGTGATGGGCAGGAGTCTCGCGCATCTACAGCAGTTCCAGTCACTCCTGTTGCTGAATGCTGCTGAGCCACTCCAAAGACATAACCTAGACTGACACTTTAGTGCAATACCCGTGGGGCTGTGCTGCAGTGTTCTCTTTTGATTGAGATGCTAAATTAAGGCTCTGTTTGCCCTCTCAGATAAACACTAGGCAGGGTATAAATCAGTCCTCCCTATTTACTTTCAGAGTTTATATTCCAAGGTTCTACTGACAGTGAATCCATGCCAAAATGCACCACAGAACTAAACCAGTTAGTTACAATTCAGTTAGTCTATTACTCAAGGAAAAATGCTGGAATCTTTAATTAAAAATTGATAAACATATATGAATAAAGTAATAAATGGAATTAATAAATAAATAAAGATGAAGGGAACATAATTAGGAACAGCCAACCCAAATTTCAGAAAGGAAGATTGTGTTCAGAAGAGGTGAGAGATAAGAAAATGCAATGAATGCAGTGTATGAGAACTTTCAGGAAGCTTTTTTGCCATGTGAGATTATTGGAGAAAATTCAGGCACATGAAGTTTGGAAGAGGTGAGCAAATTGAATTAAAAACTGGTTTGAAGGTAGGAGACAGAATGCAGGCATTAAAATTTCTCAGAGTGGTTTAGAAGTAAGGGTGTCCCTCGGGATTCATTTTTGGGGCCACTTCTGTTCACTGTATTTTTCAATGATTCCAATATAGGGCTAGATGGAGTTCTGTCCAACTTTGCTGACCATGCTAAAATAGGAGTCATATAAAATAATCCCAAAGATCAATGATAGCTGGAAGGGATACTAATAAGATAGTGGAATAGACAAAAGGTGGCAGATGGAATTCCATGTCAGTAAATGTTAGGTGGCATATTTTGGTAACCAAATAACTATACCTTTAATGGATGATGTGGATTTGGGAGCTCAGATTCACAAAACATTAATAGCACCTCAGAGAATTAAGAAAGATTTATGTATACATATTTATTCGCCCCTTGTACAATGTCCCAAAACAATCATTATTAAGGGTAGCCACTATCAGCAACCAATTTTTGCACATCAAGGTCGCAAAAACAGCAAAAGTTAAACAGCCAAAAAATCTGTTTTATTAATATTGGTTGAGAGATAATGGTTAAGACAGGTCACAGGGAAAAACAACCCGACTCCTCAAACGGTAATTCAATACTATACTGAAGTGTCAGCTTAGTCTCTGGAGACAGATTTGAACCTACAATCTTCTGACTCAGAGGAAAGCATGCCACTGTGCCAAGAATGGCCTTGTTATGCATAAGGTCATTTAAAAAAAAATCGAATACTCAGTTTTTTTGAGAAGAGATAAAGAATATAAAAAGCAAGATGCACTGACCAATTTCCTTGGTATGACTACAATTGCATTGTGCAGCTTTGGGCTCTCCAAACTTTAGAAAAGGTGTTGAAGCAATAAAAAGAGTACAGCACAGATTCACTAGAATACTGCCTAGTATAGGAAGAAATTATGAAAAAAGATGTAAAAATTGGGATTGATTTTGTTACAACAGGTGACTTAATAAAGTTGTTCAAAATAACCGAAGAGAAGGCTCAGAGTAGATATGGAAACAGAGCAGGTACATGGGGTTAGGATTACTTCTCCAGAGGATTTCATTTTTTGAGGATTTCAATTTTGTACTTTTATGTAATTCTATGTAAAGGCATGAAGGTTATTCATTTTATCTGATGTGGTAACACTTGCATTTTAGCAACATTAGATATATTAATGAAAACATAAACGAATTACAGTTCAATAAATAGAAAAACAGTTTACATAGTGAACATCTCTGCACTTTGGACAGTTGAGTGAAACGCATTAGACTACACCAAAGTTTATTACCCTCACTGATAATTAAAGAAATTCTTTCAATTGAAAATGATTTCAGCCCTGTTTAATTTGTATGAATAAAAGTGTGGTTCCTGTTTTTGCTTTTCAAAACTGAAAACATTTTTTCTCTCTGGACGCGACACACTGAATAACCTGCACAGCCTGGAATGAAGTCGTATAAATTTCCCGAGTACTTCTTCAGCTCATCAATAGAGATAAAACCTAACCAGAAGTAACAAAACAAATTACTACAGTTAAAATAAAATTGTTCCCCTACACTGCTTTCCTTGAAGACTTAGCATTAATGCAATGTTTTGTGAAAACTATGCTGGGAGATGTAATAACGTTTAATTGTCTAATTTTTGATCTTTTGATAGAAGGAAACTCAAAAATGAAATTTCAAATACAACCAATGCATAACATGCATTTTAGCCACTGTAAGTGTTGGAAGATTTATAATCCCAGAGCAGCTAAGAAACCTATTTCTCATTTTTTTACACCATGTTAAGTAAGCATTGTAATAAAAACAAAAAATGCTGAAAATACTTAGCAGATCAGGCAGCATCCAAGGAGATGGAAACAGAATTAACGTTTCAGCTCTGTGAGCTTTCATCAGTACTGGGAGATGTTCGAAATATGATAGGTTTTGAAACAGTGAAAGGTGGTGATGGTGGGAAGAAGAACGAAAGGGAAGGTCTGTGATAAGGTGAAGGGCAGGATAGATTACATGACAAAAAGTTTAATTGTGCAAAGCCAAAGGAAATGACAATGTGGCAAGCAAAGAAACAAAAGATGTAACTAGAGGAGGTGTGAATGGTGGGACTCACAAAAGCTGCCGTCCAAATGTAAAGGAAACAAGAGAGAAACAAGAGAAAAAAACTAAACAAACAAAAAAGAACAAAATAAAATGGGGGTAGATGTTACGATCTAAAACTGATTAACTCAATATTGAGTCTAAAAGGTTGTAAGGTTCGCAGGCAAAAGATGAGGTGCTGTTCAAGCTTGCGTTGAGATTCAATGGAACACTGTGACAGGCCAATGGCAGAAAGATCAGAATGGGAGAAAGGTGGAAAATTAAAAAGACAGGTGACTGGAAGTTGGGGGTCACACTTGTGGACTGGACAGAGATGTTCCACAAAGCATTCACTCAGACTTCCCTTGGTCTCCCCGATGTAGCGGAGACCACATCATGAACAACGAATTGACTGATGTGTTTAAGATGAAGATAGGTGAGAAGAGGCTCATGTGCAGCAGAAACGCTAGAATGTTTCTGGCTACACGACCATGCAACTCAATGTTAAAAAAAAGACTAAACTCAAATATTTTCTCTACACCACCATTCACAGACCCTGGTAAACTAACAAGTACAGCAAAAATAAGCTGTGGTGAAAAACAGACATTTTCACAGTGTGAATCATAAGAGAAGGAATTAATCGTTATTAAGAGCAGAAGAACTGGAGGGCCAGCCCATAAGGATGGCAGAGTAGGGTAAGATTGCGATCAAAATTGCTGGATACCACAAGAAGGTTTTAAAGGGACTGCATCCCAAAGTTGTATATGGGGAATGAGGGACTAAAGATAGAACTTGCAGTTATATTGTGTCCTGCACATTATTAGGGTGCCCAAATCATTCAAAGCTAATGAATTGCGTTTAAGATATAGTTTTGTAGCAAATGCAGCTGACATCTTACATATGGCATAACCCCTAAACAACAGTAAGTAAAGGATTAAATAATCTGTTTTGGTGTTGTTGGTTGATGCAGTAATGCTGAGACATAGGAGGTACTCTTCAGCTCTTCTTAGAATAGTGCAATGAGATTTTTTGCATCCACTCAAAGGAGGATATGGGACTTCAATTTAATGGCACATTCAAACATGCAACATTCTCTCACTACTGCACTGAACTATCACCCTACATGCTTAAGACGTATAATGGAGCTTAAACCCAAGACCATATATCTCATAGGAAAAAAATGTTACCAAGCTGGCACTATAAAACTAAAATCAACACACTTTCCCAGCGTTGATGAATTATAAATCCAATCTAATTCTTACCAGTAACCATGTTGTTTACAGGGTACATCTGTTGAACATGACAAGTTGCAGCTTCAAATGATGGTGTTTCAATGACTAAATTCTGGTTCCTGCTTTGAAAATGTCATACAGCAACATCTTAGAACAAACATCAAATACTTTTTGCATGAGCTACTAAAAATACAAGTTATGACATTTAGGTCAGATAAAGTGACAGAGACTGACGCACTCCACAGAATTAATGCCAGCTTCCCATGTTATTGGCTGCCTGCATTGGGATTTGCTAAGCACATTAGGTGCAATGTGGCCAGATATCGACTGCAGCACTAGGAGCCTGCACACAAGATTAACTAAAATCACAGAAAATATTTAAATTAGGGGACTTTCCATAATGCATTATGACTACTTGCAGGACACTTTAGTTGCTAAATGCACATTTGGAAAGGAGTTTTGGGGTAGCACTAGGGTAGAGTAAATTTTAATTCTGGGTGGTCCTCTCCTGTAGAAAATGTCATCTTTTCTTCTTCCCTCAGACCTGTTCTTCAATAGAAATTTTGTGCCTCACTAGCAAAAAGTGGTCTACAGCTCCAGTAGCCTTCACTGATTGACTGCCCTGATGCTGTTGTTCTTAACGTTTTTCCACTTTCAGCATATCACGTGCTTTGTGCCACGAATGCCACCAAAAGATTTAAACTGCTTCCTCTCTCGACTCCTCCAATGTTGCTAAATTATTAGATTGTTTATCCGACATCCAGTACTGGATGAGCAGAAATTTCCTTTAATTAAATACTGGGAAGACTGAAGTCATTGTTCTCAGTCCATTCATCTGTCACCCTTGTGCCCACTAACATGGCCTTGCCCCTCCCTATCTCCACCAGCCTCACAATCCTCAGAGGTCTTTGTGCTCATCTAATTCTAGTCTCATGAACATCCGCAGTTTTAATCTCTTTACCATTGGCGGCCGTGCCTTCAGTTGCCTAGACTCCAAGCTCTGGAATTCCCTCCCAACACCTCTCTGCCTCTCTACCTTGCTTTCCTCCTTTAAGACAATCCTTAAAATCTACATCTTTGACCAAGTTTTTGGTCATCTGACTTAATATTGCCTTTTGTCTCTCGGTCTCATATTTTATTCTATAACATTCATGTGAAGTGCTTTGGACTCTTTAGCATGTTAAGGTTGCTGTCCAAATATAAGTTCTTCTTGGTGCTGTCATGTGGGGGGCTACTTATTTCTGCTAGGTGTCATAATCCTGAGGTAACCTGGTCTCTCCCAAGGAGCTTCCAATCCAGAAGGACTTCCACAGCAATTAACCAATAACTGACCTCAGGGTACACCTATTCTGATCACTGTCCCACAGGGAGTGCCTTAACATTGACTTTAAAGGGCGGGCCACAATACTAACTAAACGTTCTGGAACTGCTCGATTGCCCATAAGCAATGCTACTGTGAATCAGCAAGTTTTTAATGATGAGATCTGAAACAAGTAAGTTGGGACAACACTTTAATGTACTCACTGCTAGATCGTAATAAATTAGTTCCGTGAAATTTAAGCATGATAATGCCTATTTTATCAATTAAATATCAGAGGGTCCTGATGTTGTACAATAATTCCATTAAAGTGCTGAAAGGCAATTTTGAAGCGTGGCTATGGAGAACTAACTTCTTTTAAGAAAACTGGATTTAAAAGATAGTTTTTTGGCATTATCCCATAGCAACAGCCAAAATATTTTTTTCTTATAATCCACAACTTCTTAATTTTAATTAAGGGATTAACTCAAAGCCCCCAGAAATGTAATTAGAAAGTATAAATGAGGATTTCTAGCTAATTTTGTATTTAAGCACACAGAAATTGTATTCAGTGGAACCAAAATTTCCAGGATCACACTTGTGTACACTGAAAGGAGAATTCAAAATTAAGGAAAAAAGTGTTTGCTAGAAGAACATATTCTTAAGTATCATGGAAAGTTAAAGTCTGCATAAGGCAGGCAACACTGAATTAAAGTAGGTAATGATATACAATGTGTGTTTTATTTTGTTGAAAACAAATAATAGAAGAGTTTTATTATTGAATTTTAAATGAAAAGAAGCCTTTAATTGCACCTTTCACTACCACCAGACGTCCTAAAGTGCTTTACAGCCATTGAAGTATCGCAGGACAATGACAATAATAATAATGTAGAAAATTATAGTACCTTTTGTATCTTAAGCAGCAAGAGTGTCTTTAACAGAGATAGAGTAAATTTAAAGAACAAACCTGTATCCATTGTTCAGAACATCCTGGTCCATTCTTTCCATTTCTGGGCTGTGGCAGATTTCAGGTGTCTTCTTTTTTGAAATATCTTCTCTCTCATGTGGCTTGTGTTAAAAGTAAAGCAATAAACAGTCACAATCCTACAGCAACAGTACCTACATTAAACTAATGTATGGTATTTCCATTGCCCGTAGATATGTGTACCTGCCTACCTGTTGCCAATTTATTTAGAGCACATCTGTATGTGTATACATGAACATTTGTTTGCAGCTAATTGTAGCCTGTTAAATTATAGTTAACACTAAAATAGAGAATGCAGAAGAGACGGAGGAACCGAGTTTTACAAGAATACCTATGACAAATGTATTTAACTCTAGCAAATACAAATAACGGCATATCAGCAGAAAGAATGAGAAACAGTTCTACAATGAAGGGAACAGGATAAACACTTGGAAAATTTGAAAGGGATCTAGCAGACTCGCCATTTTCAATATGAAGAACAATGTGGAAAGCAAACAGTGATGGGGCCTGTTGGAATGGTACAGCAGTGACTAAATTCTGTAATTCTGCCCATCCAGCATGGAGCTTCATTTGATGAGCACATGATTCAGAAAATTATTGCCAAGGTATTGTAGATCAATCTTTGACTCCATAATGCTGTCAAGCAAAGGTCACGCTGGTCTACAATCACTGAATGTATTCCTACAATTCTCTAATGGTTACACTGAGGCGCTTTATTGCATTTCATTTGGAATACTGCGTAAATCTGTTTAAATACATCAAGTAGTTATCAGAGCATCTGAGGAATAAAATATAAAATGGAAGCAAATCACCTCACCTGCTGAGACTGCAAAGGATTTTCTTGCTCCCAAATGAAATTTCCAACTGCTGCTCTAATTTCTTAAACAGTTAAGAATAGGAAATAAATGTGAAATATTCCAAATATAAAGATCACTTTGTTATAAATATACAAAAGATAGAAGAAACAAAGGCACATTCACAGACCACATACAGCTGACTCCATCATCCATTCAATCTCCTGGAAGTTCTATACCAATATTCCTTGGTCCTGAATGCAATGTGCAAAAATTGCAGAATTCATCCTCAAGTCCACCGTTCATAGAAACATAGAAACTAGGAGCAGGAGTAGGCCATTCGGCCCTTCGAGCCAGCTCCGCCATTCATTATGATCATGGCTGATCATCCAACTCAATAGCCTGCTCCTGCTTTCTCCCATACCCTTTGATGCCTTTCGCCCCAAGAGCTATATCTAACTCCTTCTTGAAAACACCCAATGTTTTGGTCTCAACTACTTTCTGTGGTAATGAATTACACAGGCTCAACACTCTCTGGGTGAAGAAATTTCTCCTCATCTCAGTCCTACCCATATCCTCAGACTGTGACCCCTGGTTCTGGACTCCCCCACCATCGGGAACATCCTTCCTGCATCGACCCCGTCTAGTCCTGTTAGAATTTTATAGGTTTCTATTAGATCCCCCTCACTCTTCTGAACTCCAGCGAATATAATCCTAATCGACTCAATCTCTCCTCATATGTGAATCCCGCCATCCCAGGAATCAGTCGCGTAAACCTTTGCTGCACTCCCTCTATAGCAAGTACATCCTTCCTCAGATAAGGAGACCAAAACTGCATACAATATTCCAGGTGTGGTCTCATCAAGGCCCTGTACAATTGCAGAAAACATCCCTGCTCCAGTACTCGAATCCTTTGGCTATGAAGGCCATTTGCCTTCTTTACCGCCAGCTGCACCTGCATGCTTACCTTCAGCACCACTGACACCACTCACTCCTATCCCCTACATTATGCCTACTTGCCCCAACTCTCTAAACTGCTCTAATGTTGCTTACATTGACCCCAGGAAAAACAGCAAAATGACAGAGGTGCTGGAAGGTTGCAGATGCATATTGCTTAATAAAAAATCTAAAACTTTAAAAGGAGTACAATGACAAATCAAATCATATTTTACAAATAAAAATTCCAAAGTAACACTTATTCCTCGACTCTCATTTTACTAGTATATTTTCTCATTTTCCACAGAACATTACTGATCGGTGGTAGCTGGTAGCCTACTCTGAAGCTTTGATCAATGTTACTCTCTAACTGGATGAAAGGAAATATTTCAAAAATAACTGCAGTGCTGTTTAAAAATAAATACTTTCCATCATTAGTTTTATTTGTTTTTAAAAATGCAAATGAAGTGCAGCTCTTGAAAGCTTTTGTCAGCGTCACCACTTCCAACTATTCATGCAGGGGTTGTAGATTGCACCATATCACTATGTCTGTGGTCTGTTGTCTTCCCTTACTCCAAAAGTAACCCGAGAGACGTAAGAGCTGAGGAGTAGAAATGTGACTTGCATGTTGCACCAGGTATTGCAGCTTCACGTAAAAGATGCAAACAGCTAAAGACGTAGGGAGCTATACTTACTCTGTTCAAAAGCATATTTAAAATTTAAAACTGTTAAACCGTCCTAAACCAAAAAAATCATAAAACATTGATTAAATATTCACAGGGCGCTATTTTCAGACCTGTATTAGCATTTTAAACACTAATAAGCAACAGCAATGTTATTTTGTTTGTATTCTACTTTCACTTATGTACTGTCACCTCACCACGTTTCAGTAATGCGTGAGTTTACCACATACAATCCTTCTTATGCCCACTGGTCTTTGCATTAAGAAAAAATCATTAATTTAATTAAGTTTTAAAAAATCCATCATTCTAAAGATGTGCCCCAGCCATTACTTTTGTTTAAAGCAGTCACACCCTACATTATCTTCTTTTAGTCCCATCCTTTTTTTTAAACAATTTAGTTCCTGAGGATTCTTCTGGCTAAGCTGCTCAAAATCCGTGATGCTTGCTCACAATTACCAATGATGAGATCAATATCTGTAATATTAATCATCTCACTTATCAGCTTGGCACTAACCTTCATGAAGACAGGATGGTGGAAGCAGAAAGTGGCCCATAGCTACACTGTCCTTGATCCCGGACTTCTCACATGCCGATAGGTAACAGGCATGAAAAACTGTAGCCTTGTCCTCCATAAACTCCAAACTTTCAAAGATTCTAAAAAGATAAAATAGTGAATTTATTCATCAGCCCATGAAACTGAATTACATTTAAACTTGAAATTGGGTCAAAGAAGTAATTAATTACTTAAATATTCTTATTCCATTAATCACAACTTAAAATTACTTAACAGGTTTTTTTAAGATCTGTAATGCAACAGCAAGTTTCTCTTTTTAAAAGTACAAATTAACAGAATTGTCTATTAAATTTAAATAATATTAACATTAAATGACAATATACCAGCACAAAAGTTTCTGGCTATGTCTCCCTAAATTTAAGGGCACCAATACATATGAATATACAAATTAGGAGTTGGAATAGGCCACTCAGCCCCTTGAGCCCACTCTGCCATTCAATAATATCATGGCTGATCTGACTGTAATCTCCTCTCCACATTCCTGCCTACCCCCGATAACCTTTCACCCACTATCTAGCTCTGCCCCAAAAACATTCAAAGACTCTGCTTCCATTGAATTTTGAGGAAGAATTCCAAAGACTCACGATCCCCTGAATGAAAAGAATTCCCCTGCTCCCTGTCCTAAATGAGCAATCCCTTATTTTTAAACTATGAACTTTAGTTCTAGATTCCCCTACAAGAGGAAACATCCTTTCTACATCCACTCTTAAAAATATAAAATATACAATTTCTATAGTATTATACCTCTGTGTGTCAGGATGAGCAGCATCATTGCTAAATAAGAAATCAGCTGAAGACCAGTTTGTAATAATCCCACCTTCAGTGACTGCAGGAACAAATACAGGAGCCACGCATTAAAATCACCAAATTATATGAATACGTTTTCCTCTGATCACTGAAGCAAATGCAAACTCTTTATCCAAAAGGACTTAAAATATGTAATAATCTAAGTAATACAATCTCACAACTATTAAGGTAAATGTTTCAACTAAGAATACAAACTTTCAAACAAATGCTAATTACAGTTTTGTACATTATTTTAGCAATAAGTTTGACTATTTAAAGACTGTAGCCCAATTTCTACAGTAGATGAATATTTCAACTTCTAATTATTGTTTGCACTAGTAAATTGATTCCTAGTACCCATAAAACTTGCATATAGTCAATGACTGAATCTCTGGGGTAGAGAATTTCCAAGGTTCACAACTCTTTGAGGTAAAAAATTTCTCCTCACCTCAGTTCTAAATGATGGACTCATTTTTTAAAACATTCTTTCATGGGATGTGGCTTCCCCTGGCTAATCCCTAATTGCCCATCCCTAATTGCCCTTGAATTGAGTGGGTTGCCACACTATTTCAGAGGGCAGTTAAGATTCAACCAATTGCTATGGGTCTGGAGTCAAATGTAGGCCAGACCAGGTAAGGATGGCAGGTTTCCTTCTCTAAAGGACATTATTGAACCAGATAAGTTTTTACAACAATTAATGTTTCATGGTCACCATTACTGAGACTAGCTTTCAATTCCAGGTTATGACTTGAATTTAAATTCCACCAACTGCCCTGGTGGGATTTGAGCCCTTGTCTCCAGGACGTTAGCCTGGGTCTCTGGATTACTAGTCCAGTGACATTATCACTACACCACAGTCTCCCCCATCATTACAGCACAGAAGGAGGCTATTCAGCCCATGTCAACTCTCTACAAGAGCAACACATCCAATTGCCATTTTCTCACCCATTCCCCATAGCCCTCCAAGTTTTTCCTTTTCAGGTTATTATCCAATTTTCTTTTGAAGGCTTGATTGAATCTGCCACTCTCTTGGGCAGTGCATCCATATCCTCGGGTAATTCCCCTCATGAACTGGTCACTGGGCGTAAGATGGGAATGCCAGTGCATGTACTGGTGCCCTTACTGAGACACAGATTAGGGAAGTGACCAAAGATAAATTTAAAGCTGAATTGTGGCAGACATTGCATTCCCTATATTGCAATAGCGCAATAAATATAGGTCACAGCCACCGGCGTAACCGCTTGATCTTGGAGTCACTGAAACCTCAGGAACAGGGTGTGGAAGATCATGTCATGGTCCAAAATTACACTAGAGTGGGAGTGTTTGATCCACTCTACAAAGGACCATAATCTATAGTCGACAAAGCTAGCCCTATGGTGTATGGAGTCCAGCGGCCCAAGTGAGTTAAGTGGTTTCACATCAATCAGATGAAACCTAACCAGGTCACAAACACAGGACTGACGTCTAACGGTTCTGGTGAAATCACCTCTCTGTGACCCTGTGATCCAATCATGTGGGATTGTGATGAAGCCCCAATCCCACATGAGAGGGGTATCAGAGATAACACGCCCATAAACGACACTCCAGATGATGACACCTGGACATTAGAACACTTTTTCCAGGGGGCAGCTGGAGATCCTAACATTGAGATGTCTAAGGGGGACACCATCCCTGAGACAGAGAATGCCTACTCAACCCCTGAGAAGGAGTAACATGGATAGGAGACCCAGATGGGATCCTAATTTCATGTACCATTAAGTTCAATTGTATATAATTATAATATGCCTGTGACCAAATTTGCTCACACAGTTCGTGGGTTTTTTTTCTCTCTTTCTAAAGAATCATGGGGCAGGATTTCCTGGTTGGCGTGCGGAAGCGGGACCCGCACGCCGACACGTAAAATGACGCAGGATGGTGTCGGGCAGAACTCCCAACGTCACCCCGCGTCATTTCCATTTTCAGGTCGGGGTGGGGGCACAGCCGAATTAGCTGTGCGCCCGCCAACCTGTCAACGGCCAATTGAGGCCATTTAAAAAGTAATTGCGCTAGTTAAAGGATCTGCCCATCCAACCTTAAGGTTGGCGGGCAGGCTGGGAGCCCTGGCGGGCTTCAGGAACAGCATGAAACCTCATCCACAGGTGGGATGGGGTTTCATGTAGGTTTTTAAAAATTTAATAAAAGTTTAATTATAAGTGATGGACATGTCCCAGCTCACGTGACAGTGTCACATGACGGGGCATGTCAGGGAAGTTTTATTTTTCTATTTTTAACATTTTTGAATTTGGCGCCGATCTCCCTGAGGCAGCACTTAGCCTCAGGGAGATGAGTGCCCTCTTTCACACGCATGCGCAAAAGAGCGCACTCTCAGCTCAGGGAATCCCATCACCACCACCCCCCCCTCCACCACCACCCCACACCGGCCGCAGAGGGAGCGCAGAGCACTTCCTGGCGGACATCACACTGGGCGGGCCTCAATTGGCACGCCCACATAAAATGGCGGCACGCCCCCAATCAGGGGCGCCAATCGGCAGTGCACCTGCAAGCACCCACCCCTGAACTCCCCCACTCCCCAAACCTCCACCCCCCCCAAGACTGGGGGAAAATTCTGTCCATGAAGATGGTGCTAATGGTGATGATCCTGGGGTTCATGACTGGCAACCTGTGTCTGGACAAGATATTAGTGCTTCAAAATAATAAAGAATGATAAGGGTAACACAGAGTCAGTGATTTATCATACCCGTCCTACTGAAAACCCTAGGGTCGAAGCAGGGTTATAAATCAGGAACCTAAGAGCGGAGCGGGGCAAATTGGTGGGGCATGAGAAGGGAGGTTACACTGTGGAGTTCACAGCAATTGCAAAATAAAGTGTGCCTTCAACAGCACATTTTGGGAATTCAAGAAGGGAAAGGGATGTGAATCATTTGTGATCCATCTAAAAGGACGATGAGCAAAAACAATGCAGTCTGGTTTACAGGGAGAAAAGAAAATGGATGGGTGCAGATAGGGGATGCCTAGAATCCACACACTTCTCTTACTCAGTCAGAGTCTCAAATGGAGGTCAGGTTGTGTTGACCTCAGTGATGGAGGGAACGTAATGAGGGAGACTATATGTGTGTAGAAGGCAAGGCCTGGGGTGGGCCCTGGCTTCAGTCAGGATGGTATGGGAATAGCAGCTGTGAAAGGGGTGTCTTTGTCATTGGTGGGATGGGAGAAGTGTGCCCACTTGGCATTGCATGGTACCGCCCTGGTAAGGAGGAGATATGGACCCCTCAGGTCTGTGCGCCAGGAAAAGAGGGAAATGTTCTGGTTGTAACATTAAAGGCCACAAGGAAGCTCACTCCCTTTGTTAATAAGATCAAGATTAATCCAAAGGCTATAGATTGCCCACGCCATACACCGGGACCACAGAACGGTCTGGTTGTCATTCCCACACAAATGGCACAATATCACAATATGCACTACGAGGTAGCGCCAATAATGATTAATTTAGCGGACATGGGATTACCCCCATGGTGCAAATATTAAACACGTGAATCGAATGCTGCATCAAGTTTTGAGGGAATCCTATTAGCGTACTGGCACTGCAATTGATGAGGATGAACATGCTGGTCTGTTTGAGGGTTCAGAGAATCAAACAAAATCTCACTCATATGAGCCAGTACCACATAGCTCGATTAATAATGTGGCAATAATATTTAACACTGGGACATCACTTGTAAATAGTTGAGATTTAACTACTTCAGATAATCGATAAAAACTGTTAGAAATAGGTTAAGGAAGATATCGAATGAAATGAATGATGTGGAACAGGGCGAATTAGAGGAAGACCAAATTATGACCATTCATTTGCAAGATCTGGTGGGGGAATTGGAAAGGCATGCCCACCGTATGAATGAAATTCTAAAAGAGGATAAAAATGCCTCTGTGGATGCTGCTGAAAATGATACTTGCACAACGTATGGTTCTTGGTTGGTGGAATAGGCCCATGAAAACATCCAAAGCACTGTGGAAGAGAGATTACCTTCCTGGGTTATTGATAAACATCTCAGGGTTATGTCTCTGTAAAATCAGGGGACTCGTGCAGGTATGCCCGGTGAAACATGAATGCTATGTGGAGAACAGTAGCATGGGCATTCTAGGGTTAGTTATATATTATCCTGTCCTAAAGGAAGGGGAGAAATCTAATCCTATTTAGAGTCGAAAACATTGGGGTAGCAAGTCAGGGCCATGGGTCGCTTTATGACCAACACCCTAGGTACGTGGCACAAGTGGACAGGAATACTTGGGTAGCCCTGGGTTTGTCTGGGTGCACTCGGAGAGGGGAGATTTATGTCATCGACACAAACGTAGGAGAGCAGAACAGCAGATGAAAATGTTGCTGATGGGACGGAATGAGGGGAATGGATTAGATTTGCAAGTGTAGTAATGCTTGCAGGCGAAAATATACACTTGAGGGTGGCTGCTGTAAGGCATTTTCATATTTTGTTTATTTCTGTGATGCCCTTTGTTTCTTTTTAATATGTTTTATCTTCATTCTTGTGTCAAAATGTAATCAGTTAGGAGGTGGACCAATGTCCTGAGCTCAGAACTGGGTGGCAGGAATATGGAGTGCGGAGGACATCGAACGAAGGGAGAAGGTTTTTGACCAAAGACATCAACTCTGAGGCTTTTTTGGAACTTTTTTTAAAAATAAAGACTAGACAAGGATATACACGCACACAGACACAGACAAAGATGTGTCAGGACATGCCACCGGGGCAGTGGTTAGCCACCAGACACACTGATCACAGAAACTGTCCTGTATCCAGCTTGTATCTGCTGGAGTTTAGAAGAATAAGAGGTGACTTGATTGAAACATACAAGATCCTGAGGGGACTTGACAGGGTGGATGTGAAGAGGATGTTTCCTCAACTGGAAGAATCTAGAACTAGGGGTCACTGTTTAAAAATAGGGGGACACCCATTTAAATCAGGGACGAGGCAAAATTTTTTCACTCAGAGGGTCGTGAGTCTTTGGAATTCTGCTTCCACCACCTTTTCAGGAAGGCAGTCTTTGAATGTTTTTAAAGCAGAAGTGGATAGATTCTTGGTGAGCAAGGGGGTGATGGGTTATCAGGGGTAAGTGAGATGCAGATTTCAGGTTGCTATCAGATCAGCCACGATCTTATTAAATGGCGAAGCTGGTCTAAGGGGCTGAATGGCCTACTCTTGCTCCTTGTTCGCACGTGCTAGACAATGGTCTCTCAGGTATGTGTGAATGGCTTTCTTCCTACCTTGCCAAGATACCTGGCAGGTGCCTGCAGACAACCCCTGCTGAGAGCAGAAAATGACCACATGCAGGTTGTCTTTGCAGGCCAGGCTGGGATTGATAATCCAATTAGGTGACTCGATTTGAGACATTACGTTATATGCTGAGAGAGCAGGGTCAGAAAGGGCTCTCAAGAACATTGGGGCTGCAGCCAGGGAGTGTGATTTGGTGAGGCACTGGATGTCATGTGGAGGAATTCATTCAGCATACCAACCAGCTGGGGACGAGCTCTTGCATGTGGGTCTTATTAAGCAACTGGTGTTGTAACTATATACTATTGTTTAGTGCTTTAATAAAGGCTTTCCACGTAAAGTGGAAGTTGTATCCATAGTTTGTTTTATGTTGTTGATACCAAGTACAAGGTGAGGACCTTAGAGGGAAGTGAGAACCCCGGTTAAGAGTCTTTTAAAACTGTCACTCTCTCGGGCAATAAGTCCATATCCTAACTACTCACTGCATAAAAAAAGTTTTCCCCATGTCATCTTTGTCATTTACCTTAAATCTGTACCCCAGCCCCCCCACCCCAGTTCTCGACCCTTTCACAAATGGGAACAGTTTCTCTCTTTCTATTCTGTCTGAAGCCAACAACATCTGCGCTTGCTCAACCACATTCATCAGATGGATGACGGCCATATACACAAAGAAAGCTGGCCACTGGGTCACAATCTCTTGGCTATCCATACCTCTGCAACAAGGACACCTGCAAGCAAGATTATGAAGATGGCATACATCTTCATACAACTGGGAGATAGTCACTTATGGGCACAATGCTCCAGTTGAGGCCAAACCAGTGTTTTTATCTCAAAGAGCTGACATAGGCGTGATGGGCTAAACAGCCTCCTTCAGTGCTGTAAGATTCTATAAAATTTTCCATTATGTTTAATGGTAAATTCTAATATAATAATGCAATTTTAATTAAAATTCCATAAAAATTGTTGAGGTAGCATATTTATCATGTTTATTACACGCTTAAATTAACTAAAACATGGCTTTCAGATTACAAGGCAGTTTTACTTTTGCTGAATTCATCAATTCCAGCAGTTTATTATAAGTGATACGTAAGCTAATTTTTTGGCATTATGCTTTCTTTACCAAATCAAAATTCTATTTAAAGTTCTAACCAATATAAAAGGGCACCTTGCAAAATAACCCTTCATGCCCTGTTTTTCTTCACAAAAATATCATTACTAACGTAGCATCTCAATGAATATATCCGTGGAGAAAACTGGACAATTCGCTAGTATTTCACAAAAGCAACTAAGCAATTAGAGGCAAGGATCCATTAAAAGACAGTGCTAATTGATGCTTACAAAACTCCAAGATATTGATCTTATCCAATTGGGAAAGAATTGTTTACATCATAGACATAATCAGTGTTGTTAATTTTCGACAGCAGATAATAAACATATATTACAACTTAAATACTGAATCCAAATTAAAATAAACACTTCTTTTCTCAAATGTAAACTGGTATAATAATGCTATCAGCATGGAAATCAGGAGTTTTAATAATTTGGAATTCAGAGACATATATACCGCAATTGCATAATAAATGTACCAAAAAGGAGAGCTTATACTCAACTTCACATCAAGGATACATATTTAACATGTATTTACATACATTAAAAATATTTAATCAATTCTTGCATATTGCTATTGTCCTATCTTTAGTATTACAGAAATCATGGTGTTTGTGAACATTATGACCTACAGTTTTTATTCATCCCTGAATCTGTCCTACCATTTGACCATTTAGAGAAGCTTACTGGCCTTTCATTGCTGTTTGTGGTAGTGACATATCTGCCTGAAAAGCACATTTTTATTTGATTTTTTCCCCCAAATTTTGTCACTGCAAACAGTGGAAAATGATCCTTAGGCAAGTTGATTGTAGTAAACTGTTCACCCATTAAGAATAAAAGTTTCAAATCTAAATATACCCGAAATCAAATAAAAAAACAATTTAAAATAAAGACAGTTCGTGCATACCCCAAAAATCACAGATGTGCCTGCTTACACTTTGAGAAAACCAGGCTTTTTTGTTCTTGTGCATCATAAGTTGGAGGCTCTAACTTATTCACTGAAACAAAGGGAAAATAAAGCTTTCAATATTTTACAAAGCAAAATTCATAAATGTTGCAAAATTCTGCAAAATCGTGAAAAGCTAAAATCTCTTCACTCTTTCATTCTAATTCACAAAACAGAAATAATTCTTAAATTGGTGCAATATATATAGCGGAATAATTGTCACATTAGGTCAAGAATATTCAAGCCTTGTATATTTATGTCACTCAAGTACATACTATTAAGCCCTCTGGGCCAGGTACAAATGCATCTTCATAATCATTTTGCATATATATTATATACAAAGCCAATAAAACTAACAGGTCTTGACATTCTAATTTAGGATTTATCCATCAATCAAATAACTGCACTATCAGCATTTCTCAAAGGTTAAACCAGATACAACTGGAAATTTGGCCCATGCTGAATTCATGTGTTAAGACACAAGATCTACTAAAAGGTTGATTCAACGTCATAGTTCATACATGGGGAATAGACACGTGTTCAAGCAATTTGCCTATAGGTGCTTCATTTCATAGTCCAGACATACTGGGAAGCTTCAGATTCATGATTTCATCTCCTTTATGTTCACACAGATATACAAATATGTTAGAGAAAAAGTAAAATTACAGTGTTGGCTTCAATGCCTGTTTCATCATTCATATCTCATTTTAGTTTCAAGTGTCAGCTGTGGCTGAGTTTGTAGCCTTGTCACCTCTGAGTTAGAGGTAATGGGTTCATAGTCCCACTCTAAGACTTCAGCACAAAAGTCAAGGCTGACACTCCAGTGTAGCACTGGGGGAAATGCTGCATCTTTGGCGGTGCCATCTTTTGGATGAGATGTTAAATCGAATCCAGCCTGGTCTCTCAGGTGGGTGTAAATGATCCCATGGCATAATTTCAAAGAGGAGTAAAGAACTTATCTCCAGTGTTCAGGTCCATATGTAACCTTCAATCAACATTACAAACACAGATTATCTGGTCATTATCACATTGCTGCCTGTGGGAGCTTGCTGTGTGCAAAGTGACCGCTGTTTCCTATATTACAACAGTGAATACACTTCAAAAGTACTTCATTGGCTGTAAAGCACCGTGGAACGGGTTGATGTTCTGAAAGGTGATATATAAACCTATGTCTTTCTTTCCACTTCTGGCTGGGCCTGTTTGTGAATAATGCAGCAACCGCCACTGGATATTTACCGACAACCCCTCCCCTCTTCCCTCTTTTATGGTTTACACACCATAGTAGCCGATTTGAAATTTAAAAAATCATCACAACTTCTTGAAAAAAAAAAGCAGTGGAAGAAAACTGAAGAGCAATGAATGCTGTGGGCAAGAAGGCAAAAATATGGATTGCAATCATCAAGCAAATGGTAACCAGCACCAGCAACCAAAACTGCTAACTGGGTGCCAGGACATTCTTAAAAAGGTGACTACAACCAGATTTTGGTCAGATAACAAAAGGAGATAATGCTGCAAACATTCTGCAGATTAATGGGGCATCGTTGCACAGACAAACTGTACAAGTTGTTTTCCACTGAACAGGTTTGCTTTAAATTCATGACAGCACAAACTTATCCCTTTTTTTAAAAAAAAAAATTAAACTCCCCTTACATTTTCGCAATTCCTCCCCACTTTGTACCATCTTAAACTAAAATGAATTTAAAACCTACAAATTTTTCAGCCACAGCCCCTTCCTCAAAATGCCGGACAACTGCGGCGACCCTTTGACCCTGACCCTACCCCTCCCCCTCCCTCTTTGCCGGCGGCCGATCCTGTACGCATGTGTGCAGGTGTTCGAAGCCCACCCCCAACTTTGAGAGGCACGTGACGAGCAGCCGCCTCCGCCACGTGCAGGGCAGAGAGAGAGAGAGAGAGAGAGAGAGAAAAAAAAACGCGGCTGCCGATTGGTCCAGAAGCCCCTGAGCGCGGGAGCTTGCGCGCAGGGTTCCCGCCAGCCGGCACCAGCCGGAGCGCGCAAGCGCGATGCCTGGACGCGATTTTTAACGGGTGTTTTTTTTCTGGGAGTGTGAGAAAGGTGGAGAAGCGCGTGCTCACCTGGCGATTGCTCGGTTGCCAACACCTCCAGGATTGCCCTGGAGTCCCCAGCATTTGATGTTTGATCTCCAAGGGTTTTTAGTCTTGCCTTTATTGTCTTCATTCACTCATAGATTTCACTTGCCATCAAAGCCCGGGAGAAAAATAAATCAAGGTTTTTTTTTTTAATCACTTGTTTTTCCAGCATTTTCTTGTTAGAATTTTGTCTATTATTTATAAAAAAAAAATATTCAAAATGGAGAGAACAGTTGTTTTAACTGACGGTTAAGAATCATCCGATAGATTTTGGAATTAGCATAGGAGGGCGGTGCTCTGTCATGATGAACATGTCGAATGACCAATGGGATGGGAGCCAAGGGGCGGGGGATTTGAGGGAAGGCGGTCATATGCAAATTAAATCTCCCTGAAGAAATGCAACCAAAATTAGCAAACCTGTCTAAACTGACCAGCTGGTCAAGTCAAGTTGACACTCTTAGGTACGTCCACTGATTTGGTCATTGAAAGCACGACGTTGTTCAAGGTATTGTATTCCAATACAAACTTTACAGCATCTTACCTTTAGTTTTTGTTTATAAATGCTTACAAAGTCTGGAGTCTTCCATCCAGAGTACACTCTGTCTTATAGCATGACAAATATCATTCATGTACACAATTCTGTGTTGTGCCTGCCCAGCTGTCATGCAAAGCACCATTTGAAGTATTACACAGACCCTTTTGCACATACTCCCGTGCTAAAGTTGAAGGCGGAGATAACAGTGAAGGAATAATTCCCCTGCTAATTCTGCAACAGACCAAACTTTTTTAGCTACTTGGAAAATCAACTATGAAAGCACTGTAGAATTATGCATTTACAAAAAGTAACCATTTGGCCCATCACATCTTTTCTGGCTCTCTAAAAAAGCTGTCCACTCAGAATCATGACCCAGCCATTTCCCCCTAGCCTTTTGATATTTCTCTTGCATATTTTTCCACTTTCCATTCCAAAATGTTTTGTGGAACCACCACTCCCCCCCCCCCCCTCCATTAGTATTCCTGAAAGATTGACAACTGTCTCATAATAGAAGAAAATGTTTTTTTTTAACCCTCTCCCTTTAGTCCAACGCAGGCCATCTTCTCAGATCAATCAGCTATTTTTGTTAAATTTTATTGGAAAGTTTAAAGCACGTAGCGATCTTCCTCTGTCTTTGGTGCTGGTAATCACAGTTCGCTCATGGTTGCTTCATAATAACATCACTCCATTGATCCCTGACTGCTCCTCAATATTTGATCTCAATCTGGCAGCAACTAGGCAACCAACCAGCCCAGCAGAGTTTGAAAAAGAGGCCCAATCACATTGTGATCCTTGTGCCTGGCTTAAATTTAGTTATATAACAGTGATTAACAGTGCAAAATGTTCCGTGGTGTTTCACAAAGGGGGTAGTTCAGACACTGAGAAGCAGTCAGGGAGGTAGCCAAAAGTGTGGTGAAATGCAGATCACGAGGAAGCTTTTGAAATTGGGTTCAGATTGCAAGGTATAGGTGTTTAGGAAAGGAATTCTAGGCCAAGGCAGTAATGTTTGATGATTTAGCACTTGGAATAAAGGGGCAGTTCAGGAAGCAAAAGTAATCTGGTTGTGGTTGAAATTATATTATTGAAGCATTCCCTGTTAATGAGTAAATGTTTACTTGTGTAGGTTTAAGAGTTGGCATTGTATGATCCATGTATGTGGGACTCAATACAGATAAGTATACAGTAGAACAGTCAATAACATATGCCCTTAAAATTTAGTCATTTCTTTCTGATTTGGTGGAGTACCTCTTAGTGGCCGGTTCAGACGTTTAGAGCTAGATTCTTGACCAAGAATAGTCTATTTATCAACAGTTAAAAATGGACACTGAACAAATAGTGAAATTGTAAGGATAAAAAATTCACAGTAATTTTGTTCGTTGATCCTTTTGTTATGTTTGTCAATTCTGAAAGCAGCGACCAACTTTTGTCTCATTTCATTGATTGTTTGTACGTCTGGAGGGGGAAGCTGGGCAGGAACAGCAGAAAGTTTAGGGGAGTTGCAGTGAGACTGTTTTATTGATGACAAGGAGTTTATATTCCTCCTGAGAAACATCTGGACATTTGCATCATGAAGGAAGAAGGCCTTCAAACATTGAAGTGGAATGATTGCAAAGAGCAACAAGCAAACAATAAAATATCCTTCTTGATTACTTCTGTCAACAACAATGTTGGTAACTGAAGTAACCTTCATACTTTGCAATTGTTTCATTTTAGTGTCATATAATTTTGCACTCAGTGCATCTGAGATACACAAAGCTTGTACATTCTCAATTATCTGTTGTTCTTGCTAGTCCAGAAGTTGCTTTGGAAATGCCTCTCCCCAGCTTAGCTCTTCTTTAGGGAAAGTCACACCTATCTGGCATGCTTGTCTATCATGTTTTATTGGTACAGTTAAGCTTATCCATTCATTTTATCGATCTCTGATTGAGTCATCTAATTTGGGTCTGCAAGGGAGATGCTATCACTGAAGGCTTGTACCTGATACCTCCCAGCTCTTTCTCCAAGGCAAGTATTTGAGGTCAGGATGGAGCTTGGAGGTCACAGCTCAGAGCGCATGACACATCACAACAGATAGAGGGGAGAGATGAGCGAGCAGGCTCACATTTAGAAGCTGTAAGGCAGTATTATAGTATGATGATAGTATAGATTGGTCTAACAATAATAAAGGATGAATGTGGGGTTTGACAGCATTGGATTGGAATAATGATGATCAAGATAATCAATGGCAGCAATGTGTACCATCTACAAGAAGCACTGTAGAAATTCACCAAGGCTCTTTCGACAGGACCTTCTAAACCCACGACCTCTACCACCTAGAAAGGCAAGGGCAGCAGACACATGGGAACACCACCACCTGGAAGTTCTCTCCAAGCCATTCACCATCCTGACTTGGAAATATATCGCCATCCCTTCACTGTCGCTGGGTCAAAATCCTGGAACTCCCTCCCTAACAGCACTGTGGGTGTACCTACACCACATGGACTGCAGCGGTTCAAGAAGGTAGCTCACCACCACCTTCTCAAGGGGCAATTAGGGATGGGCAATGGATGCTGGCTTAGCCAGCGACGCCCACATCCCATGAACAAATAAAAAATTGTAAATAAAGCTTTTTGCTTTTATTGTTCGGAAATTCATCAAAATGTTTTAACTCTTAATGTTGTATGATCATATTTATAAGCCTTGTGCAAATGGCATTATTTAATTAAGAGGTGTCTTTAGCTACACATAGTTACTTAGCTTTGACCATATATCGCAAGATGATGTTGCTGAGCACAAACTTCTTGTGAGTGCGAATACATGCAGAAGCTAACGCTAAGAAGCATGAACTAAATACGACCGACTTGCAGCCTTTCACCCAGTGGTACTGCGTCATGACCTTTTTCACCAACGCATGAAAGATTCAAATATTGTCTGGGTGACGGCATTGTTCAGCAAGGTTGAAGTAGTCCTTGAACGCCGGCTATAAAAACGACAGTGAAAGGAGTAATCAGATTCGAGTAGTCATTTGGACCCAATACAGCTGTTGGAGCCAATGTTAGAATGATCAGGGGAAGTATCCGACTCTCTGTGTCTGGGAGCAGTTATGGCCAAAAGATTTCCTTTACCTCTGTGGAGAATGACAATCCATTCTCCATTCGCAGGAATTATTCAGGGACTAGTCAACTCTATACGTCTTCTGATCAAACTCTGAAATCCTACGATGCTCTACCCGGAGACTGGAGGAACAACTGGGTCAGCGCCTATACCTTTTGGAAAAACGATGGGATCAGAAATATGCACAACCTCATGTTAAAGAACTTCAAGAAGTATGGTCCGATTTACAGGTACGTAAATAGCAATAATAAACCTGTATTTGAATTGGACAGGTATAAGAGGGGCTCTTCGAGTTAAAAGTAATTTCTGTAATGTTATAATTCAGTGTACGGCACTAACCTGTTACAATGCGGATAGAGCAGTGGTTTTCAATCTTTTTTTAGTTAAGGAACCCGATAATATATTGTGAAATTCTGTGGAGCCCCCAACCCTCCCTCCTCTCCTCCCACCGTACGTATATATATCATAAAGGCAAAAAAAGGGAAAACACTATTAAAATAGTGCAAAATTAAACCACGCTGTTAAATACCGCATATTTGTAGTGTACGATTATGGATTGTACAATGTTAACATATCAATTATTTCAATTTAGTTTTTTGGACAAAGTTTTAAAAAAAAATCTGTATTTTCAAATGTTGTGAAAATCGTGGGGAACCCTTAAGGGAGGCGCACAAAACCCTTAGGTTCCAGGGAAGCCCAGTTGCAAAACACCGGGATAGAGGGCAGAGAGAAAAAAGAACACTTGCTTATAATTCATTATTTGTTAGTTAACTGATGAATCTTAACCAATCGTATTTTAACCAGCATCTGTCATCCACGGAGCATTGCAACCAGCTAACTTTGTACAGCATGAGCTCTAATGTACTTAGTGGTTGGATATACCTCTCTGCAAAATGTGTCTTGAAGCATTGATCTTAAGTATTAATTGTTGAAGTGGGTGGAAAGATTGGACTGAGTTATTTAATATAAAGATTTATATTTCCACACAAGCTGGGCAGAATCATGCCACCAAATCAGACTTCCAAATGCAAAGTGAGGATAACATCTCTCCACACAGTGCACGGAACTAAATCCTGTCTCCTTTCCTGGTGCCAATGTGTGATTCGGTGCCAATTTTCCCACTGGCATATTTGCATCTGCATTGTGGCACAGCGATGTTTCATTCATTCTTTTTGGCGTTGTTGATTGGCAGAGGAATGCTGGCAAGGAGAACTCCCTCCCATTCTTTAAGTAATGCTATTGATTTTATGCCGGGAATGTACTTGCCTGTAGGACCTAGTTTCCTGTATATTATGTGACACAGTTGGCACAGTGCCAACTGATGCAGGGCATCTCTTGACTCAATATAAAGAGGTACTAGCCCACCTCTATTTCAAAAGATTGACACCGTGTTTTTTTCTGCCCACTGGGCAAAGATTTAGATGGACCCCTGTTAGAGATTAAAAGAAAGGCTTGCATTTACAAAATGCTTTTCACCACCACCCGAGGCTGTATGACCAATTAAGCACTTCTTGAATGTAGGAAACACAGCAGCCAATATAGGCACATCAAACAGCAATGTGACAATGACCAGATAACCTGTCTTTTTTCTAATGTTGATTGAAGGATAAATATTGCCAAGGACCCCCAGGGAAAACTCCCCTGCCTCTTCTTCAAAATCATGCCATGGGTTCTGCACCCTAAGCAAGCAGATGGGTCCTCAGTTTAACCAAACACAGCGCTCCCTCCACACTGCACTCGAGCGTCACGTTGATTTTGTGTTCAAGCACTGGAGCAGGAATTGGACACCAAACCTTGTGACTCAGAGGCAAGAGTGCAACCAATTGACACAGCTGACACAAAGTAATAGAAGGCATACAACATACAGTTTCACAAAGGGAAAGTATCACGGTGAGGCACACTCAGAATGCACGATCCTCACAGTAAAAAAGGTGAATGAAATGATATTTTAAAATTTCAACTGCTAGTTAAAATGGGTTGGGACAGAATAAGATAGCAAAAGGAAAAGAGGTTCATCTCCACATTGGTCCAGGCAGGCAGAAGGCAATGTCAGGAGTTCACTCTGTAGGAACAATGTGAGCAGAAGTGTGTTGCATTGAACAGGTACATCCATTAGGGCATGCCTTTAGGTGCAGTACCGTCCTCTGTCAGTGGTTGTGGTTGATGCTCCTTTTCTACCGATACATGGCAAAACCTCTCAATGATGTAGTTGTGCAATGCGCTACATGCCACTGTAATCTATGAGACAGTAGCAGAGCTGGTACTGCAACACTGGATCTATCAAAGCATTTGGATTTAAGATTCCAGTGATGTATCCCACCATGAGCTTGATGCCCATGATTTTATCTTTATATTGCTCCATTACACTTCTTGTTGGCATTCTCAAGGAGACTGATCCAGAGGTGAAAAGAACTTGCATGGTGCCAGAGTGTCCATCCACCCAACCTTCCTGCTCCTCAAATGATGATACCTTAGATTGTCAAAAACTAAAGGCATCACACCTGCTACCAGAATAGACGGGCATTAATGTTCAGGAAGGTGTGCCTGTGGTTGCAGAGCAGTTGCAGATTAATGGAGTGGAACTCTTTCTGCTCATGGAAGTTATGGGTTGGTGGGGGAGTGGAGGGGGCATTGGTAGGGTGGAATCTCACCATGCATGCCTTCAAGAATGCCTCGTATTTTGAAGACATCTGCCACAAAATGAAATGCTTTGTTATAATGGCTGCTGGGATGAAGGAGTTAGCCCTGGGAAATAAAGCACTTGTTACCTGCTTTGCGGACGTGTGAACTGCTGCTTGTGAAATCTGTTGACTGAAAGAAACGGTTGCACATAAGTTTATGGCACTGGTCACTTTGACAGTTAAAGTGCTGTCCCTTGCCCGTTTAATGAGCTACATCCTCACAATTTACTCAGAGGAGGCACAGTAGTTCCTCAGCCACATGTGGTTACACGCACCTCAGTCTGTTCTAAATGGGCAATTGGATAATGTGGGATTAAGTCGAGGATGCCCCACACGTAAATGAGCCTCTATCTTAAGTCTCGCAATATCCTTTTCTTCCTTCCCCTTTACTCACAAGTAGAGTATGAGCCCAGTGGGATGTCTGTCTTAAGAATTGTAGCTGTGGCAACTGAAATTGCAGTGGGCAACAACTCATGAATGGAAAAAGCTGTAATTTGGTACACAAGTTACAGAAAGAGCATTACTGACAGTAAACCTAATAGGAAATGCTGTGGGAAAAGTTGCAAAGAAAGAATTAACATTGAGTACCATAGCAAAGAAAGCTGTAAAGCTAATAACACATTTTTCTTACTATTGCAATATGAAAAGCATCCAAAAGTGCTTTCATTGCAGTGCCTGGTTGGAATCAGCACAACACATCAGCATGTCCCCAGTGACCGACTCAGGGATTATCTGCAGGTACAGTTCCAAAAGCCAAATGTGAGTTGATGACTTATTTTTGCACACATTTCTAAAATAACAACCGAAAATGGTGGATATGCACAGCAGTACCTGAATAAAGAAAAGGCAGGTTAATACTTAAGCTAGGGAAACTTCGCCTGCGACAGGATTCACACTGAGACCACTAATACGCCTTTTCTCACTTCAGATGCTGATTGGCCTACTATATTGTTTCAGAATTTTCTGTTTTTATTCCATTCCCAACATTTGCAATTATTCCTTTTTCTCCCTAGTTTTAGTTTTGGAAAATTGGGTCTTTAATTGTTTGAAAGATACATCGACTAAGTTTTAACATCAGTGACATTTAAGATGTATTTATGTTCTAATAATAATTATAATGATAATATTGTTGAACTGTAGATTCCCAAAAGCCCTATTGCTATATAAAATCTAGCAATATAAGATGTTTGACATTCGAACATTGAACTGAACATTCCAGAACTAAAGAAGTGAGTTTTGAAAAGCAATTTCCGACTCCAGTTGGATCAATGAGACAAATGGTGCATAAGAAAACTTAATTTCATCATCCATTTGAAATGATAAATACTTGTCCCGAACCTCAGTTATATTCAACCCAGTTTACTGGATCAGCTACTGAAGCCATTTAGCCCTTTTACCGTGTGTCTCCTATTCATTTGCAGGGAAAGAATCGGTCACCACAATAGTGTAAACATTATTAACCCTGAAGATGCTGCAACTTTGTTTAAATCTGAGGGCCTGTTTCCAGAGAGGATGAAGGTGTGGCCCTGGATGGCTTACAGGGACCATAGAAAAGAAAAATACGGAGTCCTATTGAAGTAAGTTTGAATTTATGGCAAACTAATAACTTCAATTTTTGAAAGCAGGGATCTTGTAATTTTAAAAATGATGCAGTAATTTGCAGTTAGGAACATTGGAGCAAGAGTAGGCCTTTCAGCCCATTGAGCCAGTTCCGCCATTCAATACGATCATGGCTGATCATCCACTTCAATGCCTTTTTCCCCCACATTATCCCCACATCCCTTTATGTTATTGGTATTTAGGAATCTTTCAGTCTCTACTTTAAACATACTCAATGACTGAGCTTCCACAACCCTCTGGCGTAGAGAATTCCAAAGATTCCCGACCCTCTGAGTAAAAAGATTTCTCCTCATCTCAGTCCTAAGTGTCTTTCCCCTTATTTTGAAATTGTGTCCCTTGGTTTTAGACTCTCCAACCAGAGGAAACATCTTACCTGCATCTACCCTTTCTGAATTTGTAGGTTTCAATGAGATCACCTCTCATTCTTCGGAACTCTAGAGAATACAGGCCTAGTTTCCTCAATCTCTCTTCATAGGACAGTCCCTCCATCCTGGGAACAAGTCTGGTGAACCTTCGTTGCACTCCCTCTATGGCAATAATATCTTTCCTAAGGTAAGGGGACCAAAACTGCACACAGTACTCCAGGTGCGGTCTAACCAAGCTTCTATACAATTGAAGCAAGGTTTCACTACTCCAGTACTGAAACCCTCTTGTGATAAAGGCTAACATACTAGTAACCTTCCTAATTGCCTGCTGCATGTTAGCCTTCAGTAACTTATTGGCAGGGACACCCGGGTCCCTTTGTACATCTACACTTTTTAATCTCTTACCACTTAAGAAATACCCCCACCAAAGTGTATAACCTCACATTTTTCCATATCATATTCTGTCTGCCATGTTCTTGCCCACTCACTAAGTCTGCCCAAATCCTCTTGAAGACGCTTTGCATCTTCATTTACTTAGCATCTACAAAAGCAAGAATATAAAAGCATTTTAGGGTGACTTTTCAAAGAGAATAGAGATGTAGCAAGGGATCTCAGGTGGAATGAAGAGAGGAGCAAAGTAAGAAGCTGGAACTGGAAGAGCAGATGTTGAGGTACAGGAACACAGGGCTGAATAAGGCTTCAGAGGTAGAAAGGTCAAGGTCAGAAAGCAATCTGTAGAAGAGGAAAAGGAATTTGATCTCGACACATAGACAGATTGGGAGCCAGTAACCAAGGAGACCAATTAGTGGGGAATGGAATTTTGGATGAGCTGTAATTTGTATAGGGTAGAACTCAGGAAACTATAGGGGAAGCATTAGAATAGAAGAAAAACTAGAATTTATATGGCGTCTTTCATGACCTCAGAACATCAGAAAGCACTTTGCAGCCAGTCAGGTGTTTTTGAAATGCAGTCACTGTTATAATGTCGGAAATGAGGCAGCCAATTTGTGCACAGCAGGGTCCCACAAACAGCAATGAAGTAATGACCAGATTATCTCTTTTAAGCATTGGTTGAGAGATAGGTTTGGCCAGGACACCAGGGATAACTCCCCTGCTCTTCTTTGAATACTGCCGTGGGATCTTTTATGCCCACCTGAAAGCATAGACAAGGACTCAGTTTAACGTCTCATCCAGCATTATAAATGGAAATGGAGAGATATAATGACATGTCTTTGGCATACATGTGAAAGTTGACACCATGCTTACTGACGATAACCAAAAGGCAGAATGTAAGTGAACAGATTGCGGGGAACAAATTGGTAATAACCTTATAAGAATAACTTGTGGAGTATTTTTTTTCTAACTTAGTGTCTGGATGTAGGCAGTCTTGTCAAGATTGCATTACTTGCCTATCCCCGATTGTCCTCAGAAAGTGTTGGTGGGCCATATTGAATTGCTGTAATGTATTATGGTAAAGTTTTTACACCATACAAAATTGAAACCTTGAAAAAGCAGTGCCATAGAAGCCTACTGTGAAAGAGAGGCACTGGAAAATGATGTTGTGCTTAACTATGTTGAAAGCATCAGAAAGATCAAGGAAGATGAAGAGAGAGCAACCTTTGGTCTCAGTTGCACAAATATCATTAGTCATTTCAAACAGGGCACAAGCCAGATTGGAGGCTCTTTTTGGGGGAGTGTAGGGAAGATGGAATTCTAGTTGCAAGACAACAATGTATTACTGGACTATATAGGAAAAGGGAAAGTGAGTTGGAATGGTGGTTGAAGAATGTGGGGGATTGAGGAATTTTTGAGCGAGGCCGTGATAATAGTGGTTTCAAAGAGGTAGGGAGTGCTGGAGAATAAAGACAATGATCACTAGCATAGTTCTGATACCCTGTTAATAACCTTTCTTCTGTTGTGGTTGTTTTACAGAAGTGGGGAGGAATGGAGAAAAGATCGACTCATTTTAAATAAAGCACTGATTTCACCCCAAATCATCCAAAAGTTTGTGCCTCTTCTCAATGAAGTGGTGCTGGATTTTGTGTCTACGGTTTATAAACAGATTGAGGACAGTGGGAGAGGTAATTGGACAGCTGATCTCTCAAACGATCTCTTCAAATTCGCACTTGAATGTAAGGATCCAATATTGCCTCTTTACTTTGGTTATCCCATTACCTTAGATCTTCTGTTGATCTTTTGTCAATTACACTGTTAAGGTTTGTTAATGTCATGTTAATTACATTGTTACGGTCAAGAGAAACAGGCAATGGGTATTAATTATCTTTGAGCACATATAAATAGGGGGTTGAAGTGGAGTGGGGTGGAAGGAGGACCTCCTCGTAAGCCTGCTCTGGGCCTGGCTAAGGTGGCCATCAACAGGTCCAGGCACCGGGTGGTTGAGGGGGTCGTCCAGTCCTACTGATTGAAACATATAAGATCCTGAGGAGTCTTGACAGGGTGGATGTGGAGAGGATGTTTCCTCCTGTAGGCGAATCTAGAACTCGGGGTCACTGTTTAAAAATAAGGGTTCGCCCATTTAAAACAGAGATGAGGTGAAATGTTATTCACTCAGAGGGTCGTGAGTTTTTGGAACTCTCTTCCTGGAAAAGTAGTGGAAGCAGTGTCTTTGGATATTTTTAAGGGAGAGGTGGGTAGATTCTTGGTGAGCAAGGGGGTGATAGGTTATTGGCGGCAGGTGGGATGCAGACTTCAGGCTTCCATCAGATCAGCCATGATCTTATTAAATGGCAGAGCAGGCTCGAGGGGCTGAATGGCCTACTCCTGCTCCTTGTTCGCATGTTCGTATGACTGTCTGCCCCTCTACCGAGGCTATGTCTGTGGCAGGGTGGCCCTAGAGAGGGAGCACGTGGTGTCCACTGGTACACTAGAGGCCTTCCGTGATCAGTAGGCACCAAGGGACTGGGGTGCATCAGCAATGACATTTTGATTTAATTTTATAAGTTTCCTTTTGTGTTTTTGTTTTAGTTTCAGTGCCTCACCAGGGGCTGTCACTCCCTCCTGATTTATCAATCCTTAGTTTAATTTATTGATTTTGTTTTTCAAAAGAGTATAAATAGGGGATGGCTGGGACACTAGGTTGTGTAGGAAGAGAGCAGTGAGACGGAATAAGTCAATAAACCCTAAATAAAGAAAAGCTCTGTGTCTTGGGGCAGAATTTGTAGTCCATGTGCGTGCCCGACCCAATCGGACACGAAATCGTGTGAAGTGATGTCGGACGAGTGTCCTGACATCATCCTACACTCGCGCGATATTTCGGTCAGCGAGCACGTGCAAATATCAGAAGCACACCCGCTGACAATTAAGAGGCCAATGGTGCAATGAAAGTTGTAATTGTCTCCGATTTGTCGTGGTCCGTCCAACCTTATGGTTGGCGGACGGGCAAATCGGCCAGGCTGACTTTTGCATTTTTTCCATGAAACCTCATACAAGGGCAGGAAGATGTTTCCTTTCTGTTATTAAATTAAAAAAAATAAAAATGTATCTACAGAATTTTTATCGTGTATGTATTCAGGTGACTGATTGTGATGCGTGGGCATTTTTTTCCGGATTTTAAAAGCTTTACTTATTGGCTTTAAAGTCTTCAGCTCCCTGAGGCAGCTCTCTGCCTTCAGGGGGCTTTCATTCAGCGCTCACCCGCGCTTGTGCTTACGTCAGCGCACCCCCCTCGTCTCCCCCACCACCACCCCGGCAGCGCTGAGCATTTCAGCGCCCGCTTCACACCGATTGGCCGTTAGTTGGCCAGCTACCGTGAAATCCCGGTCAGTGGTCCATTCACCAGCTGTTCCCAGGCCTGCTGATCGTACCCACATGCCAACCTACAAATCCTGCCCTTGGTTTCTGTTTCATCGGATCCTAGTAACAGTCTTAACTGCAAATATTCTTTGCTGTTGAGATGCAACCCTAAATGCTACATAGTTCAGTGCCACAGTGTGTTAGCACATGTGAATTATGTGGTGGAGTGATATCATGTAGATCTCTTGCTCAAGTTCCCAATCTCAAAAACACCATCTTGTATTCATATAGTAGCTTTAATGTAATTAAACGTCCCAAGATGCCTTACAGAATTTTAGGACAAAACTTAACACTAAGCTACATTAGGAGATCCAAAGCCTGATAAATAAAAGTTTGGTCAAAGAGATAGGTTGTAAGGGGTGGCTTGGAAGAGGAGAGAGGGGTGGAGATGGGGAGAAGTATAGGGAGGTATTTCCAGAGTTTAAAACCAAACAGCTGAAAGCACACCTACCAATGATGGAGTGATTAAAATAAATGATTTTCAAGCGGTCAGTATCGGAGGAACAAAAACAAAAATAGCTGGAAAAATTCAGCAGGTCTGACAGCATCCATGGAGAGGAACACAGTTAACATTTCGAGTCCGTATGACTCTTCATCAGAACAAGAGTTGGAGGAGCTGAGATCAGAAGGTTGTAGGACTGAAGGAAATTACAGAGATATGAGGGGTGAGACCATGGAAGGATTGAAAACAGGGATGAGATTTTTAAAATTGAGACGGTGTCAGGCAGGGGGCCAAGGTGGGTCAATGAGTGGAGGAGTGTTGAATGAAGGGTTTGGTGCGAGTGTGAGAATTTGGATGGCAGAGTTTTGTTTGAGCTCAGATATAACACTGAGCTAAACCAACCCCTTTTATTTGTATTGCTGAACCAATGTTGATTTTCATTTCTTGTTGAATGTCCTGCTACAGATAGCACTAAGAAAGTTGTACTAATTTTTAGGAGAACAGGATATCTTTTTATATCAATTTACAGTGCCTCGAAATTCAGGTTTGCAGTCATCAGTAGTCCCTTAAGAGTAGCACAGCTCAATTATTCACATAAATTGCTAATATATTAGAGTAAATGTGAATGTTTTGTTATTGGCACAGAGAGTGTAGGTGAAATTGGATATGGACAAGGACCAAATCAGGTAGTATCTCATCTCTTGCCTGTTACACAACACACCCGGTATTCAGCTCTGTTGACATCAATGGAATTGAATATTGGAGGAGTAGAATAAAATTCAACAAATATGATTCCATCTGCTTTGTGTCCTCCCAATGTCCAGTTTCAGCCCCATAGTGTCCTTCTGTAGTAAAGTTCAACTTACTTAGATTGATGGTGAGGTAAAAAGGGAGAGATATACTCAGGAAACTAGCTTTCAAACCTACTTTAGGGGGCATGATGGGACCAATTTTAACTCAGTTAAATCTGTGTTAACCGGCCAGTAATGACCTCAAAATGGTGTAGGCAGGCTTTACAGTCCAGTTCATACCAATTCTTTGGGCAGTCTCCTTTTTTTCAGGAGCCTATCACTGAATGGCAAAAATGCCTGCCTCTTTCAGGCAGTAAGCCCCTTTTAACAAGCAAATCAAGCTCCTATGACATTCATAGAACCACATTGGCTACTTTAAGACAGGACTGCATAGACTGTATAACCCCCAGCTGAAGAAGCTTCAGAAAAGTACATCTTAACTTATTTCTATGGAAACAGGAGGAACAAGGCCACCCCAAGTAGCCCCAGCCAAGCTCCACAATTGAGACCACACCACCACACTCCGACCCTCCAAAGGACCTTGCTGCAGGCCAGTCAACACTCATTGTTGCGCTAGTCCAAACCTGGCAAGCTCCATCAAGAATGCCCATTTGAAGAGCACCAGTTCTATTTAAAAGCAAAATACTGCGGATGCTGGAAATCTGAAACAAAAACAGAAACTGCTAGAAAAACTCAGCAAGCCTGACAGCATCGGTGGAGAGAGAAACAGAGCTAACATTCCGAGTCCATATGACCCTTGGGTATCTTTTTATATCAATTTACAGTGTCTCTAAATTCAGGTTGCAGTCATTAGTAGTCTCTTAAGAGTAGCACAGCTCAATTGCTAATATATTAGAGTAAATGCGAATGTTTTGTTATTGACACAGAGAGTGTAGGTGAAAATGGATATGGACAAGGACCAAATCAGGTGGTATCACATCCCTTGCCTGTTACACAACACAACTGGTATTCAGCTCTGTTGGGTCATACGGACTCAAAATGTCAACTAGGTTTCTCTCTTCGCAGATGCTGTCAGGCCTGCTGAGTTTTTCCAGCAATTTCTGTTTTTGTTCCAGTTCTATTTAAATGAGTCCTGGGTTCAGATGCACGTGTGCATCCTGTGGTTGTGTGTGGCCCGCTTTTTGCACTGCACAGTACAGTCGGAATTGCTGCATCGTCTACATATTTTAGAGGGAACTTTCTCGCCAGTCTAAAATCGAGCCCATTGCACTTTCTCTTATTTCAGTAATTCCAGATTATCAGTGATCTTCTACCACTGAACATCTCCAATGTTCAAACACAGATTCATAAAGAAATAATTTAAAGATCTCTAAATCTTTGCATTTACAGCTGTTTGCCATGTATTATATGGAGAACGTCTTGGCTTACTGCAGGGTCATCATAACCCTGAATCGCAAAAGTTCATTGATTCAGTTACATTGATGTTCAAATCCACATCACCAATGCTTTATATTCCACCTGGACTGCTGAGATCAATCAAATCAAAGGTCTGGCAAGATCATGTTGTTGCTTGGGATACCATTTTTGCACACGGTGAGAAACTCAGGACAAATTGTTATTTGTATGAAATTAGTGATAATGACATGTGGACTCAATAGATGAGTTTCTATTTCCCATTATATTTTGCGTAGTAAAGCTGGCTATTTTTATTTTTAATTTTGTTTTACTCCTTCCAGTACATTCCTACCACCTTTCAGCAAGGCCTATGGCCTAAGTTTGATCTTACGTCTTATGGTCTTATCAGTAAGGGAATTGAGGGTTACGGGGAAAAGGTGGCAAAGTGGAGTTGAGGATTATCAGGTCAGCCATGATCTCATCGCATGATGGAGCAGGCTCGATAAGCCAAATGGCCTACTTCTGCTCCTATGTCTTATTGTCTTATGGAGAGCAGACCAGTCTAGGCCACAGATTTGTCCTTTGTGCTTTTTTTCTTTGCATGCTTGGCAATTCTAAGAATTGGGCCTTGAGCTGCTCCTTCTCCTCCATTCAGAGTTTTAACCATTGAATGATTTATCTTTCCGCTGATCTCGAAGTAAGCTTGGCCATTCAGGGAAAAATCAAGCTCCAATGACAGCTGATGACAACACGTATTTGAACCGCGGACCCTGAAAGTTGGCCATTTAAAGTTTTTAAAAATGCACACTTCATTCACAATATCGTTGAGCCTCCACAGCAGCTTCGGAGGTTTGTTTTATGTAGGGCACGATGACTAGATCTTAGTCATCTCATTGATAGAGAAATGAACAACTTTAGCAATGGTTATATAATCTTTCTTACATCGGAAATGGGCATCACTGGCAAGGCCAGCATTTGTTGCCCATCCCTAATTGCCTTGCTAGGCCACTTCAGAGGGTGGTTAGGAGCCAACAACATTGCTGTGGATCTGGAGTCACATGTAGGCCAGACAAGCTAAGAACAGAAGGTTTCCTTCCCGAAAGGGCATTAGGGAACCAGATGGGCTTTTATGACAACTGCTGATAGTTTCAAGGCCACTTTTACAGATTTTTGTTAATTAAATTTAAATTCCAGCAGCTTTTGAATCTATGTGCCCAGACCATGAGCCTGAGGCTTATGAGTCCAGTGATATTACCACTACACCAGAGCCACTATTCCTCAGTGGAGATGGAGAAGGTGCCAGTGACATCTATATCCCCCATGAAAGAGCAGATAAAAAAAATACTTAAGTTGTTTGGGGAGGGACTTCTAGAACTCAGCGCTTAAGCAGCTGAACACATGGCTGCCAGAGGTGTGGTCATGAAAATCAGAGATGCACATAAGGTGGAGGAGCACAGATGTCTCGGAAGGTTGTAGGGCTCTTGGAGGTTACAGAGATAGGAAGAGGTGAGAGTATGGAGGTAAACAGGACTTGTTGCAAGTTTGGATGTTATTTAAATTTAAAATGGATGCAACGGTGGAACTGGGGAGCTAGTGAAGACAGGGATAGTCAAGTGAGCGGGAATTGGCGAGGAATCTTAAAATTCGAGCCAGACCATTCAAGAGTGGAATTGGGAAGCATTTCTTCTCACAGAGCGAGGTGGAAATCTAGAACTCTCTTCCCGAAAAGACTGTGGATGCCAGGTCGGTTAGAGCTCTCAGGACTGAGATTGGTAGATTTTTGTTAGATATGGGCAAATGAAGTTGAGGTACAGATGATCCATGATTTGACTGACTATTGGAAAAGGGTTGAGGGGCTGAACCGTCTATGCCTGTTCACGTCTTATGCTTCGGATAGGTCAGGAACGATAATACACCACATGATGAATTTTATGGTCCACGACCCGCTGGCATATTTGAAGAGGGGCCACGTCAAATAAAGTGGGTCACCAGCCCACTGCCTTCTTGCCCACCCCGGTTAAGGTGTCAGGCAGCCTGCTCACCTTTAGGTCGATTGAGGCTCTTGAGTGCCTGCCATTTAAGAGCCTCATTCTGCCTCAATTTTCTGGTTTGCAGGAGAAAGTGGGGAAAGTGGCAGATAGCATGGCAACTTTTACTGCATGCAGGAAAGAGGGGGCTACCTCCTTCGGGGGGGGGGTGGGGGTGGTCACCTGTGCCCATCAGGGGCACCCCCCTCCCCAAATTGGTACTTCCGCTCCCGCTTTTGTCCCTCCTCCTGGCCTCTCTAACCCTCCCCTCACCCCGCTTCCCCCTTGCTGGGGTCTCCTAGCTGTGACTGCCCAAAATCCGCAGACTTACCTGAAGTTAGGTATCCTTTTTCACTTCTACCTTGTGACTGCTTGTAGTCCCGGCAGTGGCCACTACTCTCTTCAGGCGCCGCTGAGTCTACAGAGCTGCCAGCCTATTAGATGAGCCGGCAGCTCTCTAGGGAGGGAGTTCCTGTCCCCCGAGGGACGTCCCACTCTAATCTAATTGAGGCTTGCCCAGCATATTCTTGCTCGCTGGCAGCCAGGCACCCGTCCTGCAACTACCACCCCCTCCTTGCTTGGCCTAAATAGCCAAGTGGTTATGGTATTGGGCTTGCAACCCCAAGATCAAGAGTTCAAATCTCACAATGGCAAACTATGAAACAATGTAACTTCATCTGAAACAGATGGAAATGTATTTGTACTCGAAAGAGTTACCACCCCCTCCTCCCCAACCATAAAATCCTTCTCCACATTATAAACACATAGGATGCCATTTTTGACTTTGGTTAGGGGTGAAAAACATAATTGAAGAGATTCCAACAGAGAGGTCTGGGAGAAACTGGACATAGGAGGCGACAGTATGTTGGAATAGTGAAATTGAGATAGAAATTTGGAAGGATAGAAGAGGCAGGGGTGTTTCTTTCAGGGGAGGCATAATGGAGTCGGTTTTGAAAGAAAGGGGTACCTGAAGTACCTGAAGAGATGGATCCATTAGGGCCACAAAGAGATATTGGACTTGATGGGAATGGTGTCAGTGGAGCAAGAAAGTCTCATGGACAAGGTAAGGTCAGATATGACGAGAGTCGAGATGACAGAGAAATGAGAGAGAAATGCAGATTCAGGGGAAGACAAGCATGAGGATTGCCTCACAAGGAGAAGGCCAGGGTGGGTGGGAGCAGTGACTGGGCAGGAATTACAGAGGCAGCTGCATGAATGGTCCCTGTTATAGTGACAGGTGAACCCATGAGCTCCTCACACTTGGAGATGAGGGCAGGAGGAGCTGGTGGAGGAAGGTTTATGAAGATGGTTGGTAATGGGGCAAAGATGCCCTCAAGCATGATTTTGAAGTAGTGAGTAATATTAATAGAGGGGAGTAAGGTCCACAAGCACTTGATGTCTTCAAGGATCTGGTGATGGGGAGTGAAACCAATGTGCACCAGACATTCTCAAATCTGCACCCCTTGGGCTTGAGGAAGTGAAGATGGGGACGATACAAGAGGACTCCATGTGCCACACACTATACCTCAACCGAAATTAATCTTCTTTAGATACTTTCTTCAAGATGTGTAACCATGCTTCTGTTTAGTGTGAGTGGCCCAAAGAGACTGGCTGTCTCCTTGATTCTTGTTCCCTGACTTGAGAAGTGCTGGTCTTATGATCACCACACAAGTACTTCCAACAATCTACCCAAGTGCACAACTATAGCATAAATCTGGAATCAGTCTCCATGGGCCAGTGAGGCTTTGAATAAATGCTAAAAGCCATTTATTTTAGGATACAAGTATTTGTTTTTCAATTGAGTTCAATATAATTAATCAAGCAGCAAAGAAATTTTACAGGCTGTTGCAGAAGGAATGCGTGGCATAATTATGCAAGCATGAAATATGATTAGTGATGGTTAGTCTGCTAGTTTATTTTAAAATTCCTGCCTAACAGTGAAATTGTTGTACTTTGATAACGACCTTCTATCTTCATTTATAGCGAATACCTGTATACAAAAAACATACAGGCAGTTCCACCTCAGATCCAAAAATGACAAAGAATATTCCGGAGTTCTAACAGATCTACTGTTGCAAGGCATGCTACCCCTAGATGACATCAAAGCGAGTATCACAGAGCTTATGGCAGGTGGAGTTGACACAGTAAGAGAAAATTGTTTTCTTATCTGACAGTGAATCATTAAGCTGATAGGGTGAGGGGAGGCTTGTGTAGAGCATAAATGCCAGCATTGACTAGTTGGGCCAAATGGCCTGATTCTGTGCTGTGGACTGTATGGGCTGCAGTTTCCATTTGGGGTTGGAATTCTGAGATCAGGAACAGTACGCGGATCCTGACGACAATGGTCTCCATACCCCACCCACCTGCGCGATCTTCCCGGAGGCAGCCAATTAACAGGCTGCCTCCAGAAGCTCTGCCCAATTAGGGTTGAGCAGGCAGAAGGGCCATTTGGAGTGTTCGCTACTTTGGGTGGCCAGCGGTTGCACCAGGAGCGGGGACTCGTGAGGGTTGAGGCACCCTCTGAAGTGTGGTCACAGTTGCCCTCCACAAGATCACCTGTGGCTGTGACTGTGGCCCACTGATCCCCACAGTTTCAGGAGGGGGAGGGGGAGCGATTTCAAGCAGGGCATCGATGGCACACACACACACACGCACACACACCCCACCCACCTCCCTCGGATGCCACTGGGAGGCCACCTTCAGGCTCGGCAGGGACCCATATGCCAGTGGAAAGCTCCTGCCTGTATCACTAGTTAGCCCCCAAGTGATTAGCTTTAATAAGTTGCTTGCCACTGCCAGGTAGGTAGCCCCTGCCAGTCAGTCCCCGGCTCCGATAGGGTCGCTAGGAGGTGGGAACGTGACAGGCAGCTGTCCAGATACGAGACTCTCATTTTGCTCCTGTTCCCACCTCCAAACCTATCACTGGGAAAATCCTGCCCCATGCTGCAGGAAAAGAGAGGGAAATACACTTAGGGCCAATAACAAGTGTCAGTTATATAAAGGCAAAATATTGTGGCTGGTGGAAATCTGAAATAAAAACAAAAAGTTCTGAGAATCATCAGCAGAGTGGATGAAAGATCATTGACTTGAAATGTTAACTTCCTTTTTTGCTCCACAGATCTGTCCGACCTGCTGAGTATTTCCAACCTTTTCTGTTTTTATGTCAATAATACAACTTGCATTTATTATTCTGGTATAGTGTTTAGGTTTCTGAGTAACAAGGAACAATTTTGTTTTGCCTGCAGTCATAAGAACTAGTAATCTTATAAAGTAACTTTTCAAACAAAACAGCGTTTTCAAATTTTTGACTAAGTCATTGTAGATAATTGGCGAGATTAAATAATTATGATTTTCACACTGTTAATTGCAACCTCATCCCACTTAGCTAAAATGATAGTGTTCCTTTAAATTTACAGTTGAGAATATGTGCAAGATTCCATCCTCCTTCCATCAGCTCAAAGTCTGAAGAGGTGCCTTGGCATTGAGAATCATTGAGAAAGCAGTCAAAATATGATAAGAAAAGGACAAAAACACAGAAGCTGTGTGAGATTTTGAGTGAACATCCAAAAATGAATTGTGAGATAGAGAAAAACAGTCAGAAGTCCAGTCGATGTATAAAGGGGCACTGCCTTCAACTTGTGTATTTTACATGAGCCAGTGCAACATTCACAAAGAAAGCAACTGATCTGTTCACAGTAGGATGGCAGAATCTTTTAGTTGTGGTACAAATACAGTTAACAGCTGCATGTTGGATAACCTTGTCCTTGATGCTTATTTGGCATTAAGGGGAAATGGTCTCGCTTGTAGGAGAGGAAAGCATTTTGGTGGATGGAACTAGTTGCAGTGCTTTCACTGAATGGCTGGGGCTTAAGACAGAGGTTTAATCTTAACTGTCTTACATTATTGGTTGATTAGCTCAAATGAAAAGTAATGTGTTGGGTAATCTAAATTCAGTTATTAGCCCAGACCTTGCTGGAGAACAGCATTGTGTGGCATGCCTGTTGGTTAGGCCTTTTCCCTCAATACTCAGCTCAAAAACATGTCGAACTGTGAGCTGATAATATCACAGCTAGGCATCCAGGAGCTTGGGGAATGATCCCTAACCAATAATATGTAAGGAAGGAAATAGGTGAATTAGTCAAATCAGGTGTGGAAAGAGAAATAAAGGCAGAAATTAATCCGGGTGATGGGGGTCTTGCCCACTGGCTGGAGAGCCAGAGAGACCCCACGTCACCTCCACTGGGGAAAGCCTGCCATATTAAGTGCCTGATGGTCACCTTTGGGCCTTCCCTGGGATTAAGGGGGGGGTGGGGGGTGGGCGGAGGGGATGGAAATCCCAATCCCAACCCCAACCAGTCAGTCAGAGGCCAACAGCTTTCCATTGTAAGCAGTGCCGCTTGGAGCAGTGGCAGTTTCAGCAATCCACCCACCAGAGGCCCAGGATCCACAAGGGATGTGAAGCCAAGAGTGAGCGAGGCTGGGATGGGAGGTCACGCAGGTCGTAGAGTGGAGTGGGGGAGGTGCATGGAAGTAAGGAAAGGAGGGTGAGCACCCCTCCTCTTTCCAATGCCAGGTCCCTCAATCAATCGCTAATTGCCTTTGAATGAGGGAATCCCACCCCCCAACCTCCTGCCCCCGACCCCCATTCCCTCCATCCAGGAGTTTGCAATGTTTTGGGTTTCCCACGTGTCGATTCCTCCGAATACCAGTGACAACAGGACGAGGCCCACTTAAGCGCCTCAGTTATCTTATGGGTGGGAAGACCGTCCCTGAGCCTTCCTACCCAGGGCCTAACTGGGTGGAGGCTGGAAAGGTCCCCAACCCACACTCTCCTGCCCTCGGCGCTGGGGGTCATTAAATTTCACCCAAAGAGTGGGAAAGATAAAAAGTACATTCAAGAGAGAAAGAAAGGAGACTGAAAGGAAAAGTGGAACAATAAATAAAACATTTTATATTTTAAAAAATTCTAGTAATTGAGTAGCGGTCAACCTCATGTTCTGGTAAGTGTGTTAAATGTGAACAAACACAGCAGATATGCGTGCATCCATCTATATACTTTCTATTAATGATAAACTTTTAAAACGTATTCACCATAATCTTGTCATCTAAATTTTTTCTTGAAACAGACTTCTGTGACTCTATTATGGACTATGTATGAGCTTGCCAAAAACCCCAATGTGCAGGAGAATTTACGCAGTGAAATTATAAAGGCCAATCAAAAAACAGAGGGTGATCCACTACAAATGTTGAAATCAGTGCCACTGCTCAGAGCTGCACTGAAGGAAACACTGAGGTAAGAACATCTTACAGTTATGAAAAGCATCAGATGTGTTCTTCTCAAATTCTTAAAGCATTGAAAATGACCAAGGAGGTAATAAGTGTACTGCTGGCACTCCAGTGCTATAGTGAGGGAATGTGCACTGTCAGAGGTGCTGTCTTTGGAATGAAACATTAAAGTGAGGTCCCATCTGCTCTGTCAGGTGGACACAAATGATCCCATGACACTATTTCGAAAAAGAGCAGGCAAGTTATCCTTGGCGTCCTGGCCACCGATCCCTCAATCATCACAAAATATAAATTATCTAGTCATTATCGCATTTCTGTTTATTGAGCTTACTATGCGCAAATTGGCTGCTGCAGTTCCTACATTACAAGAATGACTACACTTCAAAAGTATTTCATTGGCTCTAAAGAGCTTTGGGACATCCTTTGATCTTGAAAAGCACCATATAAATGCATGTCTTTCTTTATTCTCTTCTACAGAATAACAGGTGATTGTGGTTCACCCCCCCACCTGTCTGAAACCCAGTCTGACTTAAAGTCAACCTGACACAGGCAAACTAAATCTACAACACACCTATAATACTATTTATTATGTATTACTAATTAATTAATGCATTAAAAGCATTGCATGCTGTGCAACATCCCACATACCTATATAACACATTGCAGTCACACTTAATAATAATCAGATGTATTATAACCTAGACACATTCATTTTATCACAACCTACTGTTTCAGTTATCCAGTGTGACTGACTCCCCGCCCTTGCCATGTACCCAACTGCAGACAAATAAACTTTAACAACCCTAACTGCAACTCAAGATGGTAAACAAATAAGAAAGTAAAAAAAAACAAATTAAACACTTTCTACCTCCTGTATTCAACAATCTTTAAGATGCCAAATCCAAGCAAAGATGTTGTGAATCAGCTTCCCTTCTCCAAGAACTTACCCTTTTCACAATTTCTCCCATCCTCTTAATTGTCCTATCAGTCACACAAAGTTAGGGTTCTGATTGATGGGATGACAGCAGGGGATGGAATTTACGCCTCAAAGCGACAGGCCCTTAAATGTTATCTTGTGTTACTTAATAATCCTGTGAGCAGTGCCACAGAAGATTCACTTAACATATACATACATCAACAGACAAACACATACTAACCTCAGAATTTCCAGAAGTCCTCAGAATTGAGAATTACTTCTTGGTAAAAGTGCTAGAATCAATAATCTTGCTATCAGTGTTAGTGTTGTTTCATGGCTTGGTATTAGCAGTGCTTTCGGGACTCTTTTATGGGCTGCAATGATTTCAAAATGTTAAAAAAAATATGTTAAATAGCATACACGGAACAAATGCAGAATACTACTTCAACAGAAGCCAAGAGAATTTAAATGGTTGAAAATTAATTCCATCCAACATTAGAAGATCTTTAGTCAGAATGTCAAAATGTTGGAATCACTTAAGGGACATTCAAAATGCAACTGGATATTATAGCAGGAGAATTCAGGGAATGGACATGTAAATGTTTCTGGGTTTGATTATCAGGCATTGACAGATTTATTGTGGCAAACAGGAGTTCCAACTTTATTTACAAGGAAAGCTGATCGATTAAGAAAGTGAAATGAACAACTCGCAGAGAATGTGGATTCACGCATTGAGATACATTGCCTCTGCCTCCTATAGACTCACAACTCAGTTGCTCTGCACATTTTCTTTCCAATTTACCATTAGAATCACACTTTGGAAGCCACAGAAGGAAGCCATTCAAGCCAATGTTCTTGTGCCTCCTCTTTTAACACTTAAACCATAATGTTTTAGTCTCTTTGTTTATTGTCTAACTTTCTTTTGTACTTTGTCTCTTGCTAATGTAATTTATTGCTGAAAAAAGAGACATTTTTGGTCGAAGCTGTTCGTCTTGCACTCATCAGGACAATTTGCAAGAATGCCAAATATAAAGGGAACAACAATTTATACTTTATGAGAAGAGAGTGCTGACTGCTTGGCAAGTTTGTGCTGCAGCATTACATCATGGCGATCTAAACCCCACCATTGCATGAATCAGTATTCATTGAGCTTATGAATCAGCAACTCATGCTGTTGAATTCAGTTTAAACGACACCACGTATGCCCAAAAAGATGGTGTTGCCATGGGACCCCCATCATGCAATCCAACAAACATCTTTGTTGGATTGCATGAGAAACATGTCTTTGATGGAATGACACCTAACCTCCTACCCCCATGCATATTTTCAATATGTGGATGATACATTTGCTATGTTTAAATCTGCAGCTTCATGTGATAATTTCCTTATGTGTCTTAATGGGCTCCATCCTACGTTCAAATTCACCTTTGAAATGGAGCAGTCCAATGAACTCCCTTTCCTTTGCATATTAATTGAAAAATCTGCCAAGGGTTCTCTATCACGGCCTACCACAAGCCTACCTTCACTGGTCAATATACGCATGGGTCTTCTTACAGTTCCACATGCTATGAGATTGGCCTTATCGGCAACCTCATAAATAGGGCCCGAGCCATTTGCTCACCATGCAAGCTTGATGTCAAATAGGGCGCGTCAAAGTCATCCTGCAGAATAATGGCTGCCCTGATCAGATCATTTCACACCGCATATCCCGCAAACTCATGAACGGGCCCAAAGCCATCACTTTCGGCCCTGAAGAGTACCGAGGCTTGAGTTTACCTGTGGCGGACGGACGCAATTGATGGGCCCAGGAGCGGTCGGGAAATGGACGCCAACAGTGATTGCCCCTGCCCCCCCCAACTGCAATTTCATGCTGGTTAGCCAATTAATGGCCAGCCAGCATGAAACGCACGCTGAAAAGCTGCCAGGGTGGGGACAGGAAGAGGGCTGCCGATGATGTTTGATGTTACCGTGGGCACAGACCACTGCCTCAGGGAGCTGCAGGTCTTCAAATGATTAAATAAAGTTTTCAAAAAGCTTGGGGGAGTTGGGGGGGGGGGGGGGGACAAAAGCCCACGCATCACAATCAGGCACCCGAAAATATAACGGATAAAATGCAGTCCACGGATTTTTATTTTAATGTTATTTCATAATGGAAATCCCATCCCACCCTTGGGTGAGGTTTGATGAAAAATGCAAAGCCCGCCTGGCCGATTTGCCCAATCGCCAACTGTGAGGTTGGACGGGGCATGAAAAATTGCAGACATTCGGGCCGCTAATGGGCTTAAACGCCCTCTTAATTGTCACCAGGGCACTTCCAACCTTTGCGCGCGCCCACCGAGCGAAATATTGCACAAGTGCGAAATGACATCACAACGCTCGCCCAGTGTCTTCTCGCACCCCTGCCTGCAGGAAGTAAAATTTTCCAGCCCCCGGAATACCTCAGATGATCCTGGAAGGGCAAGATCTCTCAAAAATTTGAGCAACAGGTGAAACCAGCTGTTTCGCTGTGCAGGAGCCACACGAGTGACATTCCGTACTAACCGGATGCTGCTGTCAAGCCCAAAAGACGTTCTGTCCGTCACACAAATGAGTCATGTGGTACGTGAATTTCAGTGCCAGTGTGCTGCTGGGTATGTAGGCCGTACATCCCAAAGACTGGCAGACCCTATCAAACAGCATGTCCCAGTCACTGTTCACAACGGGCAAGGTACTGACCGTCCCTAAACAGCCTGTGCTTGCAAAACTCAAAACACAGTGTCCAACCTTAGATGTGATTTTGTGACTGGACAATGTCTGTTAAATAATAAAAACAGAATTACCTGGAAAAGCTCAGCAGGTCTGGCAGCATCGGCGGAGAAGAAAAGAGTTGACGTTTCGAGTCCTCATGACCCTTCAACAGAACATTTATTTTGTTAAATAATCCTCAGTGTGCTAAGAATTATGCTGACAACCAGTTTAAGATTGTCGGTTGGGCTCGCAGTGTGTGTGTACTGGAAACTACATATGTTAATACACAGGGCCCTGTTCTTTGCAGACAGAAAGAACATGTACACACATTGTGCCTGTTTCAGCTAAACAAAATAAGTGACAGCCATTTGCTGGCTCATTCCTTAGGGAAATTCCTTGACCAATCAGAGTCAAGCTGCCTGGTTTAAATTTCAAACAATGCTTGGCAGTTTACTGTCATTCAACATCAACTGGTACAATCTCCATGGCAACCCCTCCACCAATCAGAGTTCACTTGCCAACCAATCAGCACTCTCTTCTCATACAGTATAAATTGTTGTTCCCTTTACATTTGGTATTTTCTTGCGAATTGTCCTGCTGAGTGCAAGATGAAAAGCTTTGACAAAAATGTTTATTTTTTTCAGCAATACTGGAGTTCTTTACTACCAAACGACTAATGTAGTTTATTTATATTCACAGGCTTCACCCAGTAGCTGTAACATTACAGCGATACACAAATGAAGACACTGTGTTGCAAAATTATCGAATACCTGTTGGGGTAAGATATAGGCAATCAAAAACTTTACCTACCACAGTGATTCCTAGAAACAAAGAGATAGTGTTGTCATCCACTGCACCATCAATCACCCTCCAAAATGTTTTTCCCATTTTATTACCTGTTCTCCCCTTCTACATAGCCACAATGATTGCACTTCAAAGTTATTTGGGTGGTTATTTTTTACACGTAGACAGATAGCGAGTGCTGATAATCATTGTGCCCAACTTTGGCTCATTGGTAGCACTCTTGTCTGAGTTAGAAGTTCATGAATTCAAGTCCTACTTTGGCAATTAAGAAATGTAGATCGAGGCTCCAGTGCAATACTGAGGGGGTGCTACACTGTCCATAAGACCTTAAGACATAGGAGCAGAAGAAGGCCATTCAGCCCATCGAGTCTACTCCGCCATTCAATGAGATCATAGCTGATCTGATAATCCTCAATTCCACTTTCCTGCCTTTTCCCCATAACCCTTGATTGCCCTACTGATTAAAAATCTGTCCATCTCAGCCTTGAGTATTCTTAACCACCCAGTCTCTACAGCCCTCTGTGGTAAAGAATTCCACAGATTCACTACCCTCCAAGAGAAGAAATTACTTATCACCTATGTCTTAAAAGGGTGACCCACTTAGATGAGTGTTAACTTTCAGATGAGTTGTTAAACTGAAGACTTGTCTGGCTCCTGGTAGATGTTAAAAAAAATCCCTTGGCACTAATCTGAAAATCAGAGCAGTTCTCCCTGGTGTCCTGGGCACAATTTTTTCCCCTAACCAATATTAGTAACGAAAACAGATTTTCTGGTCAATGTCGGACTGCTATTCTTGGCACCTTCCTCTATGCAAATTGGCTGCTCTGGCATTACAACAGTGGCTACACTTAAGAGATATTTCTCTGGCTTCCTGGGACATCCTGAAGTTATAAAAGGCACCATATAGATGCAAGTATTTATTTTATGGGGAGAAGTATTTATTTTATTGGGCTGAAGGCAATTGTGTCCTCACCAGCTAAAAAGCAACATTCATTTCCCATTAAGAGCAATGGATAGCAGAACCAAAATACTGGCTTATTTTTCATCTCCTTCAGACTCTTGAGGTCAGCTGTTATGCCCAATGCTTCAGTGGATCAGATCACCTTACTTAACATGGAAGTGGAGATCAGACTTGGCCTTTTAGTCTATAAGGCTCAGTAGCACAAATGCAGTGTAGTTACTAATTGAGCCTTGGATCACTCCCAATCATTTATGATTTACAGTATCTATATCCCTATATCTACATATATATGAAATATAATGTTTGAGCATCATTACTGCGATCCATACTTCTCATTACAAATGCTGTTATGGTCACAGATATAATGGGAAGAGAGATGTAGGATTGCAATTATGGTAGAATTAATTGGAAAAGTTGGAGTGACTACGTAACACCTGTAACTACATAACTTTCCTGCACATAATTCATGGCCATTCACTGTATATTATGGCAACTATTATGTAATGAACCAACCATTTTAAAATGTTTTAGTTAACCATGATTTCTGGAATTGCCGTGAGTTCATTGTAGCTTTTGATGTTTATATCCTCGAGCCAGTACAAACTCCAGAAACTGACTAACTGATGAAATTAATGACTAACAATAAATTCATTATTTCATGGTGTTATAAAATAGTCTGCACAATTAGTTTGTTTTGTGTGATCAAGAATTTAATCCTGAAGAATTTGGCAGCATTTGAGTGCTTGTTGATTGGTGTATGGAACAATATTGTCCAATAGAAATTGCAAACCAGCCACAATGAATACAGTGACACAATTTAGTCAAGTGCAGTAATTTTAGTAAATACCTTACATACGCTCATAGGATATGGGTAAATGTATTTCACGTGTATACTTATTGAACAAAATCTATCACCTACCAGCACCCAAGGTGTTAAAGCACACACAACAATCAAACAACACACTTGCACACTGCTTTTTTCTCTCTACAAATGCACAAGAAGGTTAAAGTACACATGCATTTCACCATGTAAGTGTCAGTTTTGAGATCACAGGTCCAATGACCTGTTTTTAAAAATTCAATGTTTTTACTAATGAAAAATGGAATTAATAATAACTTGATTCCCTATTAGCCCCTTGCGGCTGGTGAACTGAAGTAGTTAACAACGCTGAATTATAATCAGTAACATGGCGCCTGGTTTCTTCCTCCTATAGACTTTAGTGCAGGTGGGATTGTATGCAATGGGAAGAAACTCGGAGATATTTTTTAAGCCAGAAAGGTACAACCCAGAAAGATGGCTGAACCAGGAAAGTAACTACTTCAAAAATCTTGGCTTTGGATTTGGACCACGGCAGTGTATTGGACGTAGGATTGCAGAGGCAGAAATGCTGCTCTTTCTAATTCATGTAAGTCACACGTTAGTTTTATTGCCAGATTTGTCAATGACAAATTTGCATTTGAGGATCTCTCGATCTTTTTAATCAGGATAATACCAACATTTTGAAATGGCTTATTTAATACTGTCCCAGTTTTCAGCAATGTTTGTGCAAGAGATCGATAAATACGTCCAACAAAATAAACCATATGGGGTAAAAACAGAAAATGCTAGGAAAACTCAGCAGGTCTAAGAGCATCTGAAACAATTTGCAAGGGTATGGGAAAAGGCAGGGCAATGGCACTAGGTCATAATGCTCATTTGTAGAGCCGGTGCAGATCAGCAGTCCTGACAAATGAAATACCTTTTGGCATCAGTCGATTGCTGTGAGATGAAAGGGAGATATAAGAAAAAGTGGTCCATTGAAATGACCTAAGCAGCAGTGTGAGGTAGGATGGCAAAATGGGTTTACATCTGCTGTTTATTTAACATTCTGCTTCACATGTGACAAATCTTTGTGGCGTTGAAATGCTACAATCCATGACTTATGCCTGTCGTCCTGTTTCCTTGTTAGATGGTGCAGAACTTCAAAATTGAAACAAGTAGGCTGGTTGAAGTGAAATCAACTTTCGACCTCATCCTTATCCCAGAGAACCCCATCATGCTAATTCTAAAGCCCATTGAGTGAAGGAAAAAAAGGATGCACTTGTGGAGGATCCATTGGTTTGTTTTGTTTCATTATTTCACTGGAGATCAATTCATGAGTATTCTTGAGAATCAGTGATCAGTAATGGGTTCATACTGGTTGTAAATTTATCTACCCATTACTTGGATTTATTTCCATAGAGCCAATGTTAACTGTCAGACTGAGACATTTGAATGGCATGGTGACCAATTTTCATGGATGGTGGAGACAAGTGGAGCATAGAAAACCAGCTTAAGCAGCAAGAGCCACATTACACAAGGGAGTTTTATTACCATTTCGCCTCCCCACCCCCTGCCCCACTATACCCCCAGAATGCTGCTTGAACACATGGGGTGAATTGTTTCCTCCTGCTTTATGTAATGAAATCATAAACTCATTCTAAGTAGATTTATGATTTTATCGTGCTAACTGCACAAAACACACCTTTTTCTTGTTGGAGAGAAGGAGTGAACAGAAACTCCAAAGCTATCAGCAAGATGAAAAACTGTTTTATATATTGCATATCTTTGATTTTACTTCAGATTTATCACCATTTTAAAGTAGTATTCCTGTTTCTAGATAAATTTGTCTTCCAAATAGAAGGATTAATGGAATGCTAATGATTCATTGTGAAAGTGACAGTTCATTAGCAGTTGCATATGACACTTCAGAATCATTGTTTTCAATTCAAATTTAATAAAAACTATTAGCTTTAACCAGCAAAGTGTTTTTTTTTAAAGGTTACAACCAATAACTGAATTTCCATTGTGCGTTGTTCAGGAACTGAATCCATTTGAACATTGTACAAGTGGTCACAATGCCCTTTAATATATTTCTTGCACCACTATAACTGTCATTGATTCCTTGTTATGCGACAAATTGTCACAAATGCAAAAGCTATTATTAAAGTAGTCAAAGGCTTTAATGTACAATAGTCAGCACAGATCCTTATAATTCATCTGCTATAACCAAAAATAATTTCTGGCCTCTGTTGCTTATAAGGCAATTTTACATTGCTAGGGCCACTATCCTAGTAATTATGTACATCCCCTTAAAATCATGCCACACAAACTTTTCTTGGTTTGGTCTCACTGGAATGTTTATGTTTTGTGAATATTTTTATCATGACAGCAAGTGATAATTATAATCATTAATAAACCACTGCTTTTGCAAATGCTTTTGCATTTTGTGTTTTTATCTCAGATCTCTAGCATCCGCAGCATTTTGCTTTTATTAAACCACATGGGGGATTGATAAACACATTTGTGGCTCTGCTTTTGCAAATACCACCCCCGATTATGAAAAAAATCTAAAACTCTGAGCTCCCTTTAAATTCCATCTCGGCTGTCATCACTTTGGCAGAACGTGCTCAGAATCTGTTTCACAGACTGTTCTAATAGGTTCTTAGGACATAGAATGTCATGATAAACAGAGCAACAGTACACTTTACAGATATGTACAGTATTATTTGCTAACCACAGATTTTTCACACGTGTTTCACAACTTATTTGGATGTGGAACTTGTTTTTCCAGGACCCAGCACTGAAGCTGATGTCCAGGACAACTCCCTAGGTGATTTTCATAAGCTCTGGTTTAAATCCCGATCATTGGTCCAATTCACCTCGACCAGAATTTTTAATCTCGACCGGTAGGGGTGGGGTGGAGTGGCCGGGCACTCGACCCCCGCCCATGATGGGGGCCGGACCGCGATTTCATGTTGGCGGGCCGATTAAGGCCCACCCAGCGTGAAACACAGCGCTGCAGTGCTCAGCGCTGCCTGTGTGGGGAAAGGGGAGGAGGGCGAGTGGGGAACTTTGCGTGCGAGCACTGGAAAAGCTCCCTGAGACACAGAACTGCCTCAGGGAGATGAAGATGTAAAAAAAAATCAAAAATAGAGCATTTTAAGCAGTTAAGAAACGTGTGCCTCACGTCACACGAGTAGGGACATGTTAGAAATTAGTATGAACAGTTTTTTTTTGATGACAGATCGAATCCTCATCCCGCCTGTGGATGAGGTTTCACAAAAAATGCAAAGGCCGCTTGGCCTTTTCACCTGCCCGCCAATCGTGAGGCTGGACGGGCAGCGAAAAATTTAATTCAGCTGAATTGTTAGCGGTCTTAATAAATTGTCGATGGGTGCACGTGGGAGTTGGCAGCGCCAGCGTCATTGGCATTCAGGTCGGACGCGCACCAGTCCGACGAGGTAAAAATTCCGTCCCTACTCTTAGTCTGTGCACATTGCAAATGACCATCTATGTTGTCATGTTCCATAGACCATTACAAATCCCATTCGATTCAATAGCCATCAATCGACATGGTCACTATCGTGTGTTAATGTGTGCCTTGGGCTATTTTCAAATTATCACTAGGGATATCAGCCAGTCTGCAATGCAGATACCTCGCTTTCCCCATGGATATCAGAGAGGAAATGAGAGCCCCAGATTTGCATCAAAGTGCAAGACATTCAAAAGTGTATCCATCTGGTCCCATGTGCTTCTGCAGCCAGGCGTGCATCTGAATGAAACACAAGAGCCTTTACTCCATCAGTGGTTTACTTGTTTGTGCCCACCTGCACTGGATACTGTCAGTGAGTGGCCAATTCCCCATCAGTTTATATCAGTTCACAATGCAAATACCCATCGGTTAAGGCTTAGACCCTGGGAAATCGAAAATACCCCAATGCCCCCTCATCAAATGCAGCATTTCTGGACTCCAGATACAATACGGTCCATGCCTTCATGGTTCCAAAAGTATCCTTTGTTGCCAGCTGACCAGAGATTTCCAGATAATCACGGTGTGCTACACTCTTCATAAACTGGCCATTAAAAGGCTCAAATGGAGCAGCAAGAGGACCTCACTGAGGAACAAAGGATACCAGCAGAGAAAGCCTCTTTACCGGAGCAGTTCAGCAGAATTTGATACAGGACACTTTCTCCTCAGGTCCCCATGGACTTTTCACTTATGATCAATTTCCCTACATCTTTCCCAGCCTCTGCAATAATCCACAATCACTGACTTTTTTTTTGCCACCCAAATAACCAGGTACACAGAACACACGTTTTTATTTTATTTGTACAGCTTTCCTTAGCTGCACAAGTGAAACTGTGGCTACGTTCTGCAACTCCAGTGCCGACGTGTTGCCGCAGATTCTAGTGTCTGCCAGGCTGCTACGATTGTGCGCATTGTGTTTGAATACCTAGGCCGGTGCTTCATCCTGTGGCTGGACAGCTGAATGTCGGGGAAAGATTCCAGGCTGGTCAAGTAGCTGTCAGTGTAGCCTAAGGCGATCTTGCTTCAAGTTGTTACGCTTGATTCCAGACATGCGGAGCAGCCTGGCCCTGTGCAAGTTCTGGCACACATCAGAAAGGAATGACGGAGGAATAGTTTGACCGTGTTGTCCTTCAGAGAGGCAACATCTTCACTTATCATACCCACTCTATTGTAGCAATGACATTGCTGGAGACCCCCCTCGTCATCCAGCCTAGCTGATATCCAAAGAGAAGGTCACTCAGCAAACCAAAGCCTACTTGGCAGGAGTCTGTGTATTTGTGTGATACTGAAATGCTGACTTAATGGCCTCTGCAATTCAAATATCCCTGGAGGTATCGCTTACTCCAAGGAACTTTTGTTGTGGCTACGAGTCTCATACTATTAGCTGCAGTATAAACGTTTCCTAATGCAATGCCACGAAATAAAACAGCACAACAATGGACATCTTTATTGGTTAATATTTTATTCTTATGCTGTATAAAAACGTTCCATACAGAAATGAATAGAAGCGATACTACTCGGCCTATAAATCATTGTTATTAAGAACATACATAACAATTATTAATAAAATACATTAACGGCTTTGTGAAAATAACAATATATATATATTTCTTTACATTCAACATTTCTGTATTAGAGCTTTGTGTGGAAAACTAGCCAGAATCTTTTGCGATAAAGGACTATTTGATTTGTTTTAAATTAATATGACCCGCTTCGATTTAGCGACTAGTCACAATGCTCATTTTTGATTTGGCCCGGCACCCAAATTAAACGTTCTCTTAATATGCTGTGTGTAGACTCCTCTTCTGAAATTCACGCCAAAGGGTCAAGCACTCCATGTCGATTTTGGGTCAAAACTGAATCTGATACATTTTTCTGTTGAATTGGCAGAGAAAATATTAAAAGTAGCAAAGGCCTTGCACAATCCTAACCTAACTCTGGGCCTCTGCAATGCTGCTTGATAACTGAGTGCTAGGAGATGCGTGGTGGTTGAAAACTAGGGTCCGTAAGGATAAGAGTCAGTAATAAATACAAGGAGGAAGTCAGGAGAAACTTCTTTACCCAGGCAACGTTTAGAATGTGGAACTCGCTACCACATGGAGTAGCTAGAGGGAAATGCATAGATGCATTTGAGGGGATGTAATATAAATGCATGAAGGAGAAAAGAATAAAAGGATGGTGATAGGGTTAGATAAAGTAGGTTAGAAGGAGGTTCATGTGGAGGATAAACACCCGCATGGATCAGTGTGGTCGAACGGCCTACTTCCTGTTCAGTAAATGCTTTGTTTTTTTTAATTGATTCACAGGATGTGGGCTTCGCTGGCTGGGCCTGCATTTATTGCCCATCCCTAATTACCCTTGAGAAGGTGGTGATGAGCTGCCTTCTTGAGCCATTGCTGTAATGTAGCACATTCTTTTCCAGGGCTGTAGCACATATTATTATCAGTCTTCCTTCCTTCCTTCAACCTGCAAGCTTTTGAAATCCAAGTTTAACATCACGGAGACACAACTTCCTAACTGATCTCCTTGTTTATCTACTCCCTTCCCCTCTCTCGGTGTCCAACTTGGCCATCCACCCAGGGTTCTCATCCAAAAATATGCCTTTTAAAAAGAAACATAAAAATAACAAACAAACAGTACAAGGGGGAGAATCTCACTCACCAAGGGAAAGTCATGTAACACCACAGTGGAGGCTCTGGAGAAACCGTGTTCATACTCAGAGAGCCTTGTCAACATCTCCTGTTTGTCTCGCCCCCATTTCCGTGAATTCTCCTCCAACTAACACAAACAGTGGAGAGATATGAAGATCAATTATTTCCAGCAGAAGTCATGGCTTAAGTGAAATCCTCAGTGTGTAATTGAGTTGGTAATAATTTTCATATTTCACAATGAGCCACCACAGCAAACTGAGGTTTTTTCTTTGTACTAATGAGACAATTTTGCACTGAGATGTATCAAACACTCCACAGCTAACTTACCCTGGAAACTAAATTAAAAACTGAATCTTATGTTAATACTCAGTAAGTCTCCCAGTATCTGACAGGAGAGCAGCATTCCTGTAAAGAAGGGTCTCTCCCCCTGTGTGTCTTTGCAGCCATTTTCCAGTCAGATTTTAAGCTTTTGCAGTTTATTTCCTTCTCTCAGTTATCGCCCTGCTGCTGCTGCTTAACCCATCCTGTAAGGAGGGAGCCTTTACCACATCTTGTCGAAGGGTGAAATATTTTTAAAAACTTAAAATAAATAGGATCGCTGGATCTTTCATCAGACCTGGAATGTTGCTTCTGTTTCACAGAATCACAGGGTTGCTACAGTGCAGAAGGAGGCCATTTGGCCCATCATTACACGAGCTCTCCAACTGAGCAATTCACTCAATGCCATTCTCCCACCTCTTCCACATAACCCTGCAGATTCTTCCTTTTCGGATATTGAATGCTTCAATTGAACCTGCCTTCACTGCACGCTCAGGCAGTGCATTCCAGATCCTATCGACTCACTGTGTGTAAAAGCTTTTTTTCTCATGTCGCTTATGCCTCTTTTGCCAATCACTTTAAATCGGTTCCCTCTTGTTCTTGATCCTTTCATGAATGGGAACAGTTTCTCCCTATCTACTCTGCCCAGACCCCCTCATGATTTTGAAAAGCTCTATCAAATCTCCTCTCAACCTTCTATTCTGCAAGGTAAACAGTCCCAGCTTCTCCAATCTATCTGCACAACTGAAGTTCCTCATCCCCGGAACCATTCTCATGATTCTTTTCCACGCTCTCTCCAATGCCTTCACATCCTTCCTAAATAAAGTGCAGTGCCCAGAACTGGACAGGTGCTGCCTGGCCTACGGAGCATTTCCCTGCATTTTCTGCTCTTATTTCAGGATTCCAGCATCTGCAGACGTTTGCTTTGGTTGAATTGAATTTCCATTTTAAAGCTTTGTTCTAGGGATGTGCACCTTCCTAACAGAGATGTGTTACTGTCCATCCCTCACTATCCTGAAGCTTTTTCTTAATCTATTCTTGTGGTGACGGTGTGCCCATAATGGTGTTGGGTAGGTCAGTAGTTGCAGATCCAATTCTATGCTTCAGTTTCCTTTTAGTTCTGAGCAAGATTCCTGTATTTAAAGGGAAACCCACAGCAGAAAGCTCATCACGTGAACAATTTCAACGTCAAGTGATCTAAGTTCCGTCTGTGCACCAAGTCTTTGAGGGGCAAGCCAGAAAAAAACTTGAACTCAAACATTTTTTTCTTCTTGCCAAAGGTTCAAGAAGTATTTTCCCCACTTCTAACTTTTGGATCTCCTCACATTGTGCACCATCATTGCCCGAGAAACAGCCAAGTGTTCTGCTCCTGGCTTCTGTTGCTACTGCAGTCGAAACTGACCAGCAGCAAGTGTTCGCCGCGGAGGCTTTTATAGGTTGAATTTGGAGGCAGGAGGGTGGGGAGTTTCTGCAAGTCGTGCATCAGGCTGTGTGGTACTTCCCCGCCTCAGAGTGATCTTGCCAGAGTCGGGGTCAAACCAGCACCGGCTCCCCACCCAGGGGTGCCTGGGGGTGCCCTCCCAGTGGCAGTCCAGCATGCGGGGTGGGGTGGGGGAGGGGCATCAATGCCTCCTTTTATTTCCCCATCCTGGAGACATGGAGATCAGCAGGTCATAGCTGCAGCGATAAGCCATCCTGTGGAGGAGTTTTCTCCTCTACACTGGCAGTGGAGTCCACACGTTATTCCCAAAAACCCAAAGAGCGTGCTTCCACCTTGATGTGCCCTCTCGTATCCCCACTGACATCAACAGTGCCCATCTCTCCCAGTGGGGCTGCCAGCCACTCAGTGCCTTGGCCGTTGCGATTGTGTTGTCTACACAGCAGGACCCACCGTCCTAAACTGGACAAGCAAATGCGGAGACGGCCTGTTTGACTGCCATCGGGAAGGTCGTGCAGGTAGAAAGCCTTCAGACACCATTGGGGAAAGGACCTGGAAATGATCTCGGTCCACATTTAGAAACAATGTTGGCAACATTCTGCCCTTAGAATATGTTCCAAATGGCGGATGAAATGGCTTCTGCTCCCAACAAAGGATGACGTCAGAGGTCAGATGATTTTGCAAGCCTAGGGCAAGCCACAGTGTGCAAAGCCACTTCTCCAAACGGAATTAAAAAACAGAAAATGCTGCAAAACCTCAGTAGGTCTGGCAGTGTCTGGGGAGAGAGAAACAGAGTTAACGTTTCAAGGTCGTATGACTCTTCTCCAGGAAGCACAGCATAGAAGGATGTAATTTTCATTCCCCTCAGCACTGCACTGGAGGGTCAACCTGGATTTTGCCCTCATTACTGTCACTGTTGCTCACTATGTCCATTGGTGCCTCAGTTGAGGTCTTTAAGTCTTGTCTCACTATAACAACTATAACATTGGTGCAAATTAACATTGAGGTAGTATGAGTGTGTGAAATTCTTGTGTCTACTATCTTAATGCAAGCGTCAGCAAAAGACTGTGTAACACATTGGACGCCTACATTTGCAAAGTATAATTTCAAGGAATTAGTGGCTTGGCCTGGTTTAGTTCTAGCATAGACTTCCATAGAAGCAGCAAAGATGCAGACAACCTTTCTAAGTGACCTACAGTCCAGTCTCTCAAGGATTTTCTTTCGTGTGTCACATAGAGAGTCAAATACTTAACAAGTGCAAAGTGATGCTTTCTGAAAACACTTTTCAAAATCTACGGTACCAGTGTCTCCAGCGTTTGTATACGGCCCTGAGCCTTTTCCAATTTCGCGAGTAGACTCAGTTTCTCTGTGTCGGAAAGGGATTCCTGAAAGAAAGCAGAGCAGTAAAAAGTCATCGTAAAGGGAGGGGTTCAACATGGGGGTTAAAATGTTAGAAATCTGAAATGAAAATGGGGAACGTATGTAGGGTTGCCAACTCTCCAGGATTTTCCAGGATTTCACAGAATCAGAATCACAGAATCACAGTGCAGAAGAGGCCATTCAGCCCATCGAGTCTGCACCGACACATGAGAAACACCTGACCTACCTACCTAATCCCATTTACCAGCACTTGGCCCACAGCCTTGAATGTTATGACGTGCCAAGTGCTCATCCAGGTACTTTTTAAAGGATGTGAGGCAACCCGCCTCCCCCACCCTCCCAGGCAGCGCATTCCAGACCGTCACCACCCTCTGGGTAAAAAAGTTTTTCCTCACATCCCCCCTAAACCTCCTGCCCCTCACCTTGAACTTATGTCCCCTTGTGACTGACCCTTCAACTAAGGGGAACAGCTGCTCCCTATCCACCCTGCCCATGCCCCTCATAATCTTGTACACCTCGATCAGGTCGCCCCTCAGTCTTCTCTGCTCCAACAAAAACAACCCAAGTCTATCCAACCTCTCTTCATAACTTAAATATTTCATCCCAGGCAAAATCCTGGTGAATCTCCTCTGCACCCCCTCTAGTGCAATCACATCCTTCCTATAATGTGGTGACCAGAACTGCACACAGTACTCCAGCTGTGGCCTCACCAAGGTTCTACACAACTCCAACATGATCTCCCTACTTTTGTAATCTATGCCTCGATTGATAAAGGCAAGTGTCCCATATGCTTTTTTCACTACCCCACTAACATGCTCCTCCTCCTTCAGAGATCTATGGATACACACACCAAGGTCCCTTTCTTCCTCAGAACTTCCTAGTGCCATGCTGTTCTTTGAATAATTCCTTGTCAAATTACTCCTTCCAAAGTGTATCACCTCATACTTTTCAAGGTTAAATTCCATCTGCCACTCATCTGCCCATTTGACCATCCCGTCTATATCTTCCTGTAGCCCAAGACACTGAACCTCACTGTTAACCACCCGGCCAATCTTTGTGTCATCAGCAAACTTATTAATCCTACCTCCCACATTGTCATGTATGTCGTTTATATAAATGACAAATAATAGGGGACCGAGCACAGATCCCTGTGGTACGCCACTGGACACTGGCTTCCAGTCACTAAAGCATCCTTCTGTCATCACCCTCTGTCTCCTACAACTAAGCCAATTTGAATCCACCTTATCAAATTACCCTGGAGCCCATGTGCATTTGCCTTCTTTATAAGTCTCCCAAGTGGGACCTTGTCAAAGGCTTTGCTGAAATCCACATAAACTACATCAACTACACTACCCTCATCTACACACCTGGTCACTTCCTCAAAAAATTCAATCAAATTTGTTAGGCATGACCTCCCTCTGACAAAGCCATGCTGACTATCCCTGATCAAACCTTGCCTCTCCTAGTGGAGATAGATACCCTCCTTCAGAAATTTCTCCAATAGTTTCCCTACCACTGATGTGAAACTCACTGGCCTGTAGTTCCCTGACTTGTCTCTACAACCCTTCTTAAATAGCGGGACCACATTAGCTGTTCTCCAGTCCTCTGGCAGCACCTCTGGCCAGAGAGGAATTAAAAATTTGGGCCAGAGTCCCTGCGATCTCCTCCCTTGCCTCCCTCAGCAGTCTGGGACACAAATCATCTGGACCTGGAGATTTGTCCACTTTTAGGCATGCCAACACCTCCAATACCTTGTCACTCTCTATATCAATTTGCTTAAGAACCTCGCAGTCTCTCTCCCCAAGTTCGATGCCTCTCCTAATTGCTTTCTTAAGATCCACCCTGCACTGTCTGTACTCCAGTAATGCCTCTGCTGATTTACTCCCCTTGTACCCGCTAAAAGCCTCTCTTTTCCTTCTCATCATAACCTGAATATCTCTGGTCATCCATGGTTCTCTGGGCTTGTCACTCCTTCCTATCACCCTAGAGGGAACGTGTTGAGCCTGTACCCTCCCCATTTCTTTTTGAACACCCCCCACTGTTCCTCTGTAGATTTCCCCACAAGTAGCTGTTCCCAATCTACCTTGGCCAGATCCAGCCTTATTTTACTAAAATCCACTCTCACCCAATCCAGAATATTTTTTTGCAACTTGCTGATTTCTTTGTCCATATCAAACTTAAACTGTACCATGTTGTGGTCGCTATCACTAAAATGCTCCCCCATCACCACTTCAGCCACCTGTCCGGCTTCATTCCCCAGAATTAGGTCCCTTGTTGTACCCTCTACATATTGACGTAAAAAGTTCTCCTGTACACGTTTCAAGAAATCCACTCTATCCAAGCCCTTAACACTATGTCTATCCTAATTAATGTTGGGAAAGTTGAAATCACCTAATATAATTACCCTATTGTTATTGTTTTTACACACCTCCACAAATTGTGCACATATTTGCTCCTCAATTTCCCACTGACTATCTGGGTGTTTATAATAAACACCTAATAATGTGGTTGCCCTTTTTTATTCCTAAGCTCCACCCACAAAGCTTCATTCGATGCCCCAAGATATTATCTCTCCTTACTGAAGTAACGGACTCCTTAACTAATAATGCAACCCCTCCTCCTCTTTTACTTGCCCTCCCCTGTCTCACCTGAAGATTCTATATCCCGGAATGTTGAGCTGCCAATCCCGCCCTTCCCTCAACCGTGTCTCAGTGATGGCTAATATATCACAATTCCACATGCCAATCCTTACCCTTAACTCATCCATTTTACTTGTAATGCTCCTGGCATTAAAGTAGAGGCCATCCAGCCTTGCCTTACTCCCTTGAAGCTTATTGCAGCTGGAATCCCTCTGACTTGATTGTTTTACTGTATTATGATTAATCTACAGACACTAACAAACAGAAAACTCAGGAGAAAAATCATAGGGAGCAGTTAAAAAAAGTTTTTAAATCATTTTTGTTATTAGTTATCAACATTTTGGAGAAAAGGCTGTTTGACTGGGCAGTGCAGTTGGAAGCTGGATGCTCCACTGGAGTTGGTAAGCTTAAATAGAAAGGACACTCCGACAATGTTGACATGGTCTATTTAACATAAACATTTAAGAACTTACATTGTGACTGACAGAGATTAAGATCTAAGATTAAGATCTATGGGTCTGGATGAAGAAATTAATTGAACTCATTTTACTCAGCCTCCCAGAACACAGTCCTCTCAGTATCTCTTTCAATCTTCTCCTGAACAGATGGACAAACATCCAAAGGCCAATGACTCTGACAGTGCAGCACTCCTTCAGTGTAACACCAGGGTGTCAAACAACAGCAATAATAACTTGCATTTATGTAGCACCTTCAACCCAGTGAAACACCCCAAGAAGCTTCACAGGAGTGTTAACAATTGCATTTGATACCACGTTGATATTAGGACAGATGACCAGAAGCTTCATCAGGGAGTATTAAGGAGCATCTTAAAGGAGGAGAGAGAGAGAGAGGTGAGATGCAGGGAAGTTTAGGAAGGGTGCTCTAAAGCTTAGGGCCTTGCCAGTCGTCGGCATGGCTACCAATGATGGAACATTGTGGGACCCAAATCCACAACTTTCTAACTCGGTGGAGAACTCTAACTGAAGCTCTGTTGCTACTGTCAGTTAAAATGTTAAAGAATCCTGTAAGTTCATTTGATAATCAAATCTCATATATTGTATTAAATGAATCATACCTTCACTGAGAGCACTGGTTGCTGGAGAATGATGGGTGCAGTCTGGTGTCGTAACTTTCCTATTTCGTCCCGCAACCGGGCATTCTCTGCCAACAGAACAGACTCCACCTCCTTCCTTACACTGTCATCAGTAAACCCTATGCAAATACAGGCAACTTCAGAATTCACCATTACGCACAATAGACATCCGATACCATAACCAACATCCATTTGCATTATCAATTATCTTTCTTTGATTGTCGCAAAGGTTACTTACATCACATTTCAAATGCAAACAAATACTGACAAAATTCAGAAGTGGCTGTAGACTTTTCATGTCAATGTCCAAAACTTATCATTTCAATCACTGGATCTGATCGGCTGTTTCCCTGACTGGACGGTCTAGAACTAAGGGGCTGTTGCCCCAGGATGAGGGGTCGTCTATTTAGGATTGAGGTGGGGAGAAATTATTCAAACAGTAGCATGTGAAACTTTGGAATTCTCAACCGTGGAGAACTGTGGATGGGAGATCAGTCATTTAGCATATCAAGGCTGAGACTGATGCATTGTGGGCATGAGGGGAATCAAAGGATATGGGGTTAGGGCGAGAAAGTGGATTTGAGGTAAAAGACGAGCCATGATCTTGTTGAAAGGTAAGGCAGGCTTGAGGGCCATGTGGCCTACTCCTGTTCTTATTTCTTAATTCGTTCGTCAATGAATTTACCTGTACGTTTTTTAGATGCATCGGGTTTCTCTCTTGGTCTTTCTTTCAACCTTTTGTCCAAAAGAGTCTCCATTCTTTCTATAACCTGCATCAAAAAGACATTAAATAGGTCACTTAGATACTATTCATAAAGAATGGATGGTGTTTTATCCTGACTTTAACCATACTATATCTAAAACCCTGTGAGAGTACGAAGCTGACCTGCATGTCAGAATGTATCTCTAATACTGAGGAGTCACTGAAACGATATGTTAACAAGAGATTTGCTCACTGCCTGTCAAATAAGAATGCTCTCAATGTAATTTTCTAAGCTTTGATCCATTACACAATTGTGCCATCCAGTTAAGGGAAAAGGCCAATATTTGAGTAGGAGCAAGAATCTTCACTGCATTTTTTGAACTTTTGGAAAATAGAATTTAAAAATGGTGCCTGCAGTCTTAAAATATTATCAAAAGTAATCCATCGTGAGATGTTGCAGTACAACAACAAGGAATAGAAATCTGAGTGTGTATTCAGTGACAAAAAGGCTTCTCCTGATGATCTGGAGGTTGCCATGACCTGCTCTGAGTTTTTTTTTATTCATTCACGGGATGTGGGCATCGCTGGCTGGGCCAGCATTTATTGCCCATCCCTAATTGCCATTAAGAAGGAAGTGGTGAGCTGCCTTCCTGAGCCACTGCAGTCCATGTGGGTACACCCACAACGCTGTTAGGAAGGGAGTTCCAGGATTTTGACCCAGTGACAGTGAAGGAATGGCAACATATTTCCAAGTCAGGATGGTGATGACTTGGAGGGGAACTTCCAGGTGCTGGTGTTCCCATCTATCTGCTGCCCTTGTCCTTCTGGATGGTAGCGGTTGTGGGTTTGGAAGATGCTATCTAAGGAGCCCTGGTGAGTTCCTGTATATTGCATCTTGTAGATGGTACACATTGCTGCCACTGTGCATCGGTGGTGGAGGGAGTGCATGTTTGTAGATGGGGTGCCAATGAAGCGGGCTTTATCCTGGATGGTGTCAAGCTTCTTGAGTGCTGTGGGAGCTGCACTCATCCAGGCAAGTGGAGAGTATTCCATCACACTCCTGACTTGTGCCTTGTAGATGGTGGATAGGCTTTGGGGAGTCTGGAGGTGAGTTACTCACTGCAAAATTCCCAGCCTCTGACCTGCTCTTATAGCCATAGTATTTATACGGCTAGTTCTGTTCAGTTTTTGGTCAATAGTAACCCCCAGGATGTTGATAGGAGGGGATTTATTGATGGTAATGCCATTGAATGTCAAGGGGTGATGGTTAGATTCTCTCTTGTTGGAGATAATCATTGCCTGGCACTTGTGTGGCACGAATGTTACTTGCCACTTGTCAGCCCAAGCCTGGATATTGTCCAGGTCTTGCTGCATTTGGACATGGACTGCTTCAGTATCTGAGGAGTCGCGAATGGTGCTGAACATTGGATGTTCACTGATGATTGCACAATCAGTAAACTTCTGGCTTTATGATGGAAGGAAGGTCATTGATGAAGCAGCTAAAGGTGGTTGGGCCGAGGACACTAGTTGCAGTCTAGGAAGATTTGGTGACGGCATAGCAGGCTTTCCAACCTGGCAAGTTTCTGATCTTGGTTTGAACAACCAGACGATTGCTAAGTGCATATCAGACCAAGAGGCTATAATCATTAGAAAGGACTGAACAGGCTGGAGTTCTTATCTGTAGAAAAGGGAAAGCTGAGGGGTCATCTAATAGAGGTTTTTAAAACTACAAAGGAGTTTGATAAGGTAGATGTAGAGAAGATGTTTCCACTTGTGTAGCAATCCAAAACCAGGGGTCATAAATATAAGATGTTCACTAATACATCCCGTCAGGATTTCAGCAGAAACATCTTTACCCAGACCAAGGATTGAAAATGGAACATACTACCATATGGAGTAGTTGAGGTGAAAAGCAGAGATACTTTCAAGAGGAAGCTAGATAAGTACTTAAGGGGGAAAGGATTAGAAGGATATGCTGAAAGGGTTAGGTGAAGTAGGGTGGGAGGAGGTTCATGTGGAGCATAAACACTGGCATGGACCAGTTGGGTCAAATGGCCTGTTTCTCTGCTGTAAGATCCATCTAATTCTATGTCTCTGATGTACAGTTGTTCTCTTATAATTAGTGTTTGACAATATATTAATTAGGTGTGAAAAGTTATGTTTAGTCTTAAAACACAAGTGAGGTTCATTTCTCTTTCAAGGCTGGATGCTGAGTACAAAACAAGTTCAACATTAGTACTCTACATAATCATCTGTTTCATGTTTTAAAAACAGCTTCAGCAACAGCGTTACCTTTTCTTGTTTCCGTATAGTGTCTTCCAGAATCTTTGATTTGTGCATTTTTTCCTGGTATTTTTGTAACACAGCTTGTTGCTGCTGATGGGCTTTCTGCAACCGGAGGAGTTCAGCCTCACGATCGTTCTTCTGTAACAGGCAACATTGACACAGAGGTCTTAATGAACTAAAACTGCAGCAATGCCTGTAATGTAAAACTTACATTAGGAACATAAACGCGCCCAACATGATTGTTGCTCTTCGATAAGGTCAACCCTGACAACCAACTGCTCGCCACATCCCTCAAATAACAACTTTGTCCTGAATTGCCTCTTATGCTCATTGAGACTGTTTTCCACACTGGTGGTGGGGAGGCGGTGGTGTAGTGGTATTGTCTCTGGGCTGGTCATCCTGGGGTAATGCCCTGGGGACCTGGGTTTGAATCCCACCACAACAGATGGTAGAATTTGAATTCAATAAATATCTGGAATTTTTTTTAAAAGTCTGATGATGACCATGAAACTTATAAATTGTCATAAAAAACCCATCTGAATAACTAATGTCCTTTAGGGAAGGAAATCAGCTGTCCTCACCCAGACACGCCTACATGTGACTCCAGACCCACAGAAATGTTGTTGGCTCAAAAGAAAGGCCCCCTGAACAAGGGCAAATAAATGCTGGCCTAGCCAGTGATGCCCACAAACGAATAATTTTAAAAATTCCACAATCTATTAGCCTTATAATTTACACTGTTTTAACTTGTGTTTCCTATCAATACTTCAACACTTGCAGCAATATTAGCTGGACCAATTTTGTCGATTCCGCTCATAACTTCCAAAGTTTCAGATTGGTCAGCTTGAAATGTCCTTTTTTCCATTCGGAAGCAAACACACCCCCCTTAAAGCTTTCCCTGTGGGCAGAATTTTTAGCTTGGCGATCCGATCGGATGCGAAATTGCACGAGATGATGTCAGGCGAGCATCCTGATGTCATTTCACGCTCACGCGCTATTGGGGGCAACGGAGGCGTGCAGAAGTCGGAAGTGCGCCTGCCGACAATTAAGAGGCCAATTAAGGTAATTAAAGGAGCAGTTGACTCCAACTTTTCATGGTCCGTCCAACCTTACGGTTGGTGGGTGGGCAAATCGGCCAGGCAGACTTCGCATTTTTCATGAAACCTCATCCAAGGGCGGGATGAGGTTTCCATTATTAAATGAAAGAAAAAGAAAAATCTATGGACAGCATTTTGATCATGTATATGTTCGGGTGACTGATGTGATGCCTGGACATTTTTTTCCTGATTTTAAAAACGTTTTAAGGTCTTCGCCCCCGCCCCACACCACCACCACCCCCACCAACCCCCCCACCCCCACCCCCCGAGGCAGCTCCCTGCCTTCAGGGAGTTTTCTGTCAGCGCTCACCCGTGTTCACGCTGATATCAGTGCCCACCCTCCTCCCATCCCCACCCTGGCAGCGCTGAGCTTCTCAGCACCTGTTTCATGCTGGCCGGTCATTAGTTGGCCAGTTATCATGAAATCGCAGTCGGGGGCAGATCACAGTCGATGGTCTATTCCCCAGCTGATCCCACACCTGGCAATCATGCCCGTCCGCCAACCTAAACATTCTGCCCCATAAATTCCTGAATCTTTGTTGCCCACTCTTCTTTGCACTCAAGGTCAATAATATCGAGCCCATTAGACGGTGATGACAACTGCACAGTATATTAAACATCAATAGTCCAAAAAGTATGCCCAGGCATTATTTGCCAGTACAACACTGTGGCTGGGATTTTACAGTTTACCTCGGTGCCCACCATTCGCCACATAGCAGATTTTATTTGGGCCAATTTTTACAAACTATTATACCTAGGTCAGGAGTGTGGTGGAATACTATTCACTTGCCTGGATGAGTGCAGTTCCAACAACAGTCGGGAAAGCTTGGCATCATCCAGGAAAAAGCAGCCCACTTGACTGGCACCCCAATCTGCTAACTTCAACAATCACTCCCTCCACCACCGATGCACAATGGCAGCAGTGTGTACCATCTACAAGATGCACTGCAGCAACTCACCAAGGCTCTTTCTGATAGCACCTTCCAAACCCGCGATCTCTACCACCTAGAAGGACAAGGGCAGCAGACGCATAGGAACACCACCACTTGTAACTTCCCCTCCAAGCCACACACCATCCTGACATGGAAATATATCGCTGTTCCTTCACTGTCACTGGGGCAAAATCCTGGAACTCCTTCCCTAACAGCACAGTGGGTGTACCTACACCACATGGACTGCAGCGGGTCAAGAAGGCAGCTCACCACCACCTTCTCAAGGGGCAATTAGGGTTGGGTGACCCACATCCCATGAGCTAATAAAAAAAGGGTACTGATTTGGTAACATGGTGGTCATGTTATTGAACTAATAATCCAGTGATAGGGTGAGTTCAAATCCCACCATGAGAACCTGAATTCAATTTAAGAGAAATCTGGAAACTTGATATCAGTAGAAGTGATGAGGAAGCTGTTTGGATTGTCACAAAAACTCAACTAGTTTACTACAATGAAGCCTTAGGGAAGGAAACCTGCCATTCTGACCCAGCCTGGCCTTATGTGACTCTTGTCCCAAAATGACTCTTAACTGCTTTCTGAGGTGGCCTCATGTTCAGCTGTAAGAATGGCAACTAGGGGAAAGCAACAATTTTGGCCCTGCCATGATGCCCAGTTACCGAGAATAGATAGAGAAAAAAATGGAGAGCCCTTTCTAACTGACACGTTCATTACGTTGGACAGGGTTCGAGGAATATGTTCAAATCTTTCACCTTTTTTGAATTACCCAGGTCGCTGTGGGGCCTATAGTTCCCCGATGCTTTCTGCATGGCAACACCTCAGCCAATCAGAGTCAACTCGCCAACCAGTCAGCACCCTTTTCTCCTGTCGTATAAATTGTCGTGATCATTTGAAATTTGGCATTCTTGCATTTGTCCTGATTAGTGAAAGGCAGAAAGCTTCACCAACCTTCTCCCTTTTCAACAATATAACTGATCTGTTGACTTTTCTCAATATTTTAAATGAAAATGATAGAAATTCATTCCAGCTGAATGAGAGTTGACAGACTGGCACAGAACAATCAAAGAAGCAGTCTGTTCCCAAGGGTATTGAGGAAACTTGAGCCTCTGGTGGTTTCCATGAAGTCGAAGGGATCAAGGGCACAAGCCATATATCCTCTCATTCTGTAATGCACTGAATGAGTACATCAAGGTACTGTTGTAATATACCTTTAAGGGATTGCAACACGACAGGTGCTGTGTGCTACCGAGCATCTATTAACATCCTTGCGGTATCCTGGAATTCCCTATCTTATGGGGTCACTGTCACCACTTGGTCTGTGATGGTTGAAGGGACAAAAGGGATGGACAACAAATCCCAGCTTGTCAGCTTCACCAATGTCCAGAGAACACATTTTTAAAAAACGATGTTTTTCACTATTCAATGTAGTTTTCAAAACCAGAGCACGTGGAGCTGAATTTTGCCACGGACTTCGAGACGCCAACATTGGGATCAAATGGGGGTCCCGAGCCCGCATTTGCCGACAGCGAGACCAGGTGGCTTTCTAATTGGCTGGCTCCATGCTCACTGTCCAGTTAAGGATGGAAGACGTGTTCTCAAAGATTCCGGCCCAATCAGAGGGCCAGCAGCTCGATGAAGCCTTGGCAGCCCCACAGGAAGGGGTGGTGAAGCAGGTCAGAGTCTGTGAGGGCACCTCAACGTACAGGCGCCCTCAGAGGTTTGGATACAAATGAAATTGAGGAGGAGTTGGAGCTGTGAGGTCCCACAGAGTCCGGGGAAACCAGGTGAATCATTGGGGCCGTGCATGTGGTCTTTCCCGCTCTTGGCCCCCTCAGTGGTGCGTGGAGCCTCCAATGCCCCAAGAAGCCTGCCACAGGGAGGCCGGCTCCAATGATCTGACAGTCAATCGATGATAGTTGGCATGGTTACCATTACTGAGACTAGCTTTATATTCCAGATTTAGAAATTGAATTTAAATTCCACCAGCCGCAACAGTGGGATTTGAACCCATGTCCCAGTTCATTAGCCTGGGCCTTTGGATTACCACTACACCACCAACTCCCAATTCCGATTGCTGCTTGTGTGACGTGAGCACAAAATCTAGGCTGACACTTCAGTGCAGTGTTGAGGGAGTGCTGCACTGTCAGAGGTGCCATTTTTCAGGTGAGATGTCCCACAGCCATTAATCAGTGAAGAACATTATTTATCCCTCAATCAAAATCTAAAAATGAACCTAATAGCTCAGCTATCATACAACAGTGGCTACACTTCAAACCACGTCATGGTCTGTATTGAGTGCAGCAGGACAGTCACTGTGCCAGCAGGAAAAGACCAGAGAGGCCACAAAAATGCCCTTAATTGGACCCTTAATGATATTAATTGGCTGCCCACCCTCTGTGGAGTGGACAGCCATTCCCAATCCCAGTCCACGCCTGGGAAAATTCCTCGACGGCGGGAATGCATTGGGGTGTCATCCCAACACAGCCCCCAGCCCACTTCCAAACCCACCACTACAGGGATGGGGAAAATTGGTCCCAAAGTCTTTATACACTCATCAGCTGCAACTCGGAACTGCAAAAGGCCAAGTACAAACGATCAGGTGAGCATCTATCAGAAGTACCTTAACCACCCAACAGCAAAGGCAAGGCATCAAACCAGAGACTTCCCTGCTTTGTCTGGCTCAGTTCCACATTGAACTATCCAGGCACCTTACAAAAAAGAAAATGAAATCCTTTCAACTTACCCGAATCAACTCATTCTGAAGCTGTTGCACTTTATCTTTGCAATTTAGAAGCTCTGCAGACTCAGTGGCCAGTTTCTGCCTCAATAAAACTGGAAGCCAAATGAACGAAGACATAAATGAATGAAAGTCAAGATATCAGTTCCATCCCCACACGTGGCTGACGTGATCCAGTTTTAGACAGCAGGATGAGTGGCTTTACTAATCAAGCAACAGTGTGGGACTAAGTGCGGCTGCTCTTTCAAAGAGTTAGCACAAGCACAATTGACCTCCTTAAGGTCACTGATGGAAGGTTAAGTATGGAACAAAAGCCAATTAATGTTATTAAACGTCCAAGTAGCGGCACTTTTGTAGCCTCTCTGGCATTTTCCTGCTGGCAGAGTGTTCCCCCTGCTGCACTCAAGATGTAGTTTGAAGTGTAGTCAAGGTAAATGAACTAGCAAATTTATTCTTAGATCTTGGCAGAGGGATAATAATAATTATTATTATTGGCCAGACCTCCCCTGTTCTTTACTGAATAGTTACCATGGGATTTTTGTTACCAACGCTGTGCGTGCACAGTTCCAGTGTTTTATTTTGAGCGGAGTTTAGGGGTATGAGGCAGGGTTATGGTCAGGAAACCAGGAAATGTGGATTTCTTTGACCGTCTTTGAGTTCCCAGACGCGCTCTTCCCTCCAGCCGCAACATTAATGTCACAGCCTTTACCTGGGCCTTTCTCACCCGACGCGCAGCTCAGGCCTCTGGGTGGAGTGTTCCCAGGCAAGGGGAGGGGTTTTGTGTCCGTGCGGGGGGTCCCATCTGAGCTTTCCCCTCCCTTTACCAACTGATATATTTTCCTTGAATCTGTAGCTCTCCATTTGTGACCCTGTTGTGAATCTTGCTGAGAAGGCCAGGGAAGTGTTGAGAAGGGCAAATGAGAGCAGCTGAGGAACTGAATGCTTGGCTGAGAGTTTAGTGAGTGGGGTTGTTCAGGAGGAGCAGAAGGAGGTGTTTATTGCCTTTTACTTTTTCTACCTGTTTCACCCTGTAGGAATTGGTTCGTATTCTACCACAGGGAAGGGAGCTAGCTGTTTGGTGAATATCTGGTAAGTGGTTAAGGTCTATTCCAGTCCTAAGGTTTAAAATAGTATACAAGCTGGTGGCAAAGTTAGTAAAATACATAAAAGAGGAACATAAATAAGTGAATAATATATTAATTAATTAATTCAAACATATTAAGGATGCAGCATATGGGAGCTCCTGGATGCTGGTGTGATCCAGGGCAAACATGATTGCGGCTCAAGGAGATTCGGCTCAGGGTCATTGAGCTGGAGGCTGAGCTGCAGACACTGCAGCACATCATGGAGGGGGAATGTTACCTGAATGCTTTGTACCGGGAGACAGTCACACTACTTAGGATAAGGTCTTCTGATTTTGTCAGAAGTCAGGGACAGGAGGGTGTGACTGTGAGTGAGGCTGGTAAGGGAACTCAGAGGGCAGGAGTGCAGGAGTCGCAGCCCTGCCAATTGTCCAATAGGTTTGAGGTTCACTCTGCTTGTCTGGATGAGAGTGGGGGCCGCAGGGAGGATGAACAAACTGACCATGGCCCCGTGGTACAGGAAGCCATTCAATGAGGGGAGCCAATAGAAATGTTGTGGTAGTAGGGGATAGTACAGTGAGGAGGACTGACACTGTTCTCTGCAGCAAAGAGCGAGAGTCCAGATGGCTGTGTTGACTGCCCGGTGCCAGGGTTCAGGACATCTGCTCAGGACTGGAGAAAAACTAGCAGTGGGAGGGGGAGGATCCAGTTGTCATGGTCCATGTAGGTACCAACGACATAAATAAAACTAGGAAAGAGGTTCTGCATAGAGAGTATGAGGAGCTAAATGCTAAATTATAAAGCAGGACCTCAAAGATTATAATCTCTGAATTACTACCTGAGCCAAGTGCATATTGGCATAGGGTACATTAAATTAGAGGTGAATACACGGCTCAAAGACTATGTGGAAGAATTGGGTTCTGGTTTGTGGGGCACTGGCACCAGTATTGGGAAAAGAGGGGACTGTGCCGTTTGGACAGTCTACATCTGAACCACATAACTAGGGAAGTAGAGAGGGTTTTAAACTAAGTAGTGGGGGCAAAGGATCAAACTTTGGAGACAAAAACAGAAAATGCTGGAAAAACTCAGCAGGTCTGATAGCATCTGCGGAGAGAGAAAAAAAGAGTTAACGTTTTGAGTCCTTAGGACTCTTCTTCAGAGCCAGGTCTAACCCATGACCCACCATCTGTGGTTAACTAAAAAAATGAAAGAGAGTGTCAAACTTAAAGGAAAAGCACACGATTGCAAAAGGATGGGTGGCAGGTCAGGAGAATGGACAGAAAGTAAAAAGCTGCAAAAAACGAGCAAAAGGCAGCTCACCACCACCTTCTCAAGGGCAATTAGGGATTGGCTATAAATGTTGGCCTAGCCAGTGAAGCCCACATCCCTTGAATGAATAAAAAAAAATACACTTCAAAAGAGTATTTAATTGGCTGTAGATCAGTTTGGGACATTCTGAGGTCATAAAAGGCACTATAGAAATGCACGTCTCTCTTTCCATTTTTGCCTTTAATATTGTGAATAACCGAGGATCCCTGTATACTAATTGTATCTGACTGCTCTTTGCCACATACCTTCTGTATTGTTAGTAGTGCAAATACCAAGTCAAGCAGCAATGAACATCTGTGCCATTAGTATCGTTAAATAAAGTAAGGCAGAGAAAATTACAAGTTACACCAAGATAGATCTGGGACAAGATCACTTATTTTCCATCAAAAAGTTTCTCAGAATGACAGTGTAAATACTTTAAACCCACCTATTCTGTCCGCTATTTCTGCCTTAGTCATTACATCGATGTCCGAGTCATCCAGCAGTGTGCGGCCTAGGTCTTGATGTGAACTCAGTTCGCTCCGCAATTTACTGTTTTCAGCCTCCATCCTTGCGATGTCTTTCCTCAAGTGGATGATGTCTTCAGCCATCTTCTGCATGGCTGCCCGATAATTATCCAGCTCCTGTCAGCACACACAAAGAGTGGAAAATGGGAACCAATATGATTTCCTGAAATCGTGCTTTGTGATTTTTGCAACCAGTGAGTTAACGCTTCTCAATGAAACAAAGACGACAGGGGTTTTTTTGTTTTTTTTAAAGTTGTTCAGTGGGCATCACTGCAAGCCCAACGTTTATTGCCCATCCCTAATTGCCCTTGAGAAGGTAGTGGTGAGCCGCCTTCTTGAATCGCTACAGTCCATGTGGTGTAGGTACATCCACAGTGCTGTTAGGGAGGGAGTTCCAGGATTTTAACCCAGCAACAGTGAAGGAACGGCAATATATTTCCATGTCAGGATGGTGAGTTGCTTGGAGGGGAACTTGTAGGTGGCAGCGTTCCCTTCAGCCTCCTGGAATACCATACAAATGCGCTCAGTATTCATTTGTTAATAGGGCCAATTTGCTAATACCACCATCTTATTCAAAAGGGAATTGGATATCATACATCGAAAGAGAAAATGTTGAGGGCCATGGGAAAAGAAAAAGGAAATGGAACCAATTGGATAGTTCTTTGGAGGGGCAGGCACAGGTCTGATGGGTTGAATGGCCTCCTATTGGCTATAACGTTCTATTTGTTACAGTATATTGTAATTCATGCCAATTTTACCACATAGACTTTAACAACAAACTTGTCTGCCTTTTAGCTTGTTTGGTGCCATTTCATAATAAATCTGTTGGAAACACTTGCAATGATTCAACTTCCATGAGCAAACAGCAGATAAGAAAGTTACCTGAAGATTATTGCATTGGTGTTAAAACAGTGCTTGCCCTTTCTCCCCAGGAATCAGATGTGGATAATCACCCGGATACAATTGCAATGATCATGTCACCACCATTATTTTTTATAGTCATTAAATGTTAACAACAGGAAGACACGTGTTTTCAGTGAACTCCCTCTGAGCACCTGGCAACAGAATAACTGGTCTCAGAATAAAAGGAAATCAATCCTTTTACTTCATCGTAATATTATGTGAAAAAACTTACCGTGTAAGAAAGAAAAGTAAGACTTGTGTTATTATAGTGCCAAAACAGGAAAGAGATTAGATTATCCAGAGGCTGGGAATTCTGCAGCAAGTAACTCACCTCCTGACTCCCCAAAGCTTGTCCACCATCTACAAGGCACAAGTCAGGAGTGTGATGGAATACTCTCCACCTGCCTGGATGAGAGCAGCTCCCACAACACTCAAGAAGTTCAATGCCATCCAAGACAAAGCAGCCCACTTGATCGGTACCCCATCCAATACCTTAAACATTCACTCACTCCACCACCGACGCACAGTAGCAGCGGTGTGTGCACCTTCTACAAGATGCACTGCAGGAATTCACCATGGCTCCTTCAACAACATCTTCCAAACCCCCACCCACACCATCTAGAAGGACAAGGGCAGTAGACGCAAGTGAACACCACCACCTGCAGGGTCTCCATGTCATACACAATCCTGACTTTGAGCTTTATCATCATTCCTTCACTGTCGCTGGGTCAAAATCCTGGAACTCCCTTCCTAACAGCACTGTGGGTGTACCTACACCACATGGACTGCAGCAGTTCAAGAAGGCAGCTCACCACCACCACCTCAAGGGCAATTAGGGATGAGAAACAAATGCTGAATTAGCCAGCGACGCCCACAACCCATGAGTGAATAGAAGTAAATTATTTTTTACATTTTACAAACTGAATCTTGTCTTTTATTTAAAATTGTCCTTGGGCTTTTTGATTTTAATCAGGAGAAGTAACTTCAAAACAAATATGTGGCTTGCTCCCCGAAAAGAAGAAAAAAAATGTTCTGCCAGAAATTTAAGAACCTCCCACCATCAATCATCAGATAGGATCCAGGCACAGAAGAACTATGGAAAAGGTGCCGGTGCCGATCTTCACAATGAACAACATCTACAGCTATTAGAAAAGCTTGCATTTATATAGTGGCTTTTACAGCCTCAGGACATCCCAAAGCATTTTACAGCCAATTAAGTACTTTTCAAATACGGTCACTCTTGTAATGTAGGAAACATGGTAGCCAATTGGCGCACAGCAAGCTCCCACTGACAGCAATGTGATATTGACAATTTAATGATGCTGGTTGAAGGATAAAAGTTCCCTGGGACACTTGATTTAACTCCCCTGCTATTGGTCAATTATTGCCGTGGGATCTTTTGATTTCCACCTGAGTGAGACCTTTGTTTTGTACCTCACCTGAGTGCCAGCACCTCAAACAGTGCAGCACTCCAGAGCAGTGTCCTCAATGTCCTCGGCCCAACCATCTTCAGCTGCTTCATCAATGACTTTCTTTCCATCATAAGGTCAGAAGTGGGGATGTTCACTGATGATTGCACAATGTTCAGCCCCATTCGCGACTCCTCAGATACTGAAGCAGTCCATGTCCAAATGCAGCAAGACCTGGACAATATCCAGGTTTGGGCTGGCAAGTGGCAAGTAACATTCATGCCACACAAGTGCCAGGCAATGACCATCTCCAACAAGAGAGAATCCAACCATCTCCCCTTGATGTTCCATGGCATTCCCATCACTGAATCCCCCACTATCAACATCCTGGGGGTTACCATTAACCAGAAGCTGAAGTGGACCAGTCATATAAATATTGTGGCTACAAGAGCAGGTCAGAGGCTAAGAATTGTGCAACGAGTAACTCACCTCCTGACTCCCCAAAGCCTGTCCACTATCTACAAGGCACAAGTCAAGATTGTGATGGAACACTCTCCACTTGCCTAGATGAGTGCAGCTCCCACAACACTCTAGAAGCTTGACACTGTCCGGACAAAGCAGCCCACTTGATTGTCACCACATCCACAAACATTCACTCCCTCCACTATTGACGTACAGTAGCAGCAGTGTGTACCATCTACAAGATGCACTGCAGAAATTCACCAAGGCTCCTTAGACAGCACCTTCCAAACACACGACCACTACCACCTAGAAGGACAATGGCAGCAGACACATGGGAACACCACCACCTGGAAGTTCCCCACCAAGTCACTCACCATCCTGACTTGGAAATATATCACTGTTCCTTCATGTTGCTGGGTCAAATTCCCTTCCTAACAGCACTGTGGGTGTACCTACACTGCATGGACTGCAGCGGTTCAAGAAGGGAGCTCACCACCACCTTCACAAGGGTAATTAGGGATGGGCAATAAATGCTGGGCCCAGCCAGCGACACCCACATCCCATGAATGAATACATTTTTTTAAAAAGTCTCCAGAGTGGGATTTGAACCCATGATATTCTAGCTCAGAAGCAGGAAAGTTGCCCACTGAGCTGAACGGGATCCTTACAGCCACCACACAGATGAATTTTTCACCCCCTTTTGAACCCTGCTCCCAGAAGTAAAAGGTCAGTGTCTAAATCACTGCATGATCCAGCACCCCGTTATCCTTAAAGAATTGTGACAGAAACACAAGCAAACAGCAGTATGGTCATTACCAATAAGCATAAGGCAGCTTTCCTCACAAGTGAAATAGAGGAAGAGATAAACAATCAGATCATGTCCTTGGCAAATTTAATCTACTTGCAATGTGTGACATTGAGCTCCCTGATTGAATGATGTTTGCAGCATTCTTGTGCCAAGGAGTTAATCACAGCGTTACAATTAAATGGGGATTTCTCAACTAGAATAATAATCAGTAAGTATGTTATTGACAATCAAGTATCTGTGTGTCCCTAATATTGTGATTTTATACTTTCTAATGTTGTTGACTGATTTGTTAATTGAATGACACCACACAAGTTAATGGGAAAAACTCTTGCCCTTGTTGTTGCTCACCATGATAATTGACTTGACCTGTTTGTTAATCCCCCCCCCCCCATCCCAGCTAGTTTGTCCACTTTGCCAAACCATTACCTTCCCCCCAAACCCCACTCTGACCTCACCTCTGGAGTTCAGCTCTTTCGCCTGTGTTTGAACCAAGGCTGTAATGAAGTCGGGAGTTGAGTAGCCCTGGCGGAACCCAAACTAGGCGTCTGCGATCAGGTTATTGCTAAGCAAGTGCCGCTTAATAGCACTGTTGATGACCCCTTCCACCACTTTACTGATGATGGACAGTAGACTGATGGGGCCATCGGGCACCCATAGGGAGGGGGACTGGCAGCTCGACCCCCCAGCTTTTTGTGTACAAGACATAGCTGGGCAATTTTCCATATTGCCAGGTGGATGCAAGTGTCTGTACTGGAACTGCTTGGCTAGGGACGCAGCAAGTTCTGGAGCACAAATCTTCAGTACTTGAGTACAAATCCCAGGTAACAATCCCAGTGCAGTGTCAGGGGAGTTCTGCACTATCTGATGTATGTCAGATGAGATATTAAACTGAAGCCAAGAATGTCCTTTCAGGTGGATGTAAAAGCATCCATGGCAATATTTAGATGAAGAGCTGGGGACTTCTCGCTGATGTCCTTGTCAAAATCTACCCAACCAGCTAGAACAGATTATCATTATCATGTTGCTATTTGTGGGAACTTGCTGTGCACAAATAGGCTGCTGTGTTTCCTACAACGTAAAGCAGCTACATTTCAAAAGTTTTAGATTGTTTTCAGCAAAAGTGGTTTAGAACTGAGGCTGTGAAAGGTGCTATATAAATGCAAATCTTTCTTTCTTCCTAAAGTGTTTGTGAGAGACATGTCTGTTTGTGAGACCTGTGGGAAGATTGGGTCCTTGTAAATAAAGGTTGAGACTTCACTGTCTCCTGGTGTAGCACACTAGTGTGTACAGTATTGTGTGAAGTAATCAGCAATAGTGACAGTACAAGTGATGAGATTAGCCACAGTTTGTCAAATGGTGCTGCACTGTCAGAGGCACACTTTTATAACATTGGAAAGACATAAAACTGAGCCACACCTGCCCTCTCAGGTCAACGTGAATGTTCCCTTGGCATTATTCTGAAGGAGAATGAAGGGAGTTCTCCCTGGTTTCCTGGTCAATGTTTAACCTTTGACCAAGAGATAAAAAAAGACTCAGATTATCTGGCAGTTATTTCATTGCTGTTTGCAGTTTCTTGCTGTGTGCAAATTGGTTGACATGTTTCCTGCATTTCATCATTGGCTGTAGAGCGTTTTGGGACATCCTGAGGTTGTGCAAGGTGCGATACAAATGCAAACCTCTCCTTCTATCAAAACTCGGAGGAGTGACCAGAGACTTAGTCAATGAGAGGGTTTTTAAAGAAAATGTCTTAAACATAAAGAAGAAGGTGGAAAGGAAGTCCGGAGAGTGGGGATTGTGGAGAATGGGAATTCCAGAGAGTGGGAATTCCAGAGAGTGATGCTGAAGGCTTGACCACCAATGGGACGAATAGAAAGGGATTGCACAAGAGGTAAAATGAAAACACCAGAAATAGAGAGACGGATGGGGGCTGTTTCGGGCTGAGGAGGTAACTGACCGAAGACGGCCATGGAAGAAATTGAAATACAAAGAGCTGACAACAAGGATAGCATTTTAAAATTACACCTTGCCTCTAAAGTAATTATTTGTTGCATCTAAATGAAAACATCCAAAGGCCACAACCTCTCTTGCAGCTACTGACAACCAGGAAGGGACTGAAACGCATGCCAGAGACTCTAAGCCATTAAAAGGTGGTTACATTAATGGTTGTATGGAGCCTTTGTAAGATATATTTGTTGTTAATGTTGACCTTGGTGAGATCTGGGCTCATCTGATATCACCAGTCCCTCCCTCCTTACCCACCACCACCCACACCCACCCCAACCCTCCCCCACCTCCACCTACAAAACACCCAGCATTACAAATTTGAGACAAGGGCTTCAATCCCAAGGCCAGTGAGCTTATCTGGAGGAGTGGAAAGATGGTGAAAATCTCTCCTTTAGAAAAAACATAAATTGTAACACTTGAGGACAAGGTCAGCTTTCCATTTTGTGACAAAAGATTAGCTTTTGCAATCAAGAATTCTAATTGTTACCACAAAGGCCGGTTCTAAAAATCCTCCTAAAAGTGTGCAGCAATATTGGCTTAACACGTGAAGAATAGTTTGCGCTATGAATTATTTTATCAGGTATTATTTGGACTATGCATTGTTTTTGAGTTTGGAGAAAAGAAACACATCTTGCAACCTGCTTTGGAATGTCTACTCTCCACAAAGCTTTTGAGTATCGGGTGTAATATTGGGACTGGAGCTAGGACAGTTTCTAGTTGCTAAAAAAAATTGTGGCGGGTTTGGGACGAGTTTGCTGAACTTATTGATTTTATTGAAACCTAAGATTCTGAGGGGGCACGAGAAGGTAGATGCTGGGAGGACGTTTCCCCTCGTGGGGGAATCTAGAACTAGGGGTCACAGTTAAGATAAGGGGGCCTCCCATTTATGATGGAAATGAGGAGGAATTTCTTCTCGCAGAGTGTCCTTACTCTTTGGAATTCTCTCCCCCAGAGAGCAGTGGAGGGTGGGTCATTGAATATATTCGAGGCTGAGTTCGACAGATCTTTGACTGACAAGGGAATCAAGGGTTATGGGGGATAGGCAGGAAAGTGGAGTTAAGGTCACAGCCAGATCAACCATGATTATTAGTAGTGGAACAGGTTTAGGGGGCCGAATGGCCTACTCTTGTTTCTATTTCTTACGTTCTCGATGGGCCGAATGGACTAATTTCTGCTCCTATGTCTTATGGTTCTAACTGAACCTATTCAATTATCTTCCATAGGATTAATTGGCCATTGGATAAATTACTGAAGTAAGACAATTTAATTAGTTGTTGAGTTCCTTAAATGGTCTTAGATTGCCCCCCCCCACCACTTCTTTCTTCCCTCCTATCCCATGAGGTTTCCGAACAGAATGGATACAGAAAATCTGTTCCCATTGGTGGAAGGGTTGAGAATCAGAGGACACTGATTTAAGGAGATTGGTGAAAGAAGCAGAGGTGACAAGAGGAAAAACGTTTTTACGCAGCCAGTGGTTAGGATCTGGAACGCACTGCCCGAGGGTGTGGCAGAGGCAGGTTCAATCACGGCTTTCAAAAGGGAATTGGATAATTATCTGAAGAGAAAGGATAGAGGTGGGAGAGTGGGGCTAATTGAGTTGCTCACCGAGAGCTGGCACAGGCACAATGGGCTGAATGGCCTCCTTTTGTGCTGTAGGCATTTTGCAATTCATCCTATGATTCAAAGAGATAAAGAACTTGCATTTATATAGCGCCTTTCGCAACTTCGGGATGTCGAAAAGTACTTTCCACCCAGTGGAATAGTCTTTTGAAGTACAATCACTGGTGTAATGTAGGAAACATTTTAGTCAATTTGTGCACTGTTTCAGTTATGTTGTTTAGGGATAAATGTTTGCTAGAGGTTGTCTGCACTTCTTCAAATAGTGCCATGGGATCACCTGGGAAACTAAAATGGGGCATCCAAAAGATGCCCCTCCAACCGTGCAGCACTTCCTCAGTACTGCGCTTGGAGTGCCAAAGACTTGTCTAGTCTCATTGCTCCCCAGCTACAAGCATTATTGCCCCCTCCCCACAATCACGGGTCTTTGACCTCACTCTCTTTTCAGCCACTGACTGGCCGACATCAGTCAGCACAATGGAGGCACCTCCATTGAACCTCGCATCATCTGGGGTGGAGACATGGCAGTCTGGGTTTTCTGTCATAACCTGCCAGTTGTCTGTTGGGCCTGGGACAGACAGGGCCAGAAATGTGCACAGGGTAAGGCTCCTACCTGTCTCCCCTCATCATCCCTCGCCACTTTTCATAAGCATTCAAATGGCAATTCTGGGGAAAGGGGCAGCGAGGGCCGAGGTGGGGGGGGGGGGAGCAGGGACGGATATGCAGAAAATTCCTTCGAGTAAAGATCCATTGCTCATTCAGTGATGGTGTGCACAAGCCTCAGGAAGGACACCTTGCAAATGCCCAGCCAACAAAGGTTCAGGAGGCATCTTCCTTGACAGTAGTGGTTTGGGGGACCAATACCCACTACTCCTCCTGCTTCCCTTTGTTAACAGGTCACAGGTCAATGTTATCTGGAGACTTCTAGGCTGTCAATCCAGTGCAGTACTGAAGGAGTGCTGCGCTGTCGGAGGTGCACGCCTTTTGGATGAGGATTTAAACCGAAGCCTTGCCTTCCCTCTCAGGTGGGCTTAAAGATATCCCACTTTCGAAGAAGAGCAGAGGAGTTCGTCCCCATATCCTGGCCAGCATTAATCCCTCAATCAGCACCCAAAGCAGAAGGTCAGCTCATTTATGCTTGTGGGATCTTGCTGTGTAAAAATGGCTGCCATGTTTCCCCCCCACTCCCCCCAACAGTAACTATGGGCAGGATCTTGCGGTCGGCGAGCAGGGAGGGGGCCCGCTCGCCAAAGTGTAAAATGACGTGGGACGACATCAAGTGGAACTCCCGATGTCACCGCGCCCCATTTCCATTTTCAGCTCAGTGGGGGTGCAGCCTAGTCAGCTGTGCACCCGCCGACCTGTCTACGGCCAATTGAAGCCATTGAGAAACTAATTAAGGTCGTTAACGGACCCACCTGTCCAACCTTCAGGTTGGCGGGGAGGCTGGGAGCCCTGGCGGGCTTCCGAAAAAGCATCAAACCTCATCCACGGGCGGGGTGACGTTTCAAGAGGGTATTTAAATTTTTGTTATCAAATCTTTCAACAAAAGTGATGGAGATGTCCCAACTCATGCGACAGTGTCACATGAGGGGACCTGTCAGGGAAACTGTTTTTATCATTTCTATTAAAAGTTTTAAGTCCGAGCTGATCTCCCTGAGGCAGCACTTAGCCTCAGGGAGATCTGTGCGCTCTATCGTGTGCTTGCGTGAAGGAGTGCACTCTCGGCTGAGGGAATTCCCCCCCCCACCACCGCTTGCACAGGGAGCACACAGCACTTTCTGGTGGACATAAATTATGTCAATTTAATAAATTATTTAATAATTAATAATAAATAATAAATAAAATTAATAAAATAATAAATTGCAGTCAATTAAGGCCCGCCCACATAAAATGGGGGCGCCATTCGGAGGCGCACCTGCCCACACTCCCCCCGCCCCCAATGAGTTGGTGGGGGGGGGGAAATTTTTCCCTGTGCTTCAAAAGGTGTTTCATTGGCTGTCAAATTTTGGGACTTCCTGATGCTGTGAAAGGCGTTACAAAAATGCAAGGTTTCTTTTCCTTCTCTTGGTGGAAGCGCATCAGGGCGAATCTTGGATGATGACAGAACTGGGCTCAGAGGCCTTAAAGGGGCAGGCCTAGTGTATAGACCACTCCAGCTCAGCAGCAAACAGAAAACGGGCCAGCTTGGCATGAGCAATGCCACCGGAGATCCTCTAGCTTGTGTCACAGGTCTCTTTCTGTGTGCTATTTCAGCAGAGGAGTTAATCCTGAAAATTCCAGTTTTAAAATGGTTGGGCACAGGGATTTGTTACATCCAGGCACAGCACACAGCCTTGTTTCTAGGAGCAGGCATTCGAAGGGGGTACTGCAGAACCAGCATGTACTCGAGATGGTGTCAGCATCTCAAGCGGGGGGAGGAGGAATGGTGGTGGGGGTGGGGGGGGGGGGTGGTGGTGGGGGGGGGGAGAACATTATCAGCAAAGGACAATCGAGAAAAAGAGGAAATGCGTTCTCAGTTATTACCAGCTACTTATGGCTGACAGGCGAAAGATAAATGTTCTTGGACCCAACTGCTACCATTGAGAATGTGAAGGACTTACTAATCTAAGGACTTCAAGGTCTGTTAGGGAAAGATGTCAAAACTATACGACTCATTTTGAAATCATCCTTGGGGTAGGGATAGGCTGAATTTCAGAGATAAGGAGACCTTCATAACACAGCTGGACTAAGCAAGAGTCAGGAGTGAACTCTGTACCGGCTAATTTTCACCTCATCAAGATTCTGTCGGTGTTATAACAGCCTGGAAACAAGGCTGTGTGCTGTGCCTGGATGTAACAAATCCCCGTGCCCAACCATTTTAAAACTGGGATTTTCAGGATTAACTCCTCTGCTGAAATAGCACACAGAAAGAGACCTGTGACACAAGCTAGAGGATCTCCGGTGGCATTGCTCATGCCAAGTTGGCGCGTTTTCCGTTTGCTGCTGAGCTGGAGTGGTCTATACACTAGGCCTGCCCCTTTAAGGCCTCAAGATCTAACTACTGTAAATACACAGATCCTCATGTCAGTCAGCAGCTATTTGCTCATGGGCACATCCTGAGGTCAACTGGCCTCCTCTTTGGGCCTTGACGGGTGTAGGAAAAACTTGGAGCAGAATCATCCCAGTGGGCATGAGAAAAGTCCTTTTAGCCGCCGGCTGCGATGGCGGACTTCCGCGCCAGATCGTCCCCTACCCCACCTCATAAATTGTGCAGTCACGGGAAACACGCCTGACCGCTGGCAGTGAGCCTCTGATCGACCTGCCACACCTGTACCTCACCGCTTCCTCACGCCAGGCGCCATATTTAAAATGCAGCTGCGTGGGCGCACTTCTCAATGCTCGAACCCTGGGACTGCTTCGGTGAAAACATGACCCCCCCCACCAAAGCCAGGAAGATCCCCCCCCCCCCACCCCGCCGATTTAGCGACACATCCCTGGGATGCCATGGAGGCCCTCTGTGAAGCCCTTTACCCCACTCTGGCTGCAGGAGGCCCATCAGTCTCACCATCCCGGCTTAGGAGGCGATGGCAGAGGTGGTCAGTGCCAATGCTGCACAGATGAGGTCGGCCGTCCACTGCAGAAACAAGATGAATAATCTCATCCATGTCACCAGGGTAAGGCAACCAACTCATCGCTCTAAACCCACACACTCACAAGCCCATTGCGCCCATCGCACATTCACTGGCATCTCACTCACTCAACCAAAGGGACATCACCACTCACTCTCTCACACGCACCCTCACATCTCCTACTGGCCTCACCTCCTCTGGAGACTGCCTCCTCACTCAGCATACATGCGCACCTGCCATCCTTCTCAGTTAGCCTGGCATGCTCCTTGCTCACAGTCTCTCCATCTGTCTTTAAGCAGGACAAGATCATGCGCAATAAAACGGGTGTTCCCAGACCGGGGGGGGGGGTGAAGTGACAGACATCAAGGTCCTCACTCCATTCGAGAGTCGGGTGTTGGAGCTGGCCGGGGAGGATGTCGACTGGTCCTGCGACATTGGGGAGGTGGGCGGTGAACATCCAGGTGAGGATCCTCTCTCAACGCTACTCTGAGTCCACTGTTCTGTGATCAACGTGGTTGCCAAGCACTAATAAACGCCAATTTCTCTCCCAGGCACATCTAACATGTTGCCCTCAGGCAGCCGTGACCCTGATCCCTGTGCCGAGTGCGCCTCAGATGAGGACACTGAGGGCAGCGCCATAAAAGACCCTGTCACGGCGCTCATCCTCCCCCAGCGCAGTAACACACACCTCCCTGGGGCCTCGATGTAGGGCAGTCTCGAAATCACAATCTGGTGGGCACAGCAGGAGGAGGCAGGGACATCCGAGGTTGCTGGCACTCGGAGGACTGCTGGAGGCAAGGAATCCGCTGAGGCCCAGTCAGGTGGTGAGCCTCTGGACTCGATCCTCAAACAGTTGGTGGAGCTGCAAAGACAATCATCATGGGAACATCAGGAAGGAAGGCCTGGTGCACTCCTCAGATTGCAAGGGGCAATGGAGGAGCCCATCCACCTTCAGTCCACTGGCATGCCAACACACCAAGGTCAGCACTGGCAGGTTGGCAGTAGCCACAGTCCAGGACATCGGTTCCGCAGGCTGAACTCCTTCGCTGACGCCATAGTTGGCCTCCAATAGTGTCAACGCGAGAGGGGCACGGGACAACTCCATCTCACTCCAGCTTCCCCTTCCCCTCAAGAAGTCAGCCAGGGGCCGTTGGGCACTCACAGGGAGGAGGATCAGCAGCTCATCACCCCAGGCCATCCACCCAGGTGACTCTAGGCATGTCTGGCCAATCCAAACCCTCTCTTCCTGTGACCCCTGCAACTCCAGCCAATAGGGGGGTGCAGCTGGCCCACAGCAGGACACCCAAAGCAGGCCGGGGCCCCCCAGGTCTTGGCCCTCCAGAAGACGCCCACCAAGGTCATCACAGACAGGGCATCACAGTCAGCAGGCTGCCCCCACCTCCGCTGTGGATGCTGGGGGAGCACCAAGACGTAATGGCAAGGTTAAGAAGATGCAGTTGTACATGGGTATGGGTGTTAATCACTGGTACATAATGTTCACCATTGTAAATAAATTCCCAAGAATGTCTCCTTGCCTACGGCTCCTTGTTCTGATGAGCAGTGTTCATGTCACTCAGATGTGAAACCTTGGTTTCTGCACAAGATAAAAGCAGGTATCTCAGTCCAGGGCCTCTTCCCTGTGCAGTGCACAACCTTCAGGGCAAAGTGATGGTCCAGCCTCACACTCCCTGGACACATTACTGATACCTGCACCTCGACGGTGCTGGTCATTGCTGCCAGAATGTAGTGGGCAGGCATCACAGAGTTCCATCATTCTCTCTGTGTGCTCTCAGCACCTTTGAGGTGGGGCTGGCCCCCATCTCTTCAGCATTGTGACCAGTGACACTGTGAACCTCGGCCAGACAGGAGTCAGACATTCTCAGAGGCTATGTGAAGATCTATGGAGTGTCCTCACTGCAAGTCATCATCATCCTCCTGGAATCTAGCGACTATTAGAGCCTCCACTGCATCTCCATGATATCAGCCTGAGCACTGAGGGTATGTGCGCTGTCATCACCCACACAGGGGTCAAACATTCACAGATGCAAGGTGAGGATGTCAGGACTGTCCTCACTGCTTCTCGTCATCATCCTCCAAGAATCTTGCGGTTATGAGGGTCTCCCGAGCGCACCTGCCTCGTCTGGTCAATGCAATGTCCTCATCGCCGGCATCCTCGTCTTGGAGGACCTCATCACCATCACCTCCTTCAACGTCCTCCTCATTGGAGGAGACGTGCAGCTCTTCCATCTCCTCCTCAGCCAGCTCCTCCCCCTGTTGCAGCACCAGGTTGTGGAGCATTGAGCAAGTGACGATGATGCTCAACACCCTCGGGGGACTGTATTGCAGCGCCCCACTGGACCTGTCGAGGCACCGGAACCTCATTTTCAAAATGCCCATCGTTTGCTCCACCAAAGTCCGAGGTGCAGCCTGAGCCTCGTTATCCTGTCGCTCTGCTGCAGTCTGAGGGCACAGCACGGGCATCATCAGCCTCGTCCTCTGTGGGTGGCCCTTGTCCCCAAGGAGCCATCCCTGCAGCCTCTGTGGACCCTGGAAGATGTCAGGGGTCTGAGCCCTGCTCAGGATGTAGGGGTTGTGGACGCTCCCTGGGAATCATGCACAGACCCTGTAGGATGTGTTTGTGGTGGTCACACACCAGCTGAACATTCAGCGAGTGGAAGCCCTGCAGCCTGAGGTAGTTGGCTGCTTGTTGCCATGGAGATTTAAGAGCCACATGAGTGCAGTCGATGGCATCCTGCACCTGTGGGAAACCAGAGATCTGCGCAAATCCCAACGCTCCTGCTTCCTGCTTTGCTGATCTCGGGCAAAATGCACAAAGTCCTTTGCCTTCACAAAGAAGGTGTCTGTGACCTCCTGGATACACTTGTGCATGGAAACTTGTGAGATCCTGCAGAGGTCACCTGTGGAGCCCTGGAGGGAGCCACTGGCGTAAATATTGAACACCGTGGTCACTTTCACAGCCACTGGCAGTGGATGCCCTTCATGTCCCCGTTCACCAGATCCTGCAGCAGGCGGCATATGCGACCGACCAGTTCCCTCGATATGCACAGTCTTCAGCAACACTGGTTCTCAGTCACCTGCAGGAATGACAGAAACCGTCTATAGACCCTGGGTCTAGCAAGGTGCCCATGAGCGATGATTCTCTGTGAATCTCCAGCTGCGTGTGCAGCAGGCCCTGCCACACCTTCATCTTGAGGGAGGTGCTCCTCCCTTTGCTGAGCCAGGTGCCTCCACTGCTCTCTTCTCCTTCCTCTCTGCTCTCTGTAAGCCATGAGGCATCCTGCTAAATCACCAGGCTCCATGATCCTGATCTTCTCCTCCTGCAGGATCAAAGAGAGACGTGTGGGTTCACATGGGTGCACTAAGAACCTCTCTCCATTAAGTCTGAAGGTCCCTTCATGCATGCAGGAGAGTGCTGGCCACACTTGGTCGGCCAGTGTGCAGAGCGTTCATTGGCCGAAACCCCACCCACTTCTGCCCCACTCCACTGACCAATTGGCAATAGCTTTGCCCATTGGACTGCACGCTGTGCTCTCAGCTCAGGCACAGGCATTCTCCTAACCCGCACGGCAAGGCTGCACTGTTAGCTTGAACCATATTGGATACTGGTCCAAACTTTAATAAAGACATTGTAAGGGGCTGTGAGTGCCTCCACCAGTGACTGAGCCATTGCTAGTTTTTGCAAGGGGATTGTACAACTTTGTGAATCATCCAATTGTTTAGCTGCCCCCTAAAACACACATTAATTTGCAGTCTGCGCCCAAGGGGTGAAAAGTTCTGGATTATTTGGTGGCACTTTCATGCTTCTGCGTTGCTCGAGTGCGCAGAAAAGCTTCAGGGACCCGACTCCAAGTCTGTCAATGGAACTGCAGCTGAACGGTCCCAACTGTGGGAGAATGCTCACTCCTGACAAGCTTTTCCAAGTGTGTGGCTGCTTCCCTCACCACCCCCACCACCCCACCCCCAGAGCCCCTTATCCCAAACCCCACCCCCGGCATGTGCTTGAGTACTTCCTTCAGTCTGTGCTGCCTTGCCCCCGCCCCCACTCCATCCCTCCCAGCCTCAACCGCACTGAAGCCCTTACACAGCATTGCACTGAAAGCCACCTGAGAAAAGAGACTTGCCTGTGACCCCTGCCAATGTGCGGCCCCCTCGATGTCCTCCGGGCGATGCTCACGAGCGCTGCACAAGGTTGTGCGCGCTCACCCCCCGAGTTCCCCTCAGAGTTCAGCTCGCCAGGTGCATGCCTTTTAACAGCGGACGTGAAGCAGGCGCCCGCACTGAAGCCATGCCAACGTGGGCGGTAAATTTGAGGTGGGGGGGATGATTCCAGCGAGCAGGGTTTATAATGAGAGGCTGAAGCGTTGAAATTAGGTTCCCGATGTGTTACACCGGGAAACACTGCCCACCATTGATGGCTGAAGCGGACGATCCAAACTGGTTTCACAACGGAGTAAAACCTATTACCCGCTCAGACCCCCCATGACACCCACTGCCAACTGGGCCAGACGATTCCACCCTTGGATTTCCATAGAAATTTTTATAATCTTGGCAACCGATCAAGTACTTGTGAAGTGTAGTCACTCTTGTAATATACAAAGCGCGTGCACAGCCAGCTCCCACAAACAGCAACGTGTTTTCATGGCACTTGTGCTTGGTTTGATCGGCTCATTAAAGAATCCCATCGCCCTTTTTTTAATTTCATGGGATGTGGGTGTCGCTGGCAAGGCCAGCATTTGTTACCCATCCCCTAATTGTCCTTGAACTGAGAGGCTTGCTGGGCAGAGTCAATTGCTGCGGGTCTGGAGTCACATATCTGGAGTCCAGGTAAGGACGGCCGGTTAGTGAACCAGATGGGTTTTTACAACAATCATTTAAAGTTTCACGGTCACTATAACTGAGACTAGCTTTCAAGTTCCAGTTTTATTAATTGAGTTTAAGTTCCACCAGCTGCCATGGTGGGATTTGAACCCATGTTGCCAGAGCATTAGCCTGTCCACTATCTCCACAAGGGTTATGGTTTGGATTTATTACACCAGGCAGCCAATCTACTAAGCTCTCTAGTAACCTCTATCAAAGTTCACTTGTCTGTCCTGATCTTACCCAAATGTGGCTGGAGACAAAGACACAGGTTTCAGTTCATAAGAGATTCAGTGGTGGGTAAATTGTGAGAAATGGGTTGGGACAAATGAGCCCCATTTGTTGTGAACACAGGTGGATGACCACAGGCTGCACACATGAATTGTGACACTGCAAATGAACGGCCAGATAGAAGGAAGCTCCACGATGCGTTGGCTGCTGACTTTTGCAGCTGTTTCCTCAATTTGCTTTTGAACCAAAAGCAGCATCTTTGCCAAGGCACCTGCCTCTTCAAATATACTCTCTGATCCTCTTTTGGAAACCGCTCTCAAGTCACATACTTCAGGAAAAGGAACTGGTAACCGTGCCACAGAATGCCTTTTAATCAAAATTGGACGAACGCCATTCTTAAAAGATCAAATGACATCTGTCAGATGGCGCAGTGGGTAGCACCCTTGCCTCTGAAGTTCCAGGTTCAAGTCCCACTCCAGGGATTTAGCACAAAGATCAAGGCTGATATTCCGGGGCAGTACTGAGGGAGGGCTGCGTTATCAGAGGTGCTGTCTTTCAGATGAGACAGAGGCCCCATCTGCCCATGGGTGGATGTAAAAGATTCCATGGCACTGTTTTGAAGAAGAGTAGGGAAATGTTTCCCAGTGTCCTAGCCAAATATTTACTCCTCAATCGATGACGCAAAAATAGATGATCTAGTCACACAGTACTGTTTGTTGTGTGTCAATTCGGTGTCACATTTCCTACTTTACAACAGCGACTGCAATTCGAAAGTACTTCATTGGCTGTAAAGCACTTTGAGATGTCCAGTGGGAATGAAAGATGCAATAAAATGCAAGTCTTTCTTTTCTTTACCTGAGCTTGTAAAAATTAAGTGGGAACAAAGGCATAAACTGTCCAATAAAGAAAAGATATGTAAAGCAGCATGCCACATAACAGGGCAGGTGTTCTACTCAATAGGCAAACCTTTTCCTCCAATATGGTTTTCTGTGAGCAAATATCTTCTTGTTCGAATAAGGGGAGTTTAAGTCGGAGAACACGAGCTCAGAACACAGACAAATTCTGCATTTTTCAGTTGAAGTATGAAATGTTTCAATCCCACCCTTTTCATTTTTTACATAATTCATTGGGGCTATTTTAATTTTAAATGAGGAGGGGGATCGCTCCAGTTTAAACAGTCAGGTTTGTGAAACTCAGCTAAGGGCACCCCTGCCCCTTTATCAGCCATTTGTTCTAGCTGAAAGTCTAATGTATTCATGCTTTTGCACTCTGCTGCGTCAGCACAGCAAGCTTCCTTCAAGGCACCACTTATCGGTACACTTAATGCAGATTGTGATGGTGAACCCTACTAGCTTTTATGCTTATAAACACATGCATACACAGAAAATTGCCTCTGCATTCTGGGCACCTTTATCTCAAACACCAAGCAACCCAAATGCCCCACTCACCAAACACCATAGCAAGAAAATAAGCTTAAACATTTCTTCTGTCCTTGTGGTCAATATATACCCCTCACAACTGACTTGGTCAATATACACCCCAATTATGCTTGAATCAAGAAAGAGGTGATTGCTGGAAATACACCATGCAAGAGAGGGCAATGGAAGTTGATCCAACAGTAGCTCTCAAAAGGGAATTGACTGCACATTCAACAGGGAAGAGGAACAGAATAAGGAAGTGGCATTGCTAAGGGGAAATAATAGGGGAGTGCAACTAATTCCATAGCATTTACAGGAAAGAAATAGGCCACTCGGCCCAACTGGTTTATGCCGGTGTTTATACTGCACAGAAGCTTCCTTCATTCATCTTCAAGTCAGCCTATTAGCATAGCTTTACACTCCTTTCCCACTTAGCTAGCCTCCTCTTAAAGGTAGCTATAATGCACTGAATAAAATAGCTCTTTCAAAGAGCTGGCCCAGGTGTGATGGGCTGAATGGACCCCTTCGGTGATGTAATGTGCTTTGACAGTTGCTTCATTACAGTAATGGGGGCTCCAGGCACTGCTTTCCCCTCGGTGACATCTGTTCCCCAATGCCAGTCTTAGTTGGCCAGCTGAGTTCCGCGTGGCGCAGGGGCATTTGGTTAAAGAGGAACTCTATCATATGGACACACACGCGTTTATCCTTTGGGGTTAGAGGTTTGTGGCTTATTTCCCCACCTAAAAGTCTTCATTCCCCACCTCCATGCACTCGATTAGCCAGTGTCCTCGAGGAGACCTCCCGATTGCTCTGCTCCACACCTGGGGCAAAGTTGCCATTTAAAAATCCAGTGCATGTTGGGATGATGGTGTGGGGAACAGTGATTGCCTGCATTCAATGGACTTACATGTGCCAGGGCCACACTGTGTCCATCAGTTCACTCCATGTCATGAGACTGGTAAGCGCATTGGGTCATACTGTTGCGTTTTCTTTCCCTTGTGTTTACGTTGTAGCTAAACAGGAAAGCACCAACCACGCATAAGGGATCGGTCAACATTTATGAAGAATTTGAGAAGTTGGCAGCAGTATTACACAGTTGGAGGACTTGTACACATCACCGAATTGGGAGCTTCCTCAGAACAAACTGAGACTTAAGTCTGAATCACATGATACATTGCATCATTTCCCCTCTCATGATGTACACAGAAAACATAACCACGTCCACTTAAAGGTGCACCGGAAGACATATTTTGGAGCAGGTTGGATGGGCCCTATGACCTATTCCTGCTCCTATTTCTTATGTATCCTGTGCCTGGAAGGTAACCAAATTGGAATCCTATTTTAATTACTCACGTGCATTTAGTCTGCCTTGAAGCAACTGTTTTAGTCACGATGACTGCCTGTTTAAAAGGGACATTTGTCAGTCACCGAAGGTTATTTAGTGGCAATGGGGGAAGCTAATGCTTTATTATTGGTTCAAACAAATTGTTTGCTCTTTTATATGCTCACGGTGCTATTAGTTTCTTACTGGTGGGCCCTTTACACTTAAGATTGCAGCCAATGGAGGGAAAGAGAACAGCAGAGATTCTGAACTCCTCCCCTGATGTAAAAGTTAAATAAGGACCTCTCACTCCAGCGTCCAAAATCAACAGAAACTAAAGCTTAGAACAAAAGATTTTTGTTGGGTAAGGGAATTAAAGGGTTTTGAACAAAAGCAGCAAGTTGGATGAGACCAAAGATCATCCATAATCTAATTGAATGTCAGAACAAGCGTGAAGTCCTGAATGGCCTCTTCCCTTTCCTATGTTCCTGCCCCCATCTTCCACAGCCTGAGGGTAAATTTGTGCAGTTTGGAGAGTCTAGGACTAGGGAACGTAGCCTAAAAGTTAAAGGCCGAGCCATCAGCAGTGAAATTAGGAAACACACACAAAGGGCAGAAATTTGCTTGAGCGTAAAATGACACGTGATGGCGTCGGCCGAGCGTCCCAACATCACCGCGCACTCGCGCGATATTTCGGTCGGTGGGTGTATGAGGGAGATGGAAGCACGCCTGTTGACAATTAACAGGCCTACTAAAGCCATTCAGGTTACAATCGAATGATATTTTTCGCTGGTCGTCCAGCCTTACGGTTGGCAGGCGAAAAGGCCAAGCAGCCTTTGGATTTTTTTAGGGAACCTCATCCGGGGGGCAGGACAAGGTTTCCAACAGCAACTAAAAATTAAATGAAAATATTTGAATTTCATTCATATCATGTCCCTGCTCATGTGACACAGTGGTAACTTTTTTTTATGTTTTGTGTTATTAAATCTTCAGCTCCCTGAGGCAACTTTCACTGGCGCGCACTTGCGCAAACTTCCTCGCTCGCCCTCCTCCCACCCCCAGTAGCGCTGAGCGTTGCAGCATCTGTTTCATGCTGGCTGGCCGGTAATTGACCGGCCAACGTGAAATCGACGGCGGGGCCCCGATTGCAGGTGGCAATCAGCTTTGCGACTGCACCCCCCACCGCCCCCCCCCCCCCCACCCCCCACCCCACCCGGGCCCTCCCACCATGCTCGCTCGACAAGGTAAAAATCCTGCCCAAAGCGTGGTTTTTGGAATTCGGAACTCTCTTCCATGAATGACAAGTTATGCCAGGTCAATTGTTAATTTTAAGCCTAAGGTTCATAGGTTTCTGTTAACCCAGAGTATTAAGGGATATGGAGTAAAGGCAGATGTATGGAGTTAGTTCACAGATCAGTCATGATCCCATTCAGCAGTGGGACAGACTCCAGGGGATCTGCTGCTCCTTGAAACATTTTTAGCGTATTTATTTCAGATTTTGCACTTTTTAAAGAAAGAAATTTACATGAGGAAATCTCTTTTGCATCAACACCAAGTTCAGCATGCAAATGGCAGAAAGAGCAGGGTCCTTAATATCTTTAGTATATTGCTGATGGTGGACTGACAGCTCGGGTGATTCTAGGTGGCTGATTGAAGGCTAGTCTGGACCTCCCCAGGGTCTATGAAGCGAAATTGCATTTCTAATTGAAATGTTCACAGGGAAGATTCATGATTACACAAGAGATAGATCCTCAATCAAATACACAGCTCCTGTGCGCTCAGCTCATGATGAAGCCAAAATAACAGCAATCATATGGGTCACAAATCAAACTCAGGCCTGATTGCCTTGAATTTTAAAAGCTGATAAAAACATCAGGCCTCTTTGCTGCCTGAGACACAATAGCATGTCTTTACTCGTCTATCAGTGAGCAGCCAGTGAATGTAGAACAATGACCAACTTACTGAAACATAACTCCCGGAATAATAACAAATAATATTAGTGTAGCGTTCCACCGTGTACTCTATGAAAATTATTTGTCTATCAATTCAGGTCAAAGTATAACATAGAATCCATATTGTGGGTGAGTTATTCACCTTAACATTCATTTTGTTTGGTTAGTAATTATTAATATCCATAAGCCAGGGAAAACCTCCACAAATTGCCCTTAGAAAGATAGACTAACTTGCATTTCGATAGCACCTTTTATGGCTTCAGGAAGTCCCATAGACTGTGAAGGGTAGTCACTGTGGTTCATTAGATAGAACTGGCTTCCATTCATTTAGCAGATTTTGTAAGCCCAGGACATCCCCAGGGCTTCACAGCCAATGAAGTACTTTTGAAATACATTCAATGTTGTTATGTAGGAAAATTTGCCAGCCAGTCTGTGTGTAGCAAGGTACCACATCCAGGAAATTATTGGTTAATTTGTCTTTTGGTGCGTTGGTCAGGACACCGGGAGTTTCTTGGATTTCATCTTCCTCAGCTTAACCACATCAAGGAGACGGCACCGCTGACAGTGCAGCACTCCCTCAGTGCTGTACCAAAGAGCCAGCTTATGGGCGGAATTTTACGGCTGCGTCACCACGGGGGGGGGGGGGGGGGGGGGGGGGGGGGGAGCGTCCAATGCAGTGAGCCAATCAAAAGCCCATCGACTTCGACGGGACGGTAAAATCCTGCCGGCGTAAAATTCCGCCCTCTGTGTTCAAGGCTTTGAACTGGGACTTGAACCCAACTACATTTCTGACTCCGAGGCGAGTGTGCTGCTTACTGACTCCTGCAGAGTGACTCTGCAAGATATCCCTGTCATTAAAAGCTGGTCTTAAGCCAGATTTATGACATCCCCCTCTTTTGAAAATAAAATATAAAGCAAGAGAAACCCAAGTAGAACAACTAAGTACTGAACACTATAAAATTAATTTGATGAGGCAGCATTTGAAACCGCGGTTTAAGTATAGAACATAAATTAATCTGAATGCATGCCTCATTTGTAAATGCTGAAGTGATAATGTAAAAGAGATGCCAATGATTTTAAAGCTGTGTGCATCTCCAGTAAGGTTGACTGACCAGTAAGTAGCCACCTCTTGTGCATCTCTGGAGGAATCATGCTGTTCTGCTTGAGCTGCATTATTTATTGCATTCCAGTTGGAGGAGCTAGTCCACTGCTGTCAGGTGAAGTGGCTTACACTTTAAATAGCGGAGTTTGCATTGCATACATCATGAAAAGGAACAGAAATTGTACTCTCCCTGTGTGATTCACCTGCTTAACAGTCACTGCCCTACAAAGTAATGCATTGTGAAATGTTTCAATAAGATACAATTTAAATGCAAATACTATGGTAACAAATATATTTATCGCTATTGCTGCTTTCCATTTTCATTGCTAGTCAGGTAAGGGAGGATCTACATAAGCACCATGTGCCGAATGTGCTGCGATCCTTTTCTTTCATTCTGACGCTTTCCTCACTGAATAATTAGCTGCAATCTTTCTCAAAAGTAATTCCAGTAAGTAAGGTAGTTCTGCCTTACCTAGCTTGTTCTGTACAAAGGACTATACAGTTTGGTGTCCCTGAAATCATCCAAAATGTGTGCCTATCCCGAGACCTATTCCGGACTTCACTATGTGAAGAATATTAACCATAAATGTACCTTTTCCTAGCTTGAGCTTGTATGTTCACTTTGTTCTTCCGTCACAGCTTAATTTAGCCACCTCCGTTCCCTTTGACCTTCTTATTTACATTGCTGCCTCCCTACTTTAATACACAGAAGTCACACACAAAGTCATAGAACTTACAGCCCAGAAGGAAGCCATTCAGCCCATCGTGTCTGTGCTGATTCTATGAAAGGAGAGTCATGCTCAATCCTTCATCCATGCTTCCAGTCCATAGGCTCTAAGTTTCTCAACCTCAAGTATCTGACAAACTCCCTCTTAACATTATTTACAGAATCAATGACAATCAACCTTTCAAGTTGGGCATTCCAGATCCTGATGTCTCTACATCCTTTCCTAATGATTTTACATCCATGGCCATTGGCTATTGACCCACTCACCTAAGGGAACAGATTTTCTATATCAACTCCAGCAAAGCCTTTCATGTTCTCTGTCCCAATTAGAACAGTCCCAACTTTTCCAATCTCTCCTCACTAAAGTCTTTCAATGTGACTCCAGACCCACGGCATTGTGGTTGACTCTTAAATGCCCTCTGAACAAGGGCAATTAGGGATGAGCAGTAAATGCTGGCCCAGCCAGCAATGCCCACACCCCATAAATGTATTTTAAAAACCTGGCCATCGCTGATTTTAATGATGTATTTTGGCCCAAAAGAATAAAGAAAAGATTTGTGACATAGCCTCCGATGCCCCGCTGATTGTTGGCAGCACTTCACTCATTCAACACTTGGCTGATCTTCACCTTCTCATGGTGCTTTTAGATTAACCAATGAAAGGTACTGGCATTGCCTGTTCACAACACATAGGTCTCACGTACTTGGCATTAACCCCCATGTAAACTTTCCAGATTCATGTTGGAGGTTTTTTGGCAAATCCAACAATTGAGAGCTTGAGATCAACAGGTGGGGGAGGCTGGGAGCCAGGCAACAACAACTTGCATTTACCTTTAACACAGTAAAATGCCCCTAAGGCACTTCACAAGGGTGTTACCAAATAAAATTTGACACTGAGCTGCGCAAGGCAATATTAGCACCGGGAGGCCGGTGTGGATCAGGTTGGTGGGGGTTCAATCCCAGTTCTGGTTGGGGTGGACTTGGGATATGCCTCCTTGCCCTACCCCTGGAGGGATTCACAGCACTGTGGGTTGGACCTGCCTTTGGGCAGAGAACTGAAGAGGATGCAAAGAACCAGCACAGACCTGATGGGCCAAATGGCCTCTAAACCTCCATCGCTCTAAGGCTATAACATGCTCTTCAGGTTGGAATGTCTCTGAGACTGTGGCACTCACAGCTCTCTGGTACAATAATACTGGCAAGGTGAAACTGTTTTTGACTCGCTGTTGGCTCTGCATCCTTGAATAAAAACATAATATTTTGGGTTTTATTTTCGACAGCTGCAGACGGGCTTTATCCTTAGCCGGTGTGAAGAAACCTTTACAGTTTTGTTGGCTCCAGCAAGAGACTGTGCTTTCTTTGTTCCTCCCAAACCGACATACCCCTCTGCCCCGACTACCCTCCTCCTGATATAATAAACTGATGACCACAGCAAATTTATCCAACTTTCTGTGAAGCTTTTGAATGCTTCAGACAAAAGCTTTAAATAAAAAGAAAGGCAGTTATCTTCCTGCTGCTTTCTCTGACCTTGTTAACCTGCCCTTACAAGCACCTGCCAACCTGAGACCTCCCCCAGCAATTAGTCTCTAACTGTCCTCAAGTTTGCTTAGTTGCAACACCTTTCCATGGGGAATGCCAAGCAGTGCTCTTGAAAGGATATTTCAGATTAAACATACCTGGTAGTAATCCAGAGGCCTAAACTAACAAACTGGCAAAATGAGTTCAAATCCCACCATAGTAGCTGAGGAATTTAAGTTCTGTTAATAAAATTGGAATAAAAAGCTAGTATCAATAATGTTGCCTAAGAAACTACCTGATAGTTTTAAAAATTAATGTCCTATCCTGGTCTGTCTATATGTGACTCCAGATCCACAGAAATGTGGTTGACTCTGAACTCCCTCCGAAGTAGCCCAGCAAGACGCTCTGGTCGTATTGTGCTTTTGTTGTATCTGACATTCACACCACACAAGTGCCAGGCAATGACCATCTCCAACAAGAGAGAATCTAACCATTGCCCCTTGATGTTCAATGGCATTAGCATCACTGAATCCCCTACTATTAACATCCTGGGGGTTACCATTCATCAGAAACTGAACTGGGCTAGCCATATAAATACTGTGGCTACAAGAATAGGTCAGAGGCTGGGAATTCTGTGGAGGGTAACTCAGCTCCTGACTCCCCCAAAGTCTGTCCACTATCTACAAGGCACAAGTCAGGAGTGTGATGGAATATTCTCCACTTGCTTGGATGAGTGCAGCTCTCACAACACTCAAGAAGCTCAACACCATCCAGGACAAAGTAGCCCGTTTGATTGCCACCCTAATCATCACGTTCAATATTCTCTCCCTCCACCACCGATGCACAGTGGCAGCAGCGTGTATCATCTAGAAGATACACTGCAGTAATCTGTCAAGCCTCCTTCAACAGCACCTTCCAAACTGTGACCTCTACTACCTAGAATGACAAGGGCAGCAGACACATAGAAACACCACTCCCTGCAATTTCCTCTCCAAGCCACTCGCCATTCTGACTTGGAAATATATCAGCCGTTCCTTCACTGTCACTGGGTCAAAATCCTGGAACTCCCTCCCTAACAGCACTGTGGGTGTACCTACACCACATGGACTGCAGCGGTTCAAGAAGGCAGCTCGCCACCATCTTCTGAAGGGCAATTAGGGATGGGCAATAAATGCTGATCCAGCCAGCGAAGCCCACATCCTGTGAATGAATAATAAACATGCTGACCATGCACTAGACCCCAGATTATTCATGAGCAGTGCCAGCTTTAGAAAAAAAGCACAGACAGGAGAAGACACTTTTCCCCAGTGGATCTCTTATAATGAATTATGAGATGATAATCTAATCAAGGGGCTCAAATGACAGCATAAATCACAAACAGCGAAGCTTCTTTGGTTTACCAATATCATCAGAATTCTAAAATTGGATTAGGAGGTTAAATTCACTTAAAGCAATCTGCTCTTGTTACATTATGTGCAAGCATTTTGCTTCCAGTGGCTTTTCCAGTGTCCGGGTAGTCTATTAATTTGCTCGGACTGTCGGAGATGAAAGTCCTGCTTCTCAATGCAGAGCACAGTCCACATTCAGTAGGTGGTAGTAGAGCTGAAGATTTAGCAGATAAACTGAGAGCATTTTTCTTATTCATTAATGGGATGGGGGCATCGCTGGCTAGGCCAGCATTTATTGCCCATCCCTAATTGCCCTTGAGAACTGAGTGGCTTGCTAGGCCATTTCAGAGGGCATTTAAGAGTCAACCACATTGCTGTGGGTCTGGAGTCACGTGTAGACCAGACCAGGTAAGGACGGCAGATTTCCTTCCCTAAAGGACATTAGGGAACCAGAGGGGGATTTTTTTTTCTGTTGGAGGGCCAGACCTTTGGGTGAGGTGTACTGTCCAACTGTTGTGGTTCAGGTGGGTGTCGCAGATCTTCAGGCATTAAGAGAACAGGAGAATTGTCCCTGTGTCCTGGCCAAAGATCTGTCCTCAATCTGATGTCACCAGAAACAGGTTAACCAAACATTCATCTCATTGCTGTTTTTGGAATCTTCTCCTTGCAAAACATCGCTGTTTCCTTGTGCATCAGTGGATACTCTTCAGAAATGGCTCACTGTGGCAGTTTTGCCTTTGGACAATGAAATATGAATAATGGCAAATCTACAGCCCATTTTACGTCTTTGCTGAGTTTCATAACCTAAGACATAGGAACAAGACTAGGCCCATTCGGTCCCTCAAGCCTGTTCCATCCTTCAATAAGGCCATGTCTGATCTTTGATCTCAACATTTTCCTGCCCTCTTCCCATATCCCCTTGGTGCCCAATCTCAGCCTTGAACATAATCGTCATCTGAACATCCAACACTCCCTGGGGTAGAGAATTCCAAAGATTCACAAACATCTGAGAGAAGAAATTTCTCATTCCTAAATGGCTGACCCCTTACCCTGAAACTGTGACCTTTAGTTCTAGACTCTCCAGCCAGGGAAACACCCTCTCAGCATCTACCCAGTCAGGGCCTCTTAAGAATTTTATATGTTTCGATGAGATTACCTCTGGAAAATAAAGGTCCAATCTACTCAACATTTCCTTATAGGACAAATTCTGCTCTCCACATCCAAGGAACATAGGTGGAATTGAAGATTGGGAGTGATGGATAACAGCAGCCAATTCTCTGTTGCTGGTTTCACACTATTGCTTCATACAATACTTCACCCCCAGTGCAAGTGGAAAATCAGTGGTAGAGTGGTAACGTCACTGGACTAGTAATCCAGAGACTCAGTGGGGACACGGGTTCAAATCCTACCATGGCTGCTGGTGGAATTTAAATTCAATTAATAAATCTGGAATTGAAAGCTAGTTACCATCAATAATGGTGACCATGGAACTATCAGTGATTGTTGTTCAAAAAAAAAACATCTGGTTCACTAATGTCCTTTAGGGAAGGAAATCTGCCATCCTTACCTGGCCTGGCCTACATGTGACTCCAGACTCACATTAACTCTTAACTGCCCTCTAAAAAGGGTAACAAATCAAGGTATGTGCCCATGACTGAACCTCTCAGGCCCTCGAGGAAACTCTGTGTGACCAGACTTACACATCAACATACTGTGCCAGGAAATATCCATGTGTGTGGACAGAGCAAGCTGGTCCACCCAAGATAGATGGAATTGAAAATTGGGAGTGATGGATAGGAATCCCACAGTGAGTAACTGACCTCTGGACTTGCCAAAGCATGCCCACCATCAACAACACTCAAGAAGCCTGACACCACCCAGGACAAAGCAGCCCGCTTGATTGGCACCCCATCCACAAACATTCACTCCCTCCACCACCGACACACAGTGGCAGCAGTGTGTGTCCCATCTACAAGATGCACTGCAGGAACTCATCAAGCCTCCTTAGACAGCACCTTCCAAACCCATGACTGCACCATTTAGAAGGATAAGGGCAATAGACACATGGGAATACCACCGCCTGGAAGTTCCCCTCCAAGCCACTCACCATCCTGACTTGGAAATATATCGGCCGTTCCTTCCCTGTCGCTGGGTTAAAATCCTGGAATTCCCTCCCTAATAGCACTGTGGGTGTACCTACACCACAGGGACTGCAGCAGTTCAAGAAGGCAGCTCACCACCACCTTCTCAAGGGCAACTAGGGATGGGCAATAAATGCTGGCCCAGCCAGTGAAGTTCACATCCCAAAAATGAATTTTAAAAAAGATATCAAAATGTTTCAGTGAGTCCTGTTCAGGTTTACTAGCAGTCCCCACTGAGCCTCCAGTTTGATGTTAAGCAGGATTGTCACTACAATGCAGCATCTTCCCAGGGGATTACCACCTTTTCCCTTCTGGAGTTAGGCCAGGAACCGATTCCTGAGCCACACTGTCACGGGTTAGGGGGAACCTCTTTCGCTGTGGCATACAAGTTACATCTGATTATATTCCAAGGTCAGGAGCTGAATTGAATCACAGAAATCTTACAGCACAGAAGGAGGCCGTTCAGCCCTTCGTGCATGTGGCAGCTCTTGAAAGAGCTATCCGATTCATCCCACTCCTCTCTGCCCTTAGTTTTGAAGTATTTACCTAATTCCCTTCAGAAAGCTCCTGTTGAATCTGCTTCCACCGTCCTTTCAGGCAGCGCATTCCAGCTCTCAACACAGTGCATTAAAAAATTCTCCTCATCTCCCCTTGGGTTCAGAAGGAGGCCCAATTCACTGCTGAAAGGACCCAGTGACTCGACCATGAGCCCTCGGCCCGTTTCAGAGGTTCGCTGGCTCTTCAGCACAGATGTGGACATCTGTACTCAGCCCATCAGTTCCACCCTTCCTTTCATACCTGACCTGTTAAATTGTTTTATTGAGGTTGCAGGTATCAAGGCCTAAATATGTAGAGAAAAATTACAGCCCAGAAGAACCAGCCAGCCATGGCAAGCAAGCAGTGAGGTGTCAACAACAGCCAGTTTAAAAATAAAGCTTTTAACTTGTCAAAAGACTGTCCCCTCACCTGCACGCCCACCCAACACCACATTGCCCCATCTCTTGGCAACAGCCTCCCCAGCACAAGCGGGCAATTGCCTGAACTGGCGAGAACACAGACATCAGATTCATTCAACAGATCAGTAAATGAGGTACAAGATATTATCTCACATCACTGTCATATCAATGTCTTACAAAGGCAGATGCTGCTTAGATGCAGACTGCACAACTTAATCACTGAACTAATGAAGTGAAGCCAAAATAACTCTTATGCACGAACCCTACAGGCTCATTATACTGAAAGAGAATTTCGCCCCTTATTGTTCAGAATAAAAAGCCTCTCGCCACCTTAGGCCTTTTTGTTTAAATGTAGTTCCTCGTGCAATGTAGGAAAATGCAGCTGGCAATTTGCGAGAAACAAGCTCTCCCACAAACAACAATAAATATCCAAATAAATATGGAAATCACAGAAATCTACAGCAAGGAAGGAGGGCATTTGGCCTATCATGTCTGCACCGGCCCACAAGTAGCCATCCAGCCTAATCCCACTTTTCAGGTCTTGGTCCATAGCCCTGGAGGTTATGGGCACTTCAAGTGAATATCCAAGTTTTGTTTTTCAGTGTTTATCAGAATTTCTGCCTCCACCACTCTTTCAGCCAGTGAGTTCCAGATCCCCGCCAGCCTCGAGGTGAAATGACTTCCCCTCGAGTACCCTTCAAATCTCTGACCTCTTACTCTAAATCTATGCCTGTTTTAGTGATGTCGTTTGAGGGATAAATATTGACAAGGACATCAGGGAGGACTCTGTTGTTCGACTATGCAGTGGGATATTTTAACCTGGGAGTTTAGACTGTTTAACATCTAATCTGAAAAGCAGCACCTCCTATGGAGCAGTAGTCCCTTGGTACAACACTGGATTCTGTTTGAATTATGTACTCAAGTCATTGGAGTGAGACTTGAACCCACAACCTAGTGACTCAGAACCACTGAACCATTGCAAACACTTAACCCGATCGCTGATAATGAAGACCCTCAAAAGACATGCAGGTCACTACCCATTGCATACAGTGGTTGGAGCCACAATCTATGGTGGTAGCATAGTGGCACTGTCACTTGGCTAATAATCCAGAGGCCCAAGCTAATTTTCTAGGGACGTGGGTTCAAATCCCACCGAGGTAGCTAGGGGAGTTTAAATTCAATTAATAATTAATATAGTCTCAGTAATGGTGACCATCATTAATTGTTGTAAAAACCCACCTTGTTTTAATAACGTCCTTTAGGGAAGGATATTGGGCATCCTTACCTGGTCGGGCCTACATGTGACTGCAGATTAACAGTAATGGGGTTGTCTCCTAAGTGCCCTGTGAAATGGCCCAGCAGGCCACTCAGCTCAAAGGACATTAGAGATGGGCAACAAATGCCGGCCTTGCCAGCGATGCCCACATTCCATGAAAAAAATGAAAAGATCTGCTCCATTTTTTCCAGTTTGAGAGTCTGGGCCAGTGCCAAAGGCTCTTTCAGTTTTTAAATGCAGCCGGTGACAGGAAAAAGAATGCCTCTTCGCAATCATCTGCGCCTCACTCAGCAAGCGCCCAGCAGCTGAGGTTGAATGGAGGAGCGAGCTGTTTCTGGGATTGGAATTAATGAGATTCCTTCTGCGTCTAAAGTATCTTTAGTTTCACACACAGGATGACAGAGGGCAGTATGTAACCTTCTACAGTTTGCCTGCGGGAGCCCCTTTTGCTGTGGTTTTTATTTATTGAACAGCTTCCTCGTCCTCTCTTTCTTCTCGCACATTTATAATACAAGGCGCATCTTATTTTTACTTTGATGGGAGCCGCTGTGATTTGGCCGTCGCTTTGACGGGGACAAATATAACAAGAGGGACTTGCTCAATGTGTGGAGCAAGGAGCCAGGGGCTGAATTTTCCGTTTGGTGTGTGCACGCCCGACAAACGTTAACTGATGCGCGATGACGTCGAGCGTGCACCCCAAAGTCACCGCAAAGTCGCGCGATATTTCATTTGGTGGGCGCGCGCCGGAATCGGCTGCGCGCCCGCTGATAGTTGAAAGGCCTATTAATGCCACTAACCAGGTAATTAACCTGAATTTCACACTGTCTGTCCAACCTAACGGTTGGCAGCCAGGCGCAAAGGCCAAGCGGCCTTTAGGTGTTTTAGGAAGCCTCAACCACAAGCGGGATGAGGTTTCCTAAAGCTTTTACGAACTGAGTAAAACATTTTCTGAAAAATAAAAAAAAACATGTCCCTGTGTCACATGAGGGGACATGTTTCATTCAATTTTTATTGCATTTATTTATTTTTTTAAAAAGCGCTTCAATCTTGAGGCAGCTCCGCTCCTCGGGGAGATTGAAGCCCTCTTTCATGCACATGCGCAACGGAGCGCTGGCCCCGACTCTCCCTCCTCCACCCCACCCGCACGGGTAGCGTGCTAACGCTCACGCATTACGCTGGGTGGGCCTTAATTGGCCCGCCGGCGTAAAATGGCGGTATGGAGCCAATTGCGAGCGGCAATCGGGTACCCTGCCCGCTCCCACTGAGCCCACCCGCTGAGTGGAAAATCCTGACCCAGGATTCTTAATAAACTGATGGCTTCTGCCTGTTCTTGTTCCTGAGGTGCGATCCCAGCCATTAGGGAAAGAGCACTCTAGAGATACCCAGCCTGAAATGAAAGAGGGGAGCAGAGAAATGCCAGCCTCAAAAAAGCTATCTGTGATAGTAATTGGCAGGAACAATAAAAAAGCACTGAAAGCAAGCCAGATTGCTGCAAATCCCACTCATGCAGCCACCGACTCCGTTAAATAGACTTCCAACTTGGGCCCGAGTTTTCTTCAAGTCGGAATCCGGAAGTCCTGCTCCGGACCTGGCACGTACCATTTTCACGGAGGGTAAGGGCGGGATGTATTTCACACATTCGCAGCTCAAGAAGGCAGCGGCACATTTAAAAGTGCAGCTGCCTTCAAACAGAAGCAATTTTGGTCAACTAGGTTCCTGAAACACAACCCATGGGCTTTGGACATTTGAGGGAAAGGTCTAAATCTACCCGATTTCTTAGGAAGGTAAGGTACCCTTTTTGGAGAGGTCAGGGACCCTTTGGGATTATAAAGAGTAGACATGGATGTGGGTAAGGTCTTTGAACCTGTCAAGCTGACAAGTTATTTAAATGCCCTGCCCTTTAAATTTTGGGGAGAAAAATAGCCAGCCTGCAGTTGAAAAAAAAACAATGCTTGTAATTTCAATAATTGTTTGTTGATATAAGCCTAAGGATTATCATTATAGGATTAGTGCTGCTTGACTGCTTTCATATCCTATCATTATCACAGTGGCAGGCCTGTAAATTCACTTTTTTATTGACAGCTTAAGGAGATTATAAAGGGATTAGCTTTCTTTGATGTGGGGCTATGAATACAAATGTTTATTTTTATAAGGGATTAAATCTTGAAGTAAATGTTTGTTTTATTCTGGATTGAGTACTTGAAGAAAATGTTGATTTTAATATGGGATTAAGTACTTGAAGTGATTTGAATGTATTGAATGAGCTTTTATCAACAAGAGTGCTTTTTGATGCAGTGAAAACTGTAATAGATACTTAGAACTTTATTTTATTCCATCTCACCATGGCTAATGGGTAAGTTGGCATGGAGGGCGTAAGGACAAAGGGTGGTGGGTGGGAGTGATGGGTTGGCATGAGTTGTCTTTAAGTTGCCATAGGAGCTATAAGGGCAATGAGGATGAATGGGGGTCATGGGTTGGCATGAGTTGGCACTAACTTGGCATAGGGGCTATTAAGGGCTATGGAGATGAATTGGGGTCATGGGCTGGCATGTGCTAGCACTAGGTTGGCATGGAGGGCATGAGGGGCCCTGGAGGTAGAGGGGCATGGGTTGGGATGGAGGGAAGGAGGGGGCCATTGAGTGGATAGAGGGGAATAGGTTGGCATGGAGGGTATGAGAGAACATGAGGGTGGGTGGGGGTTATTAGGTGGCATGAGTTAGCATGGATATGTCATGGGGAGTATGTGAGGGTTTATAGGCTGTTTTTGGTCTTATTGCCTTTCTTACAACTAGGACAAAGCCCCAGAGCAGTGAGGACCCCCAGAGCAGAACAGCTCTCCTGGCACCTGGCAGCCTCTGTGGCTGGGGTTCGGGTTTACAGAGTCAGGAAGTTTTCCCAACTCTGCGGTCCCAACTCAGGAGCGAAAATTCGGCCCTTGATCTTTGGTGCCCGGCAATTGTGGACACCCTTGTAATATCAACCGCTTGCATTTTTATAGCACCTTTAATGTTGTAAACCACCCCAAGCCACATCAGGCTAAATTTGACACCAAGCCACATAAAGAGATGTAAGAACAGGTGATCAAAACCATGGTCAAAGATTTTAAAGAGCATCTTAAAGGAAGAGAGGGAGAGGCAGGCAGGTTTTGGGAAGGAATTCTGAAGTTTAGGGCCCAGACAGCTGAAGGCACAGCAGTCAATGGTAAAACAATAAAAATTGGGATGCGCAAATTGGCCAGAACTGGAGAAGCACCGAGATCTTGGAGGGTTATAGAGCTGGAGGAGGCTGCAGAGCTAGGGAGGGGTAAAGGAGACCATGGAGGAATTTGAACAAGATGATCAGAAATGCAAACTTGAGGAATTGCAGAGGTGGAAGTCAATGTCAGTGAGTACACTTCAGAGTGACCTAAGTGAATGGGGCTTGGTGCGAGTTACCACACAGGCAGCAGAGTCTTGGATGAACTTGAGGTTTCAAATAGCGCCAGATGGGAGATCAGCCAAGAGAGCGTTGGAATAGTTGAGACGGGAAGTAACAAAGGCATGAATGAGGGTCTGATAGGCAGGCAAGCTGAGGCAAAGTCAAGAGGACAACGTTACGGAGGTGCAAGTAGACAGTCTTTGTGATGAAGAGGACATGGAGTCAAAAACTCAAGTAGGGTGCTGAGATTTCAGTTCAAGACAGTGGCAGGGAGCTGGATGGAGTCAGCAGCCAAGGAATTCAGGCATTGAAGGTACTATGTAAAGGCAAGTTATTGTTGTTGAATGTCACACTTCTGGTAAAGTTGACTGGGAGTGAGACAAAAGAAGTTTCTCACACATTGTGACATTTAGTGCTTCTTAAGTAACCCTACAGTCATGTTGAATAGAATGGTTATTGAAATGATGCCCTGAATATACATTCAGCTGTCAGAGAGCCACTTGCAAAGGATTTCACTTTCCAAGGCTGGCAATCAAATTAAGTTTTACACTGAGATTAATTAATTAAACTAATTAAGCCAGAAAAGAGATAAATCTTGGACCTCATTAACATCGGCAACAGGAGGCTTGTATGGGTTCAATGTCTGCCTGAGGGTGTTGCTCATTACCATTACTATTTCGTTTTAGCTCTCACATGGAGGATTGACCTCCAGGTGTGGGCATCAGGTGGCCGCCTCATCGGGAATCTTGGCCTAGCTGAGGCCTGCAACTTGGAGTAGAAACAGCCTGCATCAGTCGGCTGCAAAAAGAGGAGGCCTCCAGCCACCATTTTAATGGGCCCGCGATAAGGTTGCCAACCCTCGAGCTTAGCCCTGGAGCCTGCAGAAATTAAACATGAATGTCTGGCACACCTCTCTGAGCAGAACTCGGGTGAAATCATCATAGGGGCATTAAAATAAAAATTGTGTTTTTCTTTCCCATTTCCTTCGATACTTCTGTTTATTTGTCATATAAATATTGGAGGTGAAGAAAAAAGTGCTGTTTGACTGGGGAGTGGAGGGGGTGGTGGTTGGACAAGGGATGTCTTGCAATACAATCTCCAGGAATACGTTCCCACAGAGTTGGCAGCCGAGTCCCCCCCCTACAGGTGGAGTTGGGGAGTGTGACCGCAACCGCCTGCAGATTCTCTTGGCGCAAGAGCATCTCGAACCAGATTTTACTCAGAGGAGGCATCAGCGTAATGTAATTGAGCCTCTGGATCGGGCTTCATACCTGAGCTAATTTGAGTGGGAGTTATAAACAACAACTATTTATACTTATGTAGCCCCTTCAACGTGATAAAATATGACAATACGCTTCACAGGAACATTAGAAAACAAAATACAACATTGAGCCACATAAGGAGAAATTGGGTCAGGTGATCAAACGCTTGGGCAAAGAGGTAGGTTTTAAGGAGTGTCTTAAAGTAGGAAAAGTGTAGGGAGGGTATTCCACAGCTTAGGGTCCGAGCAGCTGAAGGCATGGCCACCAATGGTGGAGCGATTAATTAGGGATGCTCACAAGACCAGGATTAGAAGAGCACAGACCTCTTGGAGCTGGGGGAGATTACAGAGATTGGGCGAGGCAAGGCCATGTGTTTAATGTTTGGATGTCTATCTACCGAATCAGGCAGCAGAAGACATTCTGTGAATCACAGCTGTTTTACTGTTAAACTGCGGGCAATATTTATCCCCGCCTTGGGTGGCGGGGTGGGGGGGGGGTGCGGAGAATTGCAGGAGCGGGAGGCCCTCCGATTGGTGCCCCCGATTGGGGGCGGGCCTTAGCGTGACTTCCAGGTGGAAGCGCTGTGCACTCCCTGACGCGGGTCTCCCTGAGACTCGGTGCTGCCTCAGGAGGTGGGTTCCCAAAGTGAAAAAGTTATTCTTTCGAAAATTTCATTAACCATCCATGTCCCCCTCATGTGACAATGTCACGTGACTTGGGACATGGACATAACTTTAAGGAAAAGCGAATCTTAATTTTTCGATTCGGTCGTGAAGCCTCATCCAGCCCGTGGATGAGGTTTGATGCTTTTTTTCAGGTCCCGACCTGCCCGTCAGCCTTAAGCTCGGAAGGGCAGGTCCACTAATTGCCTTAATTGTTTTTTGAAAGGCCCCAATAGGCTGTTGACAGGTCGGGGCGGGCGCACAGCTGACTCGGCTGCGCCCCCTGCTGACCTGAAAATGCAAACGACGCGGGGTGAGGTCGGGAATTCCGCCCAATGTCATCCTGCGTGGGCGATCAGGCACCGACCCCACTCGCCGACAGAAAAATTCTTGCCTATACCAGTTCTGTGCAAATACCGGTTTCCGCTCTTCCCTTCTGGATATTCTCCCTGTTCAGAAGCAAAACCCCTCCAACTGGGGAGAAAACCCAGCTCTTACTTATGGGCCTCAGTGAGCATCGCCTGCTCTCAATTCACTCTGAAGATTGTCCTGGTTTACGCTTAAAGGGCCCTGCGTTTCTAACACTGTCACCACGGAAGAATTTGAAAACAAGGGTGAAAATTTTAAAATCATTCATTGCTTGGCCAGGATTTTCCCCTCGGAGATTTGGGAGGGGTGGGGGGGGGGGGGTGCCTCGCCAAGGGGAAAATGACGTGGGATGACGTTGGGGGGAATCCCCGACATCATCCCGGTCCCTTTAAATTTTCAGGAAGGCGGATGGACAGTGAAATCAGCTGTCCGCCCGCCAATCTGTCGGTGGCCAATTGAGGCCATTGTCAGGCTAATTAAAGTAATTAAAGACCCTGCCCGGTCTAGCTTAAGGCTGGCGGGCAGGACAGGTGCCCCAGTGAGCTCCAGATTATTCATGAAGCTTCATCCACTGGCGGGATGAAATTTCATGTCCGTATTGTAAAAAATTGATAAAATTTATGGTGTTCTTTGTTAACATGTCCCATCTCGGGTGACATTGTCACGTGAGGGGGAGATGTTAATAATTTTTTAATGTTTCTTATTTTTAAAGTTTTTTCCACTGTCAGTAATCTCCCTGAGACAGGACTTTGCCTCAGGGAGCAGTGCGCTGTTTTGCGCGCATGTGCAGAAGAGCGCACTTGGACAGCTGGGGATTCCCTCCCTCCCAGGATGCCGCTGGGCGGGCTTTAATTGGCCCGCCCACTCAAAATGGCGGCGGGCCCCGTTTCAGTGGCGGGAGTCGGCTATCCCCCCGCCGGTGGGGACCGCACGCCATCCGAGGGCAAGATTCTGCCCCAGGAGTCAATGGAGATCAGCGGGCACAGGGGTGGCAGGGTAGCAGGACTTGCTGCAAGTCAAGACACTGGCAGTGATAAAAACAAAAAACTGCGGATGCTGGAAATCCAAAACAAAAACAGAATTACCTGGAAAAACTCAGCAGGTCTGGCAGCATCGGCGGAGAAGAAAAGAGTTGACGTTTCGAGTCCTCATGACCCTTCAATGGTTCTGTTGAAGGGTCATGAGGACTCAAAACATCAACTCTTTTCTTCTCCGCCGATGCTGCCAGACCTGCTGAGTTTTTCCAGGTAATTCTGTTTTTGTTTAAGACACTGGCAGTAGAGTTTTCGATGACCTCAAGTCTACAGAGTAACCATGATGGGCTGTAATTAGTCAGTCGGTGCCCTCCAGTGTACCAAGTTTCGCATAAGGTGAATCAAAGCTTGGGGGGGTCAATGCATCTGATTTGTGGCCCACTCTTCAAAATCATGACGGACAAAAAGTGTAGAGGAACTGCAAAGCAGTAGCTTGAGCATCCATGGCCAAACTCCCAGTGACCAGACAGCTGCAGTTACAGAGCTAACTGATCCAAAATAACCTCAACGGAAGCAGTCTCTTGAGCTGGGGCTGCACAATCTCCTTTCCACCATTTTCCCAAATAAAGAATTCGATTGTTCACATGTGTGTGACCACAATGGTTGATGTGTGCAGGATCTAACACTTGCAGGTGTGGAAAAAGAAAGTCTTGCATTTCTATAGCGCCCTCCACAGGATGGCCCAAAGCTCTTTGCGGCCAATGAAGTACTGTCACTTTATAATTCTGGTTAGGTAGCAATCAATTTACCCCAAGCAAGCTCCCACAAACAGCAATGTGATTTAATGGCAAGATAGTGATGTTGGTTGAAAGTGTGGTTGAAAGAACACTCCCTCAGAAATGCACTTGGAGGCTCAGCTTACATTTTGTGCTGAAGTCTGTGGAGTGGGGCTTAAACCCATAACCTTCTGAGTCAGAGGTGACAGTGCGATCAACTGAGCCAGGCTAGGGCTGACATATGATTTATACATAAGGCAAGGAAACGGCATTTGTGTGTCCATGTGTGAATGATTACTAAAAGGACTAAGAAAGTTTCCCTGCTGAGAGATTGCTACTTAACCCAGCAAGGCACCAGCAGCCTATGCAAAGCTTGTGTCAGTCTTTGCCACACCATGTACTTACCTCTGTTTCGTGACGTGTGATTTCCTGGCTGACAGTTGGGTCCTCAATTGTAGATTCCCTGCAGACAAGACAAAAGATGTTCACAGATGAATGTGATTTCAAGTCTACAACAACTTGCATTCATTTGTCACATTCAATGTAGAAAGACACTGCAAGTCCCTTCACAAGGGGAAACAAAAAGGACCCCTCGCTTTCATGACTAAAAGTTTGGTCAAAGAAATACAGGAATTTGAGTTTATGCTGCACCTTTAAGGTAATAAATTGTCCCAAGGTGCTGCACAGGAGTGTTATCACACAAAAATTAACACCGAGGAAGGAAAAAGATATTAAGACACGTGACCAAAAGTTTGGTCAAGAGATAAATTTTACACAGATTCTTGAAGGAGGAGAGAGAGTTGGAAAGACAGAGACGTCTGGACAGGGAATTCCAGAGCTTAGGGCCTAGACAGCTGAACAACGAGGGGAAAAAAATCTGGAAAATTCTTCTCTGAACCCCCTCAGGTGATTGAAACTGGTCCAGGAGATTGATTACATGAGCCAGATGTTATCTATGAAACTTCACTATATTCAGCTGGCATTTCATGAATTTAACAAAATTCAGTCTTCACAAACCCATAGACTACGGAGACAGCCTCCCCACAATATTGATGTGGACATGGCATGACATTTATAAATACACAAGTGATCCCAGAGTGTGAGAAAGACAAAATTATCTTTCCACATATATATTTAAACCGGGGATTTCTATGAGCTCAGATTGCAAGTAGTGGGAGTTTTTGTCAGGTAGCCTTTCCTCCACCAACAGCCTCCAAAACATTTCTTAGTCACTGAAAAGTAAAACATGCATTGGTCAGTTTGCTTTATGACAGAGATGAGGTTAAATACAGATTTTACTTCATATTTAATTTGGATAATGCACACAGCAAGCCACAAGAACAACATTTGCATACCTCAGGCAAAGTCAGAGATTAGAAGCGACTTGTTGTCCCTCTGAGTAATGAATGTTGCATTGCAATACACATGTACCTTGAAGGGAGTGTATCTTAAACTGCTGTCCATCACTACCCACTATGAGGTAGGATGTGATGTATAATCCCACGACTGTAGACGGAACATCTTCAAAATGAAATGTCAAACTGAGGCTCCATCTGGCCTTTCAGGTGGATGTAAAAGATCTTGTGGCACTATTTTTAAGAAGAGCAGTGAAGTTCTGCCTGGGGTCCAAGTCAATCATTATCACTCAGCAGCATCACTAAAATATCAGATTATCTGGTCATACCATTACCCTGTTTGTGGGGGGTTGCTGTGTATCCTTCATTACAACAGTGACAGCAATTCAAAATACTTCATTGGCTGTAAAGCACTTTGAGGTGTCCTGAAGTGGTAAAAGGCACTATATAAATGTAAGTTCTTTCTTTCTTTTTTGCTTTAGAGTGGCTTGTGTGTGTTATGGCACAGCTGATGGTAAATACTGAGCTACTCAAATCACGAAGGGAAACTTGAAACAACTGACACAACTGTTTTGCAATTTGCATGAATTTCGAGATGTGTGCCTTAAATTCAGTAGTAATAAGACCACTGAGTCTTAATTGTTTTTTTACAAAACTGAATTAAAAATTTATTAATAGAAGAAATGATTTTAAGCACATATATAGATATACAAATTGCTACTGTGATAAGTCCCAGCTCCCCTGATTAATCTAATTCCCAGTTGTACCTCTGTCAAGGCAACAGTAAAAACACATAGGGCAGGAGTTTCCACGCCCATCCACCGCCAGGATCTTCCGGTCATGCCACAAGTCAACGGATTTCTTGCCTGCAGTGGGTCCCACCTGCGATAGGGCCAGAAAATCCTGGCCATAGATTTTAAAAGATCCAGGCAAAGTAACACAATACCCTGAACAATCGAATTCAAAGCGAGTTTTCTTAATTTCACTTCTTGCAGTTTGGGCACAGAGGCTAGAGGCTTTTTCACACTTGTTAAATCTTAGAATGCCTCCCCTAGCACACAGTATTCTCTCCTTTTTTACATATTTTCCCCTTTGAATGCAAATGCCCATTGTTTCACTATGTCTTGGGACGTTACCTATCTAATAATAAAAAATCTATCATAGTACCAATTTTACCAGTAATCTTTGGCTGGAAAGCACTTTGAGGTGTCCTGAGGTGGCGAAAGGCACTATATAAATTCAAGCTGTTTCTTTCTTTTCTGCTACAAAGTGGCTTGTGTGTGTTATGGCACAGCCAATGGTAAATGTTAAGCTGCTGAAATCCCAAAGGATTTCTTAATTTCTCCTGGCTAGGTGAAACATTTCACCCCCTCTTTTGAATTCAAACTACACTGGTTTATTTAAAAATGCTTGTATTCCCTTTACACCTCACATTCTAAAACTTCACCCGTGTTTACCTATTTAGCGTTTCAAACCTAGCTTCTCTTCTTACACCAAAGCCTTCAGACCAGCTTTCTCTAGTTCAATTAAGTCCCACACACACATACATAGACACAGACCCTACTATTACTCTACTTTACAATAAATTCCAAATAACATGATGAAAATGATTATATCTTCCTGATAGTGTGCCTGCAGCCAACACCTTACAGCAAGCAAATTACTGGTCAGCCCAGGTTACATAATTAACACAGGCTGGAAACTTGTTTAAAGAGAAACTTCACCTTTTCTGGGAGGGCACAGCAATTTGTTGGGTCTGCAGAGGATTGGGAGCTCTGACTGGCTGCTGCTGCGCTCTCTCCTGCCTCTCCTTTGGCTGGGGACTGTGGAAAAGGTAGTCGTACTCCGGAAGAATTTGTGCCAGTGCATCGTAGGGTGGAAGATTAACTCTGTCCTGCCGAAGCTGGAAAAGAATAAGGGATACCGTAATGGAAAGCAAAGCGCTAACTTCACAACAACAGCAGCAGCAACACCTTATATTTATATAGCGCCTATAACATAATAAAAATGTCTTAAGGCACTTCACAGGAATATTATAAAACAAAGTACACCACCAAGCAATATTTGGTCAAAGAGGTAGGTTTTAAGGAGAGTCTTAAAGGAGGAAAATGAGGTATAGAGGCAGAGAGATGCAGGGGAGGAATTCTAGAGCTTAGGATCTTGGCAACTAAATGCACAATCACTAATTGTGGACTCACACTCAATCATGGATGCTCCAGCGACCAAAATGATAGGATCAGAGATACTTTGGAGGGTTGTGAAGTTGGAGGAGATTGCAAAGAAAGGGAGAAGCAAGGGATTTGAAAGCAAGGATGAAAATTTTAAAATCAAGATGTTGCTTGACCCGGGCCCAATATAGTTCAGCAAGTTGATAGGGGAACTGGATTAGATGCGAGTTAAGATATCAGCAGCAGAATTTTGGATGACCTTCATGGAAGAAAAATAATACTATCGGTCAAATGGCATTTTAGTTCTTCCTAACCCACTAATGAGTTATCTCACAGGAGTATCATCTTGTTCCCTGAGCCAAAGATGATACAACCCATCTTGGAGTACAGGCTCACGGGAGACAAGCAAGGCAGCGTCTGATTCTCCTGTCACTATGAAGCTACAATATTCTGCCTCTATTGGCTGGAGGAAGAAGCATTTGGAATAAGATCCTGGCTGATATTCAAAACTGTTTTTTTCTTATTTGATTTCCAAAACCCAAAATGGATCATTGTTTCTCAGCCTTGGTCTAGTGGGTGGCGCTCTTGCATCTAAGGCAGACAGTTTGGGCACATAATCCAAGCTGGCACTTCAGAGCAGTGTTGAGGGAGTGCTGCACTGTTGGAGGTGCCGATTTCTTTTTGAATGAAACATTAAGCCAAAGTGCCCTCCGACCCTCTGATGAGGACATACAAGATCTCATAGCACGGTTCAAAGAAAAGTGGGTGGGGTGGGGGGGGTAATTCGCCAACAATTACCCCTTAACCAACAGCACTAAAAACAGATCAGCCAGTTATTATCCATTACTGTCTGTATGCAAATTGGCATCCATAGTTCCTACATTTCAACAGCACCATAATTCTCCACTAGCTGTAAAATGGAACATCCTCAAGTCATGGAGGGTTCTGTTTATAAAATCCTTGTGCAATATTAAACTTTAATAACTTTGGATGTGTGCATGATAGATGCAAATTGTAAATGGCCTATGAAAGGATAATTCATAAGGTTTTAACACAATACAGTTAAAATTTCTCAGCTTCAACATAACTGACATTCTTTGTGACACATTATTCAATCTGTCTTTCTAACTCATTGAAAATATCGTTCAGGTGCTGCAGAGTGATTTCATAAATTACATATGTCATCCTAGCCCTAGAAATTTGCAGTAATATGATAATGACCAGGAAACATACAAGTTCAACAGGTAATAGGGAAGGCAAATGGAATGTTGGCCTTTACTTCAAAGGGAATGGAGTATAAAAATAGGGAAGTCTTGCTAAAACTATACAAGGCACTGGTTAGAACACACCTAGAATACTGTGAACAACTTTTGTCCCCTTATCTAAGGAAAGATATATTGGTATTGGAGGCAGTCCAGAGAAGGTTCACTAGGTTGATCCCGGGTATGGAAGGATTTTCTTATGAGGAGAGATTGAGTAGGTTGGGCCTGTACTCATTGGAAGAATGAGAGGCAACATTATTGAAATATATAAAATTCTTAGGGGGCTTGACAGGGTAGATGCTGAGAGGTTGTTTCCCCTCGTGGGAGAGCCTAGGACCAGAGGGCATAATCTCAGAGTAAGGGGGAGCCTATAAAAGAGAGATGAGGAGGAATTTCTTCTCTCAGAGGGTAGTAAATCTGTGGAATTCTTCACCGCAGAGGGCTGGAGAGGCTGGGTCGTTCAGCATATTCAAGGCTGAGAGAGACAGGTTTTTAATCAGTAAGGGAATCAAGGGTTATGGGGAAAAGGCAGGAAAGTGGAGTTGAGGATTATCAGATCAGCCATGATCTCATTGAATGGCGGAGCAGACTTGATGGGCTGAACGGCCTACTTCTGCTTCTACGTCTTGTAATCTGTTCTTTGTAATGTTGATTGAGGAATAAATATTGACCGGGGCACTAGGGAGAACTCACCTGTCCTTCTCTGAAATGGTTCCACAGGTTCTTCCACATCCAGTTGAGAGGGCTGGAGTTTAATGTTTAATTCGAAAGACAGCACCACCAGCTGCACTAAACTCCCCCTGTACGACATTGGATTATTAGCCTAGATTTTTGTGCTCAAGTTCTGGAGTGGAGCTTGAACCCACAGCCTTGACTCAGAGGCAAGAGAACCACCAACAGAACCACAATTGACACAGAGTAGGAGGGGGCCAATCAGCTCATTGTGTCTGTGCCAGCTCTTTGAAAGGGTCATCCAATTAGTGTCACTCCACTGCTGTGTCACATATTAATTCAATTCCTTTTGAAAGTTGGTAAGGGTGGAATTTAATCTGGAAATTGGGAGCCTCGCCTGCTGGCTGGAAAGCTGGTGAGAGTCCCACATCATCTCCTTTGGGAAACGTTCACCAGATTAAGTGCCAGTCAGGCATTTAAGTGGTCAGTGATGGGCCTTCCCTGGGATCTAGGACCCCAGGGGGTGGAAATCCTGCCCCTGCTGCCTCGAGAGCTGACCAATCAGAGGCAGGCAGCTCCTCATTGCCATCAGCAATGAGGTGAGACTGACTGCCTTTGACATCAAGGCCACATTTAACCAAGTGTGGCATCAAGGAGCCCTAGCAAAACTGGAGTCGTTGGGAATCAGGGTGAAAACTCTTCGCTGGCTGGAGTCATACCTAGCACAAAGGAAGATGGCTGCGATTATTGGAAGTCAATCATCTCAGCTCCAGGACATCACTACAGGAGTTCCTCAGGGTAGTGTCCTAGACCCAACCATTGTCAGCTGCTTCATAATGACCTTCCTTCCATCATTAGGTCAGAAGTGGGGATGTTCACTGACAATTGCACAATGTTCAGCACCATTTGCGACTCCTCAGATACTGAAGCTGGCCATGTCCAAATGCAGCAAGACCTGGACAATATCCAGGCTTGGGCTGACAAGTGGCAAGTAACATTCATGCCACACAAGTGCCAGGCAATGGCCATCTCCAACAAGAGAGAATCTAACCATCGCCACTTGATGTTCAATGACATTACCATCACTGAATCCCCCAGCATCAACATCCTGGGGGTTACCATTGACCAGAAGCCATATAGCCTCTAGACTAGCCATATAAATACTGTGGCTACAAGAGCAGGTCAGGAGCTAGGAATCCTGCGATGAGTAATTCACCTCTTGACTCCCCAAAGCCTGTCCACCATCTACAAGGCACAAGTCAGGAGTGTGATGGAATACTCTCCACTTCCCTGGATGAGTACAACTCCCACAACACTCAAGAAGCTTGACACCGTCCAGGGCAAAGCAACCCACTTGATTGGCACCTCATCCACAAACATTCACTCCCTCCACTATCGACTCACAGTAGCAGTGTGTACCATCTACAAGATGCAATGCAGGAGCTCACCTTTCAAAAATCATGACCACTACCAGTTAGAAGGACAAGGGTAACAGACACATGGGAACACCACCACCTGGAAACTCCCTCCAAGCCACACTCCATCCTGACTTGGAAATATATCGCCGTTCCTTCACTGTCGCTGGGTCAAAATCCTGGAACTCCCTTCCTAACAGCACTGTGGGTGTACCTACACTACATGGACTGCAACGGTTCAAGAAGGCAGCTCACCACCACCACCTTCTCAAGGGCAACTAGGGATGGGCAATAAATGCTGGCCCAGCCAGCGAAGCCCACATCACGTGAATCAATTTTTAAAAAAGCACAGGGTTAGCTGCCGACTTGCACCCCTCCAGAGGCCCAGGATCAGTGAGGGATCCAAGGCCACAGGTGACTGGGGTGGGGGTGGCTGGCTGGGTGGGGAGTGCAAGGGGGTTTAGAAGAAAGGGAAAGAGGGTGGCTCTCAGCCGACACCACCCCCCCCCCCCCCCCCCCCCCCCCCCCCCCCCCCCCCCCCCCCCCCCCCCGCGCACCCCCCCCACTACACACCACCCAGAACCAGCAAGCAAGCTCAACAGGGTTTTGCTTTCCAGACTTACCGCATGACAAGTCTCCAGCCTGCCGCTGGTTGAATATCAATGGAGGCAGAATGGGGTCCTTAAGCAGATATTAAATGTCTACTTATGGGTCTCAATTGGTATCAGGGCAGTAAGGCCATCCACGACTTTCCAGCCCCAGATTTAATCAGGGCAGAGGTGGGAACAGGACGGGGTCTCCACTCCCCACCCTCTCGCCTGATTAAATGCCCCCTGCCTCCGAACTTGTCTCTGGTGAGGGCGTTAAGTTCTGCACTTTCTGCTTCTATTCTTTCATGCTGCACATTCCAAATCATAATAACTTGTTGCATAAAGAAGTTACTCCTCATCACATTCTGGTTATTTTGCCAATTATATATCTTATAATATGTGAATCTGAGAACAAATATCTTCTTTCAAGAAGGTAATCTCTAATTTGCAGGCTCTTGATTCTTTTGAGACTGACATCTCTCAGTACTCTCTTTACTCTGTGGATTTGTTCACAAGCGAAAGATAAAGGCAGTACCGAGAGTTTGATCTTCCATTACAGTTTCAATGTAATAAACAACAAAGTTACATTATACTAATCTCATAAGCAGAAACAGCGAAAAATAAATGTCACGGGAAGGACATTTTAGGATAAACTGCACAGAATCTTCCGTGTATTTTTGAACATTCTTTTTTCATATTTAATCTGCAACTATTTTTATTGTGACCAATTATGCTGGGAAATTGTCAAACCTTAAAGCACAGAAGGCCATTCAGTCCATTGTGTCTTTGCCGGCTCTTTGAAAGAGTTATCCAATTAGTTGTCCCAACTCCTCTGCACTTTCCCCACAGCTGAGCAATCTTTTTCCCAAGTGTACATCCAATTGCCTTTTGAAAGCTACTGCTGAACATGATCCCAGAGAATACAGAGTAATACCAGATGATAGTGCACAGGTGATATCATTTTAATATTGTTCATATTTATTCCTCAATCAACATCATTAAAACCAATGAGCCAAACATTTACACGTTGTTGTTCCTGAGAACTTGCTGTCATTGCTGAATTGGCTGCAAAGCACTTTGGGATGCTATGAGGTCCTAAAAGGTACAACATGAATGAAAGTCTATCAATCAGTGATGTACAGGCTTTACTTTAATTCATAACTAAGTGGTTAAGGGGAAGACGATGGCACAGCGGTAATGTCACTGGACTCGTAATCCAGAGGTCCAGGCTTATTCAATGGGAACATGGATTCAAATCCCACCACAGTAACTGGTGGAATTTAAACAGTTAATGAATGTGCAATTGAATTATCATTGATTGTTGTTAAAGACCCATCTGGTTCACAAATGCCCCTTCTGGAAGGAGATCTGCCATCCTTACCTGGTCTGGCCTACAAGTGGCTCCAGACCCACATTAACTCTTAATTGTCCTCTGAAATGGCTACTCAATTCAAGGGATGAGCGAAAGCTGCTGGCCTTGCCAGTGACACCCACATTTCCTTGAAAGGATTTAAAAAACTGCCTATTGTAGACAGAATAAGATCCAGCGTTCATGATTTGCGATGGGGGGAAGAATAATACACTGGCCGGGATTTTCCATGCCTGCCGGCGTCAGGCGTGTTTGGTGGCGTGAGTGGACAATATGGCACAATCATCATATCGTGATCGTCCGCTCAGCCCATCGACTGCAGGCCGGGTTTCCCACCATCGGACATCAGGAGCCTCATTGTAACGCATCTGTATATGATTATTTGGTCAGTCTGCCAGAATTGTCCACCACATCATTGGAGATGAGGCCGGATGGACATGTGAGGGTATGTGGGAGAATGGATGGCGATGTCTCTAGAGCTGGGAGTGAGTGAGGTGCCAGTGAATATGTGATGGACTTGAGTGTATGAGTTGAGAGTGATGAGATGGTTGCCATATCATGGCTGCACGGATGAGATTTTTCTTCCTCTATCTGCATTGGATGGCCAACCTCTTCTGTGCAGCATTGGCACTAACCACTGGTGCCACTGCCTCCCAAGTCTGGTTGGTCATGCCACTGCCCATCCTGCAGCCAGAGTGGGGGTAGACAACACCATGGCAGGCCTCCACAGCATGCACAAGGCCTTCCAGTGAAACGTCACTCAACCTGGGGGCTGCAGTCTTTTTGCCTATCGTGGACATCTTCCCGGCTGTAGTCCTGGGCTGAAAGCACTGAGATGTGTGCGCGCGTCCGGACTTTAGATAAAGCGGCCGGTGTGATGAAGCAACGAGGTGATGGCATGGCGGGCGATTGAGAGCCTGCCTGCCATCGAAATGGCGGGTTTCCCAGGAATGCATACCTAATGCAGTGGGTTTGGAATGATACGGTGTAAAAATGCGCCATTGTGACTGGCGGCTAAAACACTTTTCAACCCACCCGCTACTGCACTTAGTGCAAATCTGGGACGATTCCGTCTGCTTTGCTGCTGTAACAAAATGATAATTGCTTTGGATTCCACAGCCAGAGGAGTTCTCCCCTGTGTTCTCTCTCTATTAGTGAGAGACAGAGAGGTGATGCACATCCTCCTGTGCTGACTGTGGCTCAGAGAACAGCCCATGATCAGATGTTGGCTAGCCCCACACTAACCAATGTGCCAAAGGACATACTGGAGCGCTGGCCAAAGGCAAGCACACAGGCCAGTGTGGAAGCCCATCCTAGGTCTCACAGCCTAGCCCTGAACCTCACTGCATTTGTCTTTGTGAAGACCTTGCACCACCTCAATAAGATCACATCCATTCACAAAACTATAGAAACAGAGCGAGGCCACTTGAGCTTGTGCCTGCTCTTTGACAAAGTAGTCGTGCCTAACCCCACAGCCTTGCTTTTCTGCCACAACCCTCCAGCAATTTAAAAAAAATCCTTTTTACAGCTTTTTGAAAATTTAATATTTTTACCGATGAAACCAATTGACAGCTTCTTCGCAATCTAGCTCAACATACCTGACTCTTACCTATTACTCTCTCTCTCTCCCTTCCCCCATCATTTTTTTCAACCCTATAAATAGATTCAATATCTCCAAGATCTGATCTATACCTGAGAATCTGGTGAAAGATTCCGTGATCCCAACCTGAAATCCATGCACAAAGGGAGCACCTGCTTTAACTACCTAGAGCTTCATTGCTGATCACAATTTGTAAAGTTCTGCTTCTAGACGATAGGAGGATGAGTCTTATTCAGTGTGCAGCCTGCAGTCAGGGCCATTTCAAAAATATTTCTCTTGTAGCCATTTGGAGGATAAGCCTATGTTGACCTGAAGAATCATTAGTGAATTAACTCATTATTTAAGTACTATAACTATGTGATAAAGAATTACATAATGTTTACAGCACAGAAACAGGCCATTCAGCCCAACTGGTCCATGCCAGTGTTTATGGTCCAATCGAGCCTCATCCCTCCCTACTTCATTTAACTGAAATAGCATATCCTCTATTCCTTTCTCCCTCATTTGTTCATCTAGCCACCCTCAAAAGGCCTTTAACCTATCTCCCAAAACCATTCCCATGGGGAGAGCATGGGTGTATGGCATTGAGATAGATGATCAGCCATGATCATATTGAATGGCGGAGCAGGCTCAAAGGGCTGAATGACCTACTCATGCTCCTATTTTCTATGTTTCTGTTTCATTCCATGTGAGTTACACATTCTAACCCCTCTCTGGATAAACATGTTCCTCCTGAATCCTCCACAGGGTTTATTAGTGAAGACCTTATATTTATGACCCCTAGTTTTGGTTTTTCTCCACGAGAGGAAACATTTCCTCTACCTCAAGTTCCATTTTCTAGAGGAAAAAACCTCAGCCTGCTCCTGATAGCTATAACTCTCAGTTCTGGTATCATCCTTACCAATTTTTTTGCACCTTCTCCAGGACTTCCATATGCTTCTCGTAATATGGAGATCAGAACCGTGCATGGTGTGGTCTAATTAAGGTCCTAGTCAAGTCTAACATAATTTTTCTGGTTTTCAAGTGTTTCTCTAGAAATAATTAACCATTTCAATTAATAAATCTGGAATTGAAAGTTAGTCTCAGTGATGGTGACCATGAAACTATCATTGATTGTTGTAAAAACCCATCTGGTTCACTAATGTCCTTTAAGGAAGGAAATCTACCATCCTTACCTGGTCTGGCCTACATGTGACTCCAGCCCCATAATAATGTGGTTGACTCTTAACTGCCCCTCTGAAATGGCCAAGCAAAGCATTCAGTTCAGGGGCAGTTAGGGATGGATAAAAAATGCTGGATTTGCCAGCGATGCCTACATCCCATTTAATTATTTTTTATTTGTTCACAGGATGTGGGCTTCACTGGCTGGGCCCAGCATTTATTGCCCATCCCTAATTACCCTTGAGAAGGTGGCGGTGAGTTGCCTTTTTGAACCGCTGCAGTCCATGTGGTGTAGGTACACCCACGGTGCTGTTAGGGAGGGAGTTCCAGGATTTTGACCCAGCGACAGAGAAGGAACGGCGATATGTTTCCAAGTCAGGATGGTGTGTGGCTGGGAGGGGAACTTTCAGTAGGTGGTGTCCCTATGCATCTGCTGCCCTTCTCCTTCTAGGTGGTAGAGGTTGTGAATTTAGAAAGTGCTGATGAAGGAGCCTTGGTGAGTTGCTACAGTGCATCTTTTGGATTGTACACGCTACTGCCTCTGTGCGTTGGTAGGGAGGGAGTGAATGTTGGAAGCGGTGGATGGGACACCCATCAAGTGGGCTGCTTTGTCCTGGATGCTGTTGAGCTTCTTGAGTGTTGTTGAAGCTGCACTCACCCAGGCAAGTGGAGAGTATTCCACCACACTCCTGACTGTGCTTTGTAGATAGTGGACAGACTTTGGGGAGACAGGAGGTGAGTTACTGTCCACAGAATTCCTAACCTCCCACCTGCTCTTGTAGCTACAGTATTTATATGGATGCTCCAGTTCAGTTATCCATTGAGTTTAATTGCCTAGTATTGTAAATGACAAAGATGTCATGGACATTAAAATTCAAAGATTTTATGAAAATTAAAAGTCAACCTCTTTAAAGAGGAAGTTTTGTGTACAGGTCAAACTTAGTTACTTTTTCAAATACTCACATTGCTGGAAGATGCACTTGACTAATCGGTCCCATGACAGCTTTGTCATTTAATCTCCCCACCATCTAACCTATTCATGACCTTTCCTTTTGCTCCCCCTGCCCCTCTCCAACTTTTTCAATAGTATAGCACAAATCACATTTCTACCTCTCTTCAGCTCTGAAGACGACTCATATTGGACTTGAAACCTTAACTCTGTTCCTCTCTGCACAGATGCTGCGAGACCTGCTGAGATTTTCCAGCACTTTCTGGTTTTATTTCAGATTTCCAGCATCTGCAGTGTTTTGCTTTTATTATTACTTTTCAAGATTCCTGAATCTGTACCTCTGGACCCTATTGCTCCTCTATCTCCTATTTTCTCTTATTACCTCCTTATTTTTCTCCATAGAATGCATCACCTTATTTTATCTAAATAGAATTTAATTTGCCAATTTACTCATCCATTCAGCAATGTTGATACAAAATTATGCAACAATTGGGCACCAAAACTCAAAGGTTGTATGAAAATTAAGAATCAGCTTCCTTAAAGGGAATTCTGTATACAGGTCCTTTTCAAATACTCACAGTTGCTGTAAAGGGCCTGTAGTATGCAGCCATTTGACGCATTCTGAGCATAAACCAGCCACCTCCAAAATTAAAACATCCAGCGTAAACCCAGGAATAACTGTCCCCTTTTCTCGTATGCAGAATACACAGGAGCAAACCTGTTCACGTGCCCTTGTCACTTCCGCAGCTTCCCCTTAAAAGGTTGCTAAGTAGCCTCTACCTAGTTACCATTAAGATCACGTTTTGATTTGTGTTCACAACAGCAACCACCAGTGCAAAACTGAGATCAGGAAACTGTTTCTTCAAAGCAAGGAATCCATTCACCCCGTCATCACACAGATGCAACGTTCCAACGTTCTGTTTCTTGGCAAATGGTGTTAGTATGATAGTTTTGGAAGATGCACATGACCACAAGCTGCCTGCTCAATTTCTGCAGACTGAATAGCCCTTTCTATGCAGCTGTAGTGCAGCGAGCAGTCAGTTGATCTCCAAAGGCTTGGGCCGCCTGCCACACTTATTATTGCTCTCCCCATTCTTGTGGAACACAATAAATGCTTTGTCAGCTCACTTCTTTCGGTTGCTACAACACAACCTTCCCTTAGCAACAGCTGATAATATACTGGCTGAGCGTGGCTGAACATGGGGATGTGGGTGAAGGGAGGTTAATGAAGAAAGTTACCATGGAAACAAACTTGTTTAATTTAGGGTGTGGGGAGGAAGAAGGCACCTTTTTCAAGAGAATGGTGCATTTCTCTATGAGGAAAATGTGGGATTTTGACTGCTATTGAATTAATATTTTAACTAAGGACAATTAATGATCTAAATAAGAAACGATAAATGAATTGTACTTATTGTTTCAATTTTCTTTGTAACCTGTTAAAAAGGATCAAGAACGAGAGGGCACAGATTTAAAGTGATTTGCAAAAGAAGCAAGTGTGACATGAGAAAAAACTTTTTCACACAATGAGTGCTTTGGGTCTGGAATCCACTGCCTGCAAGTGTGGTGGAGGCAGGTTCAATTGAGGCATTCAAAAGGGCATTAGATGATTATTTGAATGGAAACAATGGGCAAGGAAAAGGGGGAAAAGGCAGGGCAATGGCATTAGGTCATAATGCTCATTTGGAGAGCTGGTGCAGACACAGTGGGCCGAATGGCCTCCTTCTACGCCATTAAGATTCTGTGATTCTGTTACAATGGTTCTCAAACTGAGCTCCGCAAACTCCTGGGGGTCCAGGTAATAATGTGAAAGTGAGAGCCAGGAGATGGGAGCAGAGTGTCACCACCACATGTACACGACAGAGTGGGCTGGCTGTCTCAACTAGGAGGGAACAGCACATGGAGGAGTGCTAAAAGTGGCCTGAAAGCAAAAGCATTGTGAAAAAAACTTTTTTGCATGCAGAAATTTGATATTATAAGTACTTTTTGAACAGTCGCTTTGCAGTACAGAACTTGAATCTTGCTGAAAAGATTCCTACCTTTGGAACTAAAAGAAATTGCCACGAATAACAGATTCTTATTAAAGAACCTCTTGGCACTGGATAATGATGAGCCTTCACCAATATTTATCCATCAACCAACACACCCAAAACTGATTAATTGATCACATTGCTGATTGTGGGATCTTGCTGCCTGTAAAATGGCTGCTACATTTGTTTAAGATAACAGTAGCTAAACTTTGAAGGCAGTTCATTGGCTGTGAAACACTTTGAGACATCCTGAGGTTGTAAATACAATTGCTTTCCTGGAATGATTTTTGGCAACTAAGAGGGTCGGAGAGAAATTTCCTAGATAATTTTTCCTCCAAATCTGATGTCTTTTTTTTGCTGATTGGTTGGCAAGACAACTCTGATTGGCTGATTTTTTGTATGCAGAAATTTGATATTATAAGTACTTTTTGAACAGTCGCTTTGTAGTACAGAACTTGAAACTTGCTGAAAAGATTCCTACCTTTGGAACTAAAAGAAATTGCCACGATTAACAGATTCTTATTAAAGAACCTCTTGGTACTGGATAATGATGAGCCTTGACCAATATTTATCCATCAACCAACACACCCAAAACTGATTAATTGATCACATTGCTGATTGTGCAATGTTGCCGAAGATTTTTGCCTTGCATTCATCAGGACAATTGCAAGAATGCCAAATTTCAAACAATCACAACAATTTATACTACACGAGAAAAGCGTGCTGATTGGTTGGGAAGTCAACTCTGATTGGCTGAGGTGTTGCCATGGAGGAAGCAACAGGGAATTATAGGCTCCCCAAGGTCCTGGCTAATTCATAAAACTGAGTGACACGCATGCATACACAGGCCCCCATTCTTTGCAAACAAAAGGAATATGTTCAAGCCTTGCACCTTGTTTGAATTACCCAGGAACTTGGGGAGCCTATAATTCCCCATTCTTTTCTCCATGGAAACACTTCAGCCAATCAAAGTTGACTTGCCAACCAATCAGCAAAAAAAGACATCAGATTTGGAGGAAAAATTATCTAGGAAATTTCTCTCCGACCCTCTTAGTTGCCAAAAATCAGTCCAGGAAATCAATTGTATTTACACCCTCAGGATGTCCCAACGTGTTTCACAGCCAATAAACTGCCTTCAAAGTTTAGCTACTGTTATGTTAAACAAATGTAGCAGCCATTTTACAGGCAGCAAGATCCCACAATCAGCAATGTGATCAATTAATCAGTTTTGGGTGTGTTGGTTGATGGATAAATATGGTGAAGGCTCATCATTATCCAGTGCCAAGAGGTTCTTTAATAAGAATCTGTAATTCGTGGCAATTTTTTTTGTTCCAAAGGCAGGAGATTGAGAATGATTTGCGCGATTTAACAGTGTCCAGTTGGGCAGTGCCAGGCTCATTGCCAATGATTCGCCTTTCTGTTGTGCATCCGACTTGAGGTGATCTTTGAACTGAAGTGTTTATATGCCAGAAAGTTAGTCTGGAGTCCAGTTACACAGACAAAACTGAAATTTCCCCACCAATATCTGTAAAAAGGGACACGTATAAAAACAGTGGCGGTGTGGTACATTTCACTTGGGGAGTCCAGTTGCTGTGGCAACATGCACTTTTACATGCATGTTATAGCCTGGGGCTATGGATAGTAATGGTAGCGGCTCCAACATTCTTTCCATCACATGCCTGAGCAGGAATCTCTCCCACTCTTACCACCTGCCATTGGCGTGTGCTGGAAAACTTTGCAGGTTGACACTCAACCCGTTTGGCCATGTTATTAACACACCTTCCTTGCCCATCAAGTTCAAACCTGAAGCTTCTGGATCAGAGGAAGGACCACTACCAACCATGTCACACGACCTCCCCTAGTAAAATGAATAGACTACCCTATATCCTTGGAGGTGTTTTAAAATAACAACCTGTTTTGTTATAATTTTTATACTGATCATCAATACTCAATCTTTGTGCTCCCAATCTCTTTACATTAAACACAACTTGAAATCAGGTTGTGTGATTTTAATATTGTGTCAATATGAGACTCCTCTGGCTGTTAACAAGAAGTTAAACTGATTTACAATTCATGTCCTTCCTTAAAATAGGAAAATGCATTAACAGGGTTACTGCTAAAGGTACCCTTCGCAACATCAGCACACAGATATCTTTTACAAGGTGCATCTAAACTAAAATAACAAACTATTTTTTGATTCCGGCTGGAGGATTATAGACAATGAAAGCTGTCTAGGGTAGACAGTAATGAGCTGGCTTCTGCAAAGTGGACACTAAATGCCTTTCCATGGATCCTGTGTTTATCTGTACACAGATTGCTCTCACTTGTATCTGATCAGCCACATAATCCCACTCAACACTGGCGAGAACACAGTGTATCTGATGTCAGCCCATTTCCACTCTCTAAGGTTGTGTTTATCAAAAAGCCCTGATCACCCAGTGCCTTACCCCCTCGTTCTACCCCGTTTCTATCCTGTCTATGATGAGGGGGAAGTGATAATGCAGGACCCATTCTGGGCTTATCTAAATTCATCTCACGCCGCACAGACTGCAATCGATGCCTTATTGTCTTCCCTCAGGTTAAGTGATATGAAAGCAAACTCACAGTGCACAGAGGTGTAATTAGCTCACCTCTGGGGCCTGTCCCTCTTTGGAGAGCTGGGGAGATGGTAAATCAGTGGGCTAATGGATGGATACAGCAGGGGAGGAGGCGAAGGCCGACAGATCCCTTCTTATCTGCATAGGAGGCAGACAGGCAGACCACAGCACAGAGCATATTCATAGTACCTTCATTGATCAATCTCTTCTTTGGCGTTTAACATCGTTACATACTATTATTCTGCAAAAACAGCAGAAATTTCCAGAAACATGATCAGGTCCATCAGCAAATGGAAAAGGTAAAAACTATACATCATCTTCCTGGTGCTGACAACCGGTCTCAACTCAGCATTCTTCCCTTTTGCTTTTAGGTGTTGTTTGTATTTGCATCATCCTCAGTTTATAAAAACAAAAAAACTGTGGATGCTGGAAATCCAAAAAAAAAACAGAATTACCTGGAAAAACTCAGCAGGTCTGGCAGCATCGTCTGTCGAAGGGTCATGAGGACTCGAAACGTCAACTCTTTTCTTCTCCGCCAATGCTGCCAGACCTGCTGAGTTTTTCCGGGTAATTCTATCCTCAGTTTATACTTCAGATTAGCAGAAATTGTACAGTATTTAACACTCCTGCTTCGGAGTCAGAAGGTGGAGGGTTCAACCCCCACTCTGGGCGGTCTCAATGAGTGGAGGGTTTGACCCCTGTTCTGGGCAGTCCTGTCTGTGGAGAGTTCAATCCCCACACTGGACAGTCCTGTGAGTGGAGGGTTCGATCCCCACTCTGGGCAGTCCAGTGAGTGGAGGGTTTGACCCCCTCTAGGCAGTCCTGTGAGTGCAGGGTTCGATCTCCACTCTGGGCAGTCTCAGAGAGTGGATTCTGGAACTCAGCCACTGAAGTCAAGTGGAACAATTACATCCAATAGGTGTGGATGTCTGCCCATCTTTATATGGGCTGTGGAAGCTGATAAAACCCTCCTCCTGGCTAAAGCCAATGCCCCACATCAGTGAATAGAAAGATGGTTACACCCATAGAAGGAGTGATGAATCGATTCTACCACTTCACACTGTCCTCCAAGGAAATGAGTGTGAAGATACAAAGACAGGAACAACCAACAGTGGGTTCCTTGAAATGACCATACTAACTGCACCATGACTTCACTGGCTGGCCAACCCTGCGATTCCAGTTGGGCTACTCTTACCGCACTAATGACGATGAAATCAGTGCCATTGTGTAACAGCGTTCAGTAGAATGGAGGGGTTTGGCAGATCGAGCTTGTACACCTGACTCACAAGAACACAAAGAAGAGGAGCAGGAGTAGAACACATGGTCTATCGAGCCTCCTCCACCATTCAATACAATCACGGTGACCTTGGGCTTCAACTCCATTTTCCTGCCCCCTTCCCATATCCTTCGATTCCCTGAGAGGCCAAACATCTGTCTATTCCAGCCTTAAATGAATTCAACGATGGAGCATCCACAACCCTCTAGGGTAGAGAATTCCAAAAATTCACAATCCTTTGAGTGAAGTAATTTCTCCTCATCTCAGTCCTAAATGACCAGCCCTTTATCCTGAGACTGTGCCCCCCACCCCCCCGCCCTGTTTTAGACTCCCCTGGCCAGCGGGAACAATCTCTCAGCGTCCACCATATCAAACCCCTTCAGAATCTTGTATGTTTCAATGAGATCGTCTCTCATTCTTCTAAACTCCAGAGAATATTTACTCAGCCTCTCAACCCAGGACAACCCCATCACCCCAGGGACTCTTAGTGAGCCTTCGCTGCACCACCTCCGATGCAAGTATATCCTTCCTTAAATGTGGAGATCAAAACTGCACACAGTTCTCCAGATTTGGTCTCACCAAAACCCAAACCTTCGCTCACTAACGAGGGGGTAAACCTTTAAGGACATGACTTAGATGTGAAACCTAAACCTGCAGAAACGTCAAAGTCATAGTCATAGAGTCATAGTCATATACGGCACTGAAGGAGGCCATTCGTCTCATCGAGCCCATGCCAGCTGGGTCTAGAGCAAACCAATCAGTTCCAGTCCTCCGGTCTATCCCCGTGGCCCTGCAAGTTTATGTCCCTCAAGTTGCCATCAAATTTCCTTTCGAACTCATTGCTCGTCTCTGTTTTCACCGACTCACGGGCGGTGAGTTCATGAGACAAAAAGGGAATAGAAGGATATGCTGAGAGGCTGAGGTGAGGTAAATGGAATGCGCAGAAGCTGACACCAGCATCGACTAATTGAAAAGCAGAATGCTGCAGACGCTGGAAATCTGAAATTTAAAAAAAAATGCCAGAAATACTCACTTGCCCTACCCACCCCTTGCTCAAAACCTATTACATCTCTCACTTTTTGTAGTTCTGATGAAAGACCATAGACCTGAAACGTTAACTCTGTTTTTCTCTCTCCATGGATGCTGCCTGACCTGCTGATATTTCCAGCATTTTCTGTTTTGTACCAGTACTGACGAGTTGGGCCGAATGGCCTGTTCCTAAGCTGCATATTCTATCTAATTCCATGCAATATCCCATGTTCTGTCGTAGGTTCTCAGAAATTTCTGCCTTCAGCAGGACAATTTTGCTGGGTTTTTTTGTGCACGTAGGTCACTATTGAGGGACAGAGGCCATTTTCTTCTGGCTGCCACTGTTAGCATCAATCGTTCATATATTAGTTGCAGCGCTGACCAAATATTCCATTCCAACATCGCAGCTTCTCCTTCAACTTCAGAGCAGCCATGCCTGCAGTACCCAGTGTAGTATTACCGCTTCCCACTTCAGCCACCGTGTGCTCTTTCCTAGTGACAAACAAGATATGGGTATTTTCTGCTGTGAATTTTGTAGTCTTCTTAGGACTACGGTTTCCAAAGTCATCTCATGTAAGAGCTTCACCGCTGGGTGAAAGAAAGAATGGATTTGATATACGTAGAGCCAATAATGTACAGTCATTGTTGTAATGTAGGAAATGGGGCAGCCATTTGCACACAGCAAGGTACCACAACCAGCAAATGACCAGATGATCTGCTTCAGTGACATTAAGGGTTAAATATTGGCCAGAACTCTGGGGAGAATTCTCTTGGTGGTCTTCAAAATAGGGCAATCGAGCTTTAGCATCCTAATGTTCCATCTGATAGAAGGCTTTTCTGGCAAGGTAGCATTCCCTCAGTACTGTACTGGAGTGTCAGCCTGGATTTTGTGCTCGTGTCTCAGAAATGGGGCTTGATCCAATGATCTTCTAACTCAGGGGTTAGTGTGCCACCGGCTGAATCACTGTTGCCCTAAGGGAGCCCAGCCCAAGTAACATTGTATTCTAAAACAAAAACAGAAACAGAAATACCTGGAAAAACTCAGCAGGTCTGGCAGCATCGGCGGAGAAGAGCACAGTTGACGTTTCGAGTCCTCATGACCCTTCAACAGAACCAAGTAAAAATAGGAAAGGGGTGAAATAGTTCTGTTGAAGGGTCATGAGGACTCAAAACGTCAACTGTGCTCTTCTCTGCCGATGCTGCCAGACCTGCTGAGTTTTTCCAGGTATTTCTGTTTCTGTTTTTGTTTTGGATTTCCAGCATCCGCAGTTCTTTGCTTTTATAACATTGTATTCTGCAGTTGCTGCAATTCACCTAGAGGTTGTTCTATAATCGCATTTGTTAAGTTTCTCATCTGGGTGAACAATGTCCATGCAGCCAGCACCTCTGCTCACATCATCAAATCCAGCTCCTGGATTGTAACAGCAGAATCCCAGACCCAAGACAAAGCGTAACAGGCTGTACATATCACAATCAATCTACTGCTTCAAAGAGGTCAAAATTAAATGACAAAACAATTAGAGTTGCAACATTAGGTAAAATTGTACATTTCAGGAAGTTTCATTGCATCTTTGAAGCAGCTTAGTAATCTCACGCTTACACTCTACAATTATCTCCTAATCACGTGCTTGCTCATTTATGACTGTGTATTAATCTGTTTACATAAATGATTAAGTGACTAATAACTCTCACTAATGCCAATTCCTAATGGGTTTTACATTTACTGTATCATGATTAACATGCAACTGTTCCGCAGTCCCTTATCTGTCAGCCACGTGGCATGATTAGGATGTTAGCAAATTACTGAGCATAGTTCCCATTCTTTCTGACCTTGTATTTCTCATTAATAAATGACAATATGTTACTATTTACTCTTAGCTTCCATCCCTGGACAATCCCCCATGTCAAACGTGTTGCGAGCTGCTGGTAGCTAATGTTATTTCCCTCTCACAATTTCAGGGGTATAAAACATGCCTTACAGTGTTGTCAATGTTGCCAAGTTGTGAGCCTTTTAAGTTCATATCAGTAAACACGTTGGATTGAAGTCTATTCCTGATGCACCAACGTTAAACAGCATCAATTGTACATTCCCAGTACTAGTATTATTTAATAATGTGAAATCATTACTGTAATTCCACCCATGCACTTCATCACTATCTCCCTCTTAATGGGAACATCACAATTACTGAGGGACTGCTGCACTGTCAGAGGTACCGTTTTTCAGATGAGACCTTAAAGCGAGGACCTGTCTGCCCTCGCAGGTCAACATGCATGGTACCATTTTAAAGACAGGCAGGGAATTCTGACCAATATTCTTCCCTCAACCAACATCCCTATCCAACTATTTGTCTGGTTATTATCACAAGGCTGCGTGTGGGATCTTGCTGTGTGCAAATTGGCAGCCACATATCATACATTATAACAGGGACTACACTTCAAAAATTGTTTCTTTGGCTGGAAAGGGCTTTGGGACTCCATGGTCATAAAAGGTTTTTATAGAAATGTGGGTTCCTTATTTTTATTCAATACATAGGTAGGGACAGAGATAACTAAACTGTACAGAGAGAAAATTCTTATTGGAAGTGACTAAAGCAACGGGCTCCATTGAAAGCACTCTCGCCTCTGAATCAGAAGACTGTGGGTAAGATCCGCACATGGATGAGATACACGGGGAGAACTGCTCTGTCAGAAATTTTGTGTGAAGCATTTAACAGACATCCCTGTTTTTCTGTTCCATTGTTCCAGGTGAATATAAAAGATACAGTCACAGGGAGTATTGGCAATAAACATTCCTCCCTTGTGCATTGCAAGCAGCAGCAAGCTGAATAACTGTTTGGATTGTGTTGGTTGAGGGATAAATCTTGACCAGAAAAAAAAAAAATCCCTTATTCTTTTACACATAACACCATGAACGGTGTGGACTCTTACACCCACCTGAACAAGTAGACAGGGCTTTGAAGCATGGTCACAAAGCTGTCCTGGTTCCGCTGGCAGTGCAGCACACCTTCTGCACTGCACTGGAAGCATTAGCCAAGGTTATGTGCTCAAATCATGGGACTCGAACCTATAACTTTCTGACTCCGAGACTGAGCCAAGCATGCCACTTCATGCAATTGGAAGAGTTCAGGAGTGTAACAGAACCACAGAAGTCAAAAACAAAAAGCATATAGACCCTGGCGTTCTCTACAGCAAACTACACCATTCTATTGCAGAGTGGAGGTTATCTTTTCATTTCCTATGTGGAGCCTTGAAGGCAGTAAACAAAGGTTGGAGAATGGGGGACACTACAGCCCTATCTTCAACATTTGATCCTCTCTGTCAAAGCAACAGAGAACCCTTATATCCCCATATTGTAAACACTAACAGCCCTGTGGGTGTACCTACAGCACATGGACAGCTGCAGTTCAAGAAGGCAGCTCACCACCACATTTTCAAGGGAAATTAAAGATGAGCAATAAATGCTGGCCTAGCCAGTGACACCCATATCCCGTAAGTTAATAAAAAACATTCTTTAAAGGATAGTGTAGTAATCTGATGTGTAATGTATCTTTAAGACCAACGTTGTAATGTAAGATCACATGATCTTGATACCCAATAGCAGAGTAGTGTGTGCCAGCTCTGTAGTCAGTAGTCTTGAGTTAGAGTCTAAACAGTAAAGACAGAGTTTTGAGTTGTAAACACACAGGTGTAGCTGCTGAGTTCCTTTTGTAAATAAACAGGTCTACAGACCTTCTCTGTCTTGGTACCAGCTTGGTCACCCCAAAACAATCGTGCAACCAGGATCATTTAGCCCCAACAAACCAGGGCACTGGATCCAACAGATAGGAAAGTGTCTGACGCACATGTCAGAAATTGGGTCAGACCTTGAGTCGACAGGGAGCTGACTGCAAAGACAAAATAAAAAATGTAACAGATTAGCCATAATGCAGATCTTTGCAGAAACTAAATTAAATATCTCGCTTTAATATAGCAGCATTGCTGAAGAATTAATTTATTGCCAGTAGCCAACTGCTGTCAACATTAGTGTTGCTCCAATAATGAATTTGATTATAATGTAAATATGTTAAATTTAAAACAACTTTAAATAGATATTTTCCTGTTGCTGACTTTTTAAACTTCAGCTTTTCCAATGTCAAATATCCTTACTGACATCAAAACAACACACACAGACCCAGGCATCAGATGGCCTAAACAGGCTAATTAATATAAGGTTGGCATCAGAGAATCGGACAGGAAGATTGGCATGGCCGATTTCCCAGTCAATACTCAGCACAGCCACAATGCTATTGTCAATAATAGTATCTAAAGCTAACTACTAATCCACACTACTATCCCTTAACCATAACCAAACCTTAACCACCAACCTTTAACTGTCACATCAACACCCCAACGCCCTATCCTAATTACTAGCCCTTAACCTCAGCCCTAACCCCATGATAACCCCAACACCCTAACTCCAATCACTAACTCTAATACCCTAACCGTAACCACAACCATAACACCCTAACCACTAATTCTAAATCCATCCCCAAAGAGGGATGAGGGACAGCTTCTCGAAGTGGACCAGTGCTGGCTCCAGTCTAACGTCCTTGGGAAGTTCAGGAAGATTTTGGACAGACAGGAGCATTTCAAAGTGAGCCATGCTGGCTGCAGCCTCCCAGCTTGGCTAGCAGAAGAAGAGGCCACTTCCAGCCCTCTCCCAGGAGAAGACCAAGAGCTTCCTGATATCACGGCTGACTCGAGGAGGCAAAGAACCCTAGAGAAAGGATGACTGCTGTCAGCAAACAGACAAGAGACCGTCACTTCCAAACGTACAGATCAGTTTCATCCGTCCATTTGTCCAGTCTGGGACCAGTGAACCATTCTCACCTGTTAGGGGTTGTATGTCTGACTTTTCTGACTATTTAGACTATGTACCATATCTAGACCATTGCTTCCTTATAAACTTAATAAGCTACCTTAAAATCATTTATCAATTCTCAGCTGCTTATTTTGGGTTTTCTGTGACTCCCAAACTCAAAATCCCACACACTTCGACCATTTTCCAACACACTGGCAGAAAGCACGGACTCTGAAAATCTGCCCTAACATCTCTGTCACACTCAGGATGATTCATTTTTCTCAATCTTAACCCTTACTGTTGTATTATTTTTAAGTAAATTTCCTGCAACAAATAATTACCATGTTTGCTGTGTCCAGAAGATGCACGTTTCTCCTGGAATAGAGCCAGTTAAAATTGCTGTGAGGCTTACAGGCTGGAGATTAGGGCCAAACACTTCCCACATGTTTCCTTTAAAAAAATCCAGATATGTTGTATATCTTGGCAAATCCGGTAACTTTAACCATGGCGGATGAATTGATTGTACGTGGGAATCATTGATGTCACCCTCCCCAGAATTCCTGGGCATAAAGATGTTGTAGAAACTCAGGATTACAGAAGACGCACAGTTGTGGTCACGGAAATGAAGGATAGGGAAACTGAAGGAGGCAGTGAGCAGAAAGTGATGTAACAGAAGACTTTGGTACTGGAGGCTAGATTCCCCTGTTGGTTCAGCATATGCTGCTCCAATATGTTAGCCTGTGAGAGACAGAAGTCACAATCAGTCACTTTATAAACTCTCTATGTCAGCCAGGTACAATGAAGTGTTGCTGGGAAAAATGAGATCTGACTGGTAACTGTCAGGGCATGTAAACATGGCTAAAAAGCGTGACCAACTACCCTCGCATTGACAATTGGGCCATTAAACCAAAATGGTTCTGCCAGGATTGCAATTCACTTCCACGTGTAGGTTCAGTTCTGTATTGACCTGCCAAATTGAGTATCCACCCCCCACAAACATGTATCACCCCATTTGAAGGGGTAAGTTCTTGGGCACTTGGTTCCACTTTAAGGAGACATTTAGCCATCAGCAGCCAGACTGAAAGTACACCCATTAAACAATTCCAAGCGATTAATCTGTTGATGATTTTATGAATTTTTTTATCTAAATAATGAGTGCAGATATCATCATTAATGGAAACTGGGTTTAAGGAAAGAGTGACATGGTTTAGAAACTGAATTAAACATCATCGGAAGTGACTTATTAACCAGCAGTTTCAATAATTCCGAGAATATTGTGAGTGTCTGTATGTCTGTGCCTAAATATGTGTGTATGTCTCTGTCTATGTACGTTTCTGCATGTGTGCACGTGTATGCCTGTGCATATATCTAAGAGTGTGCGTACATGTATGCATGTCTATCTATACGTGTACGTTTACATATGTGTCTGTGTACATGTGTGAAAATGTGAGTGCGTACAAATATGCGAGTATGTCTCTGCATGTCTATCTGTGTCTGTCCCTAAACATGTATGCATGTGTACATGTATGCACACATCTTGTGCTTTTTATTTCAAAGTTCTCTCCTCCTTTCGTCTCCTACAAGCACTCATTTCACTGAGACACACAGGCCTCCAGCACGTCAGTCGAGTGGACTTCCTTCATGTGTGAGATTGAGAAATGAGTGTTGCCCAGAAGTTCATTGGGGAGGGCATCACAGCTGAGTCCCACTGGAGTGCAGTAGTGAGGAGGTGTTCCATTGTGAGAGGTACAACTTCAAATGAGATATAAATCAATCTGTCTGCTCCAGTTCTATTGATGGATGTTAAAGATCCCACAAGCAATGGGATGTAGAGCAAAGAGTTCTCCTGGTATCCCGGTCAACATTCATCCCTCAAACACCACCAAATATAAATGTATCCCTCATTCACTTGTTGAGTGTGATGAATTGCTGTGTTTGCCGACATAACAATCATTGGACCTTACTAAACATGGAATGCTTTGGGATAATTCCAAGCAATGTGATAAGCACAAGTCTTTTCTCATTCTTTTTGTGTAATGTTGTGCAGTCTAAACGCTTCACATTATGCTGATGAGAAACTGCTTCTCAGAAACAAGACCTGCAAAGTAATAATAAGAGGGTCATTAATGTTCTAATTAATCCATCAGCGAACCAGTGATTTTGAGCTTTGGAGTGGCAGGTCGTTGAAGAGCAGTAAGTTGAACAATAGCTCATCACAAAGCCTGCATGTGTTTAGTAATCTCAGTTTCAGTGACCAGGCCCTCTGAATATTCCTCTGGGAGTGCCATGGATTCCGGATTACCCAAAATAACATTGACATTTGCTTGGAGGCTCAGGCGAAACACACCATGCACACAGCTGTTTGAGTGCTTTGCTCAATAATGTAATCACACCATATTCACACCACAGGTTCTTTACATAGTTAAGTCGAGTCACAGCACAGAAACAGGCCATTCAGTCCAGTTGGCTTGTGCTGACATTTATGACATTGATGCGAGAGTTGGACTCCGAAGAAAGAGGATGAGAGGAGGGTGACAGCCTTTGAAATGTGGGTATGACGGAGGACACTCAGAATCAGCTGGACGGGCAGGAAAACAAAAGAGTGGGTCAGATCAAGAGGAGAAGGTCAAGAATCAAAAGGCATTGCTAAGTTAGAGAGAGGAATACGGGGAGTGGGAATGAAATCCCGACAGCCTTGTCCCAGCAACAATTGAAGGAGAAATTGAGGGTAAAAACAGAGGAGGTAGAAGAAAAGTCAGATGGGTGGATAACAAAGTGACATGGACTGAGGGAGGATTGAAGAAAACCAGAGAAGAAGCCCCACTAAGGCTCCAGTGACAACAAATAAGTGAATGACCTTCTCCCCACTCACTTCACGTAACCCTTTCAATATGTCGCTTGATATTTTTCTCCCTCATCTATTTCTCTAACTTGTCCTGAAATGCATCTATTCATCTCAGCCACTTTGTATGATAGCAAGTTCCACTCTCTGGGTAATAGAGTTTCTCCTCAATACTCTATTGGATTTATCAGTGACTATCTTACATTTACGACCATAAGTTATGTTAAGATAAAGAAGAGAAACAAGCGAATAACTAAACATTTATAAAAATGAGACTGAATGGGAGGACTGAGCCACTGGACAGATTGCGTTTGTGCCCATTTGTACAGCTCCAAAATGTTCATGTTTCTGTCCAACTGTTGTGAAGATTGGTCAGAGATCAAGGGACAGCTCCAGGTAAGGTGGTCAGCTCCTGTTTGAGGCTTTGACTCTTGCTTGATGATCAAAATAAAATGTTCAGGTGAGCCTCAGGTATATTCTGGTCTCACCCACGTGCAATTGGGGCTAGCTTTTCTAAATAAAAAAGCACACACATATACTCAGACTCACACTCTGAATGGTGGATCTCTTCAGCTGCACAGTCTCTCAGCTCTGGAATTCCCTCTTTCAAACCCCTCCATCTCTACCTCTCCCTCTCCACCTTCAAGAAGCTCCTTAAAACTCTTACCTCTTTGACCAAGATTTTGGTCACCAGTCTTAATCATTCCTTACGTGGCTTGGTGTCAAATTTTATTTGATAACACACCTGTGAAGCATCTTGGGAGGTTCTGCACTGTGTTAAAGGTGCTATATAAATGCAAGTTGTAGTCCTTGTTGCTGCTTGGCACTCACAATTGCCCATTTGGAAAGTTTTGGATTTGGGACAATTTCCTGAAGTGATTCCAGCGATTTGGGAATAGGGATTAGCGGGTGGGGAGCAGAGGATATGAGGCCCAGTCATCCTGTAAACATCGCACACCCCCTAGTGACATTCTATAGAACAGCACCAACAGAAGCCTAATCAATATCAACAACTCAATGTACCCAGTGCAGGCAACAAAGCAGGGACATTTATTAAATCTCGCATTGTCTATGAATGGCATAAGCTGTGATTTATTTCCTTCCAGTCTACTGGATTACAATAGCTCTTAGGTAGGATGCAAAGAAGGATAAAGGCTTATATTATGTAACACCTTTCATGATCTGTGGATGTCCCATAGTGTTTTACAGCCAATGAAATATTTCTGAGGTGTGGTCATTTTGTAACACAGGGAGAGATGATTTCTTCTGCATTGGTAAACCGGTAGTGCCTATGGTGTATATTTACACTCAGATCTTCAGCTGATGCAACAGACTGGAACAGTGGGGCAGATTGACAATTCTCGCTCAGCCCCCACCACCCATCAGGTAACCTTCTGCCTGTATTTGGCAGTCCCCATGAGCAGTGCAACTAATGAGAAAATGTTGATTCATTACAGACCTGAAATCACATCACAAGTCACCCTCTTGCTTGGATAGACGGCACAGAAACAGACCATTCAGCCCAACATGTCTATGCTGGAACTCAATTCCCCCCAAGAGAGTTCAACCAAATTACCTCAAGGTTAAGGGGAGATTAAATAGAAGGTGTTCAAAATCATGAGGGGTCTTGATAGAGTAAATAAGGAGAAACTGTTTCCACTGGCAGGAGGGTCGATAACCAGAGGGCACAAATTTAAGATAATTGGTAAAAGAGCCAGAGGTGGGAATATTTTTAATGTGGCGGGTTGTTTTGATCTGGAACGCGCAGTGGAGGCAGATTCAATAGGAACTTGCAAAAGGGAACATGAAGGGAAAAGCATGCAGGGCTGTGGGGAAAGAGTAGGTCAATGTGGGACTCGGTGGGTTGTTCTTAAAGATATAAGATTCTGGGGGACTTGACAAGGTAGTTGCTGAGAGAATGTTTCCCCTGGTGGGGCAATCTAGAACTAGGGGGCACAGTTTAAAAATAAGGGGTCTCCCATTTAAGACGAAGGTGAGGAGGAATTTCTTTTCTCAGAAGGTCGTTAGCCTGTGGAGTTCTCTTCCCCAGCTAGCATTGGAGGCTGGGTCATTGAATATACTCAAGGCTGAGTTAGACATATTTTTGATCGAGAAAGGGGGAGCCAAGGGTCATGGGAGACAGGCAGGAAAATGGAGTGAAGGCCAATGATTGGCAGAGCAGGCTTGAGGGGCCAAATGGCCTGCTCCTGCTCCTACTCCTTGTGTTCATTCTTTCAAAGAGCTAGGCTAAGCACAATGGATTGAATGGCCTCATTCTGCTAAGGCGTGTTGTCTTCAGAAACCAGCCCTACACACAAGCCATTTTCAAAGTGACCACTTTTCAGAATCAGTCCACGATTTTAGTTTTTAATTGCAAGTTATTACATCAGATTTCTATTATTGGTTTCAGATCCTGCTTCTTGTTTAATAAAACCCTGTGCAGAAAACAGAAGGTGAACCTGGCACCTGCTGGCTTCTGTTTTTATGCATTGTGTCACTTCCAATCTCTCAGTTTATTTTGAAAGGTTATTTTATGAATGGCAAAACTCACTACACTGGATTATGGTAATTGCAAATCAGTCTGCACTGAAATGTCCGTATGTTTAAATTAAGCTTAAATATAATAACATGTTTTAAATGAATTTGTGTCCTTCAAGTCTCTAAAATACCGAGGCAGTGATTCATTCTAATGTAATCACAAGTCTCCCCAAAGGGACCTGCCTGGTCAAAGCAGAATCTTAATTAAGCCATGTCAGCAGTATCTATGCGAGTGGCCCACTATCCATCTGTCTATCAAGGACAGAGGTCCTCGTGCAATCTAAAATGTGTCAAAATCGCATACCCAGAAGGAAAATCCAGTAAAAGCTGCGAAATGACTGGTACTGGTCCGAACTGGTCTTGTACACCTTAATGTGGAACTCCAGTTCAGACCAGGACCCAGTCCTTTTCCAAGCTTAACTGTTTTTTTTCTTCTCTGCTCTTCATGTCGTCTATCTGATGTATGTGATGCAGGAAGCAGTTCTTCATACAAAAGCTAGTGGAAATCAGGAAGTCCCTCCCCGCAAAATGCAGTTGAGGCTGGCAGAGGGTCAATTGAAAATTGTCAGGTAAAGGTGTCTGGGGTTACTGAACCAAGGAGATGGGGTTAAGATTCAGATCAGGCATGATCGTCTTTAGTGGCCAAACAGTCTTGAGTGGCTGAATGGCCTCCTCCTGTTCCAGTTTTTATACTCTATGGGAAGTGGGCATCACTAGATAGGTCAACATTTGTTGCCCTAAATACCTTCGAGAAAGAGATGAGTTGCCTTCTCGAACTACTGCAGTTCAGGTGTAGGTACATCCACAGTGCTGTTAGGGAGGGTGTTCCAGGATTTTGATTCAGTGACAGTGAAGGAACGGCCGATATATTTCCAAAACAAAAACAGAATTACCTGGAAAAACTCAGCAGGTCTGGCAGCATCGGTGGAGAAGAAAAGAGTTGACGTTTCGAGTCCTCATGACCCTTCGACAGAACTTGCGTTCCAAGTCAGGATGGTGAGTGACTTGGAGGGGAACTTCCAGGTGGTGGTGTTCCCAACTATCTCCTGCCCTTGTCCTTCCAGATGGTAGTGGTCGTGGGTTTGGAAGGTACTGTCTAAGGAGCCTTGGTGAGCTCCTGAAATGCAACTTGTAGATGGTACACACTGCTGCTACTGTGCGACGGTGGTGGAGGGAGTGAATGTTTGTGGATGGGGTGCCAATCAAGTGGCTGCTTTGTCCTGGACGGTGTCAATCTTCTTGAGTGTTGTTGGAGCTGCACTCATCCAGGCAAGTGGAGAGTATTCCATCACACTCCTGACTTGTGCCTTGTAGATGGTGGACAGGCTTTGGGGAGTCAGGAGTGAGCTACTCGCTGGAGAATTCCCAGCCTCTGACCTGTTCTTGTAGCGACAGTATTTATATGGCTAGTCCAGTTCAGAGAAGAGAGTCCCAGGTTTCCACTACATTTTGTGGGAAAGCGTTCTTCTTGATTTTACTCACTAATGAACGATCCACCTCCCATTTCTCTCTCAGGAGCTGATGTCTGTCTGTTTTTCAATACTTGATTTGTTTGAGAAACCGTTTGCTTCGTAATTTTAAGGTTGTGTCCCCTTGCTCTCAATTTCCCCCCCGCCCCCCAAGCAGAGGAAATAGTTTCTCTCTATCCACCCAATCAAATCTTTTCGTCGTTATAAGCATATCATAGGGGACAGCATGCTGAGTGAGAGGCAGAGATGCAAGAACCACCGAGAAGGAAACAAGGGAGGCAAAGAAAACAACAAAATAGCGGCATCAAAAAACAGAGAACAAAACTGAAAGCTTCCTTTAGGGTAAACGTAAAAGGAATTTCATTTTCTATCCTGTTAAGAATGCGCAACATGCAATGGCTTGTAAGAAAGACTGCGCAAGCTGCTCTTTCAACTATTTCAGATAAAGACTCCCCCAATTTTTCATCGGTCACGTGGAAATATAACAATATCCCCGCTGGAAATCCCGGATCACAGAAGATTTAAAACAACTGGAGGTTAGAAGAGAAAATAAAAGCCGGAACATTTTTTGAAGGACGATCCCAGGAGTGACAATAATGAAAATGTACTTAGATTCGAGAAAAGCTTTGGATATATAGGCTCCGGAAGAACTGGCGAAGACTCCACAAGGTTGAAGAGCTGTGATAATCGGGAGAGAAACACATCCAAAGGCTTTAATTCACCACAATCACTTCACAAACTGTTAGCTTTCCTTCCATTTGAAAGTGCAGCCCTGTCCTATCCAACGCTGCTAAGCTAAGCTAGATGTGGCCATCAAGTTAAGGGTTTTTTTTGCCCTGAATACCAGTTTGTGTCATGTTTTCACCTTCAGAGCTGACCTTTATTCTACTAGTAACATATACTCTGGACCAAAGCTTTGTTTCTTTACCACGACTCCATTTACCTTTAATTCCACAACATCTTTGGTATTTAACCTCCCTCACCCTCTAACCTATCCTTGACCTTCCCTTTTGTTCCACCCGACTCCCCCCTCCCCATTTTCAACATGACACTTCTACCGCGGTTCCAAAGAAGAGTCTTATTGGATCCTGTTTCTCTCTCCACAGATGCCGACAAACATGCTAAATTTTTCCAGCACTTTCTGGTTTTTATTTCAGGTTTCCAGTGCCTGCTTTAATATAACAGATGTTGAGGCAGGAATCATTCCAGCAAAATGATTTTGTGATAATTGTTTGAAAGCCCTAGAAATCTTTTGCAACTGGTGCAATAAAAAAGACCAATCATCACCTTTTCATTTAAATAGCAACACCTAGAAATGTTGCATTATTTAATTTTAAGAGAGGCGTAGTCCATTTCTTTAAAATTCTTTCATGGGATGTGGGTGTCGCTGGCAAGGCCAGCATTTGCTGCCCTCCCCTAATTGCCCTTGAACGAAGTGGCTTGTTAGACCATTTCAGAGGGGCAGTTAAGAGTCAACCACATTGCTGTGGGTCTGGAGTCACATGTAGTCCGGGCCAAGTAAGGATGGCAGATTTCCTTCCCTAAAGGACATTAGTGAACCAGATGGGCTTTTCCAACAACCATTAAGAATTTCACAGTAACATCATAGACAGTAGCTTTCAATTCCTGGTTTTTTTTAAAAAACTGCCACGGTGGGATTTGAACACATGTCCCCAGAGCATTAGCGTGGACCGCTGGATTAGTCCAGTGATATTACCACTGCACCACCATCTCCCGTTATATGTGATGCATGCACCAAAAGGCCAGTGTCCATCGGAATAAATAAAGGTCAAGGAAATTCCCAAATTCAAATGAACTCCAGCCAATGTGCAGTAATACAGCATCCTGCTAGCTCTCAGGAATATCCTAATGTGCTTCGTAAAGGGGGAGCTATTTGATAGTTAGTGACTGTTGTTTTGTACGCAAGCCCAGCTAACCATTCTGAATGCTAAATTACAGGCTGCAGAAAGAGCTAAGCAGTCCCACAATGAATGGATCAAAGAAAAGCTCTGCAGTTCTCTCATATCCAGTCGAGAATGATTGTGGTCAATCAGGCAACCAGCAGAAAGAGAAG